>NC_071997.2:20205063-20508093 GCF_028885655.2 Pongo abelii | reverse complement strand
TTCAAAACTGCTCTTTCTATAGGTAAGTTCAAGTCTGTGAGTTGAATGCACTCAACACAAAGAAGTTTCTGAGAATGCTTCTGTTCAGTTTTTATGTGAAGATATTTCCTTTTCCAACATAGGCCTCAAGGTGCTCCGAATAAACACTTGCAGATTCTACAAACTTAATGTTTCAAAACTGTTCTATCAAAAGGAACGTTGAAGTCTGTGAGTTGAATGCACTCATCACAAAGAAGTTTCTCAGAATGCTTTCGTCTAGTTTTTATGTGAAGATACTTCCTTTTCCAGCGTAGGCCTCAAAGCGCTCCAAATAAACACATGCAGATTCTACAAAAGGAGTGTTTCAAAACTGTTCTATCAAAGGGAACGTTCAAGTCTGTGAGTTGAATGTACTCATCACACAGATGTTTCTCAGAATGCTTCTGTCTAGTTTTTAGGTGAAGAGATTTCATTTCCCAGCATAGGCCTCAAAGCGCTCCAAATATCCACTTGCAGAATCTACGAAAAGAGTGTTTCAAAGCTGCTCTTTCAAAAGCAAGGTTCAAGTCTGTGTGTTGAATGCACTCATCCGAAAGAAGTTTCTGAGAATGCTTCTGTCTAGTTCTTACGTGAAGATATTTCCTTTACCAGCTTAGGCCTCAAAGCGCTCCAAATAAACACTTGCAAATTCTACAAAAGGAGTGTTTCAAAAGAGTTCTATCAAAAGGAACGTTCAAGTCTGTGAGTTGAATGCACTTATCATACCGAAGTTTCCTGGAATGCTTCTGTCTAGTTTTTATGTGAAGACATTTCCTTTTCCAGCAGAGGCCTCAAAGCACTCCAAATATCCACTCGCAGATTCTACAAAAAGAGTGTTTCAAAACTGCTCTATCAAAAGCAAGCTTCAACACTGTGAGTAGAATGCACTCATCACAAAGAAGTTTCTGAGAATGCTTCTGTCTAGTTTTTATGTGAAGATATTTCCTTTTCCAACATAGGCCTCAAAGCGCTCCAAATAAACACTTGCAGATTCTACAAAAGGAGTGTTTCGAAACTGCTCTTTCAAGAGGAACGTTCAAGTCTGTGAGTTGAATGCACTCATCACACAGAAGTTTCTGAGAATGCTTCTGTCTAGTTTTTATGTGAAGATGTTTCCTTTTCCAGCATAGGCCTCAAAACGCTCCAAATATCCTCTTGCAGATTCTACAAAAAGAGTGTTTCAAAACTGTTCTATCAAAAGGAAGGTTCAACTCTGTGAGTTGAATGAATGCATCATGAAGAATTTTCTGAGAATGCTTCTCTGTAGTTTTTAGGTGAAGATATTCCAAAACCCAGCACAGGCCTCGAAGTGCTCCAAATAACCACTTGCAGATTTTACCAAAAGAGTGTTTCAAAACTGCTCTTTCTATAGGTAAGTTCAAGTCTGTGAGTTGAATGCACTCAACACAAAGAAGTTTCTGAGAATGCTTCTGTTCAGTTTTTATGTGAAGATATTTCCTTTTCCAGCATAGGCCTCAATCGGCTCCAAATATCCACTTGCAGATTCTACAAAAAGAGTGTTTCCAAACTTCTCTATCAATTGGTAGGTTCAACTCTGTGAGTTGAATGAAGTCATCACAAAGAAGTTTCTGAGAATCCTTCTCTCTAGTTTTTATGTGAAGATATTTCCTTTTCCAACGTAGGCCTCAAAGCGCTCCAAATAAACACATGCAGATTCTACAAAAGGAGTGTTTCAAAACTTTTCTATCAAAGGGAACGTTCAAGTCTGTGAGTTGAATGTACTCATCACACAGATGTTTCTCAGAATGTTTCTGTCTAGTTTTTAGGTGAAGAGATTTCATTTCCCAGCATAGGACTCAAAGCGCTCCAAATATCCACTTGCAGATTCTACAAGAAGAGTGTTTCCAAACTGCTCTTTCAAAAGGAAGCTTCAAGTCTGTGAGTTGAATGCACTCATCACAAAGAAGTTTCTGAGAATGCTTCCGTCTAGTTTCTATATGAAGATATTTCCTTTTCCAACATAGGCCCCAAAGTGCTCCAAATAAAGCCTTGCAGATTCTACAAAAGGAGTGTTTCAAAACTGCTCTTTCTATAGGTAAGTTCAAGTCTGTGAGTTGAATGCACTCAACACAAAGAAGTTTCTGAGAATGCTTCTGTTCAGTTTTTATGTGAAGATATTTCCTTTTCCAGCATAGGCCTCAAACGGCTCCAAATATCCACTTGCAGATTCTACAAAAAGAGTGTTTCCAAACTTCTCTATCAATTGGTAGGTTCAACTCTGTGAGTTGAATGAAGTCATCACAAAGAAGTTTCTGAGAATCCTTCTCTCTAGTTTTTATGTGAAGATATTTCCTTTTCCAACATAGGCCTCAAGGTGCTCCGAATAAACACTTGTAGATTCTACAAACTTAATGTTTCAAAACTGTTCTATCAAAAGGAACGTTGAAGTCTGTGAGTTGAATGCACTCATCACAAAGAAGTTTCTCAGAATGCTTCCGTCTAGTTTTTAGGTGAAGAGATTTCATTTCCCAGCACAGGCCTCAAAGCGCTCCAAATAAACACATGCAGATTCTACAAAAGGAGTGTTTCAAAACTGTTCTATCAAAGGGAACGCTGAAGTCTGTGAGTTGAATGTACTCATCACACAGATGTTTCTCAGAATGCTTCTGTCTAGTTTTTAGGTGAAGAGATTTCATTTCCCAGCATAGGACTCAAAGCGCTCCAAATATCCACTTGCAGATTCTACAAGAAGAGTGTTTCCAAACTGCTCTTTCAAAAGGAATCTTCAAGTCTGTGAGTTGAATGCACTCATCACAAAGAAGTTTCTGAGAATGCTGCCGTCTAGTTTCTATATGAAGATATTTCCTTTTCCAACATAGGCCCCAAAGTGCTCCAAATAAACCCTTGCAGATTCTACAAAAGGAGTGTTTCAAAACTGCTCTTTCTATAGGTAAGTTCAAGTCTGTGAGTTGAATGCACTCAACACAAAGAAGTTTCTGAGAATGCTTCTGTTCAGTTTTTATGTGAAGATATTTCCTTTTCCAGCATAGGCCTCAAACGGCTCCAAATATCCACTTGCAGATTCTACAAAAAGAGTGTTTCCAAACTTCTCTATCAATTGGTAGGTTCAACTCTGTGAGTTGAATGAAGTCATCACAAAGAAGTTTCTGAGAATCCTTCTCTCTAGTTTTTATGTGAAGATATTTCCTTTTCCAACATAGGCCTCAAGGTGCTCCGAATAAACACTTGCAGATTCTACAAACTTAATGTTTCAAAACTGTTCTATCAAAAGGAACGTTGAAGTCTGTGAGTTGAATGCACTCATCACAAAGAAGTTTCTCAGAATGCTTCCGTCTAGTTTTTAGGTGAAGAGATTTCATTTCCCAGCACAGGCCTCAAAGCGCTCCAAATAAACACATGCAGATTCTACAAAAGGAGTGTTTCAAAACTGTTCTATCAAAGGGAACGCTCAAGTCTGTGAGTTGAATATACTCATCACATAGATGTTTCTCAGAATGCTTCTGTCTAGTTTTTAGGTGAAGAGATTTCATTTCCCAGCATAGGCCTCAAAGCGCTCCAAATATCCACTTGCAGATTCTATAAGAAGAGAGTTTCCAAACTGCTCTTTCAAAAGGAAGCTTCAAGTCTGTGAGCTGAATGCACTCATCCGAAAGAAGTTTCTGAGAATGCTTCCGTCTAGTTTCTATATGAAGATATTTCCTTTTCCAACATAGGCCCCAAAGTGCTCCAAATAAACCCTTGCAGATTCTACAAAAGGAGTGTTTCAAAACTGCTCTTTCTATAGGTAAGTTCAAGTCTGTGAGTTGAATGCACTCAACACAAAGAAGTTTCTGAGAATGCTTCTGTTCAGTTTTTATGTGAAGATATTTCCTTTTCCAGCATAGGCCTCAAACGGCTCCAAATATCCACTTGCAGATTCTACAAAAAGAGTGTTTCCAAACTTCTCTATCAATTGGTAGGTTCAACTCTGTGAGTTGAATGAAGTCATCACAAAGAAGTTTCTGAGAATCCTTCTCTCTAGTTTTTATGTGAAGATATTTCCTTTTCCAGCGTAGGCCTCAAAGCGCTCCACATAAACACATGCAGATTCTACAAAAGGAGTGTTTCAAAACTGTTCTATCAAAGGGAACGTTCAAGTCTGTGAGTTGAATGTACTCATCACACAGATGTTTCTCAGAATGCTTCTGTCTAGTTTTTAGGTGAAGAGATTTCATTTCCCAGCATAGGCCTCAAAGCGCTCCAAATATCCACTTGCAGAATCTACGAAAAGAGTGTTTCAAAGCTGCTCTTTCAAAAGCAAGGTTCAAGTCTGTGTGTTGAATGCACTCATCCGAAAGAAGTTTCTGAGAATGCTTCTGTCTAGTTCTTACGTGAAGATATTTCCTTTACCAGCTTAGGCCTCAAAGCGCTCCAAATAAACACTTGCAAATTCTACAAAAGGAGTGTTTCAAAAGAGTTCTATCAAAAGGAACGTTCAAGTCTGTGAGTTGAATGCACTTATCATACCGAAGTTTCCTGGAATGCTTCTGTCTAGTTTTTATGTGAAGACATTTCCTTTTCCAGCAGAGGCCTCAAAGCACTCCAAATATCCACTTGCAGATTCTACAAAAAGAGTGTTTCAAAACTGCTCTATCAAAAGCAAGCTTCAACACTGTGAGTAGAATGCACTCATCACAAAGAAGTTTCTGAGAATGCTTCTGTCTAGTTTTTATGTGAAGATATTTCCTTTTCCAACATAGGCCTCAAAGCGCTCCAAATAAACACTTGCAGATTCTACAAAAGGAGTGTTTCGAAACTGCTCTTTCAAGAGGAACGTTCAAGTCTGTGAGTTGAATGCACTCATCACACAGAAGTTTCTGAGAATGCTTCTGTCTAGTTTTTATGTGAAGATGTTTCCTTTTCCAGCATAGGCCTCAAAACGCTCCAAATATCCTCTTGCAGATTCTACAAAAAGAGTGTTTCAAAACTGTTCTATCAAAAGGAAGGTTCAACTCTGTGAGTTGAATGAATGCATCATGAAGAATTTTCTGAGAATGCTTCTCTGTAGTTTTTAGGTGAAGATATTCCAAAACCCAGCACAGGCCTCGAAGTGCTCCAAATAACCACTTGCAGATTTTACCAAAAGAGTGTTTCAAAACTGCTCTTTCTATAGGTAAGTTCAAGTCTGTGAGTTGAATGCACTCAACACAAAGAAGTTTCTGAGAATGCTTCTGTTCAGTTTTTATGTGAAGATATTTCCTTTTCCAGCATAGGCCTCAATCGGCTCCAAATATCCACTTGCAGATTCTACAAAAAGAGTGTTTCCAAACTTCTCTATCAATTGGTAGGTTCAACTCTGTGAGTTGAATGAAGTCATCACAAAGAAGTTTCTGAGAATCCTTCTCTCTAGTTTTTATGTGAAGATATTTCCTTTTCCAACGTAGGCCTCAAAGCGCTCCAAATAAACACATGCAGATTCTACAAAAGGAGTGTTTCAAAACTTTTCTATCAAAGGGAACGTTCAAGTCTGTGAGTTGAATGTACTCATCACACAGATGTTTCTCAGAATGTTTCTGTCTAGTTTTTAGGTGAAGAGATTTCATTTCCCAGCATAGGACTCAAAGCGCTCCAAATATCCACTTGCAGATTCTACAAGAAGAGTGTTTCCAAACTGCTCTTTCAAAAGGAAGCTTCAAGTCTGTGAGTTGAATGCACTCATCACAAAGAAGTTTCTGAGAATGCTTCCGTCTAGTTTCTATATGAAGATATTTCCTTTTCCAACATAGGCCCCAAAGTGCTCCAAATAAAGCCTTGCAGATTCTACAAAAGGAGTGTTTCAAAACTGCTCTTTCTATAGGTAAGTTCAAGTCTGTGAGTTGAATGCACTCAACACAAAGAAGTTTCTGAGAATGCTTCTGTTCAGTTTTTATGTGAAGATATTTCCTTTTCCAGCATAGGCCTCAAACGGCTCCAAATATCCACTTGCAGATTCTACAAAAAGAGTGTTTCCAAACTTCTCTATCAATTGGTAGGTTCAACTCTGTGAGTTGAATGAAGTCATCACAAAGAAGTTTCTGAGAATCCTTCTCTCTAGTTTTTATGTGAAGATATTTCCTTTTCCAACATAGGCCTCAAGGTGCTCCGAATAAACACTTGTAGATTCTACAAACTTAATGTTTCAAAACTGTTCTATCAAAAGGAACGTTGAAGTCTGTGAGTTGAATGCACTCATCACAAAGAAGTTTCTCAGAATGCTTCCGTCTAGTTTTTAGGTGAAGAGATTTCATTTCCCAGCACAGGCCTCAAAGCGCTCCAAATAAACACATGCAGATTCTACAAAAGGAGTGTTTCAAAACTGTTCTATCAAAGGGAACGCTGAAGTCTGTGAGTTGAATGTACTCATCACACAGATGTTTCTCAGAATGCTTCTGTCTAGTTTTTAGGTGAAGAGATTTCATTTCCCAGCATAGGACTCAAAGCGCTCCAAATATCCACTTGCAGTTTCTACAAGAAGAGTGTTTCCAAACTGCTCTTTCAAAAGGAATCTTCAAGTCTGTGAGTTGAATGCACTCATCACAAAGAAGTTTCTGAGAATGCTTCCGTCTAGTTTCTATATGAAGATATTTCCTTTTCCAACATAGGCCCCAAAGTGCTCCAAATAAACCCTTGCAGATTCTACAAAAGGAGTGTTTCAAAACTGCTCTTTCTATAGGTAAGTTCAAGTCTGTGAGTTGAATGCACTCAACACAAAGAAGTTTCTGAGAATGCTTCTGTTCAGTTTTTATGTGAAGATATTTCCTTTTCCAGCATAGGCCTCAAACGGCTCCAAATATCCACTTGCAGATTCTACAAAAAGAGTGTTTCCAAACTTCTCTATCAATTGGTAGGTTCAACTCTGTGAGTTGAATGAAGTCATCACAAAGAAGTTTCTGAGAATCCTTCTCTCTAGTTTTTATGTGAAGATATTTCCTTTTCCAGCGTAGGCCTCAAAGCGCTCCACATAAACACATGCAGATTCTACAAAAGGAGTGTTTCAAAACTGTTCTATCAAAGGGAACGTTCAAGTCTGTGAGTTGAATGTACTCATCACACAGATGTTTCTCAGAATGCTTCTGTCTAGTTTTTAGGTGAAGAGATTTCATTTCCCAGCATAGGCCTCAAAGCGCTCCAAATATCCACTTGCAGAATCTACGAAAAGAGTGTTTCAAAGCTGCTCTTTCAAAAGCAAGGTTCAAGTCTGTGTGTTGAATGCACTCATCAGAAAGAAGTTTCTGAGAATGCTTCTGTCTAGTTCTTACGTGAAGATATTTCCTTTACCAGCTTAGGCCTCAAAGCGCTCCAAATAAACACTTGCAAATTCTACAAAAGGAGTGTTTCAAAAGAGTTCTATCAAAAGGAACGTTCAAGTCTGTGAGTTGAATGCACTTATCATACCGAAGTTTCCTCGAATGCTTCTGTCTAGTTTTTATGTGAAGACATTTCCTTTTCCAGCAGAGGCCTCAAAGCACTCCAAATATCCACTTGCAGATTCTACAAAAAGAGTGTTTCAAAACTGCTCTATCAAAAGCAAGCTTCAACACTGTGAGTAGAATGCACTCATCACAAAGAAGTTTCTGAGAATGCTTCTGTCTAGTTTTTATGTGAAGATATTTCCTTTTCCAACATAGGCCTCAAAGCGCTCCAAATAAACACTTGCAGATTCTACAAAAGGAGTGTTTCAAAACTGCTCTTTCAAGAGGAACGTTCAAGTCTGTGAGTTGAATGCACTCATCACACAGAAGTTTCTGAGAATGCTTCTGTCTAGTTTTTATGTGAAGATGTTTCCTTTTCCAGCATAGGCCTCAAAAGGCTCCAAATATCCTCTTGCAGATTCTACAAAAAGAGTGTTTCAAAACTGTTCTATCAAAAGGAAGGTTCAACTCTGTGAGTTGAATGAATGCATCATGAAGAATTTTCTGAGAATGCTTCTCTGTAGTTTTTAGGTGAAGATATTCCAAAACCCAGCACAGGCCTCGAAGTGCTCCAAATAACCACTTGCAGATTTTACCAAAAGAGTGTTTCAAAACTGCTCTTTCTATAGGTAAGTTCAAGTCTGTGAGTTGAATGCACTCAACACAAAGAAGTTTCTGAGAATGCTTCTGTTCAGTTTTTATGTGAAGATATTTCCTTTTCCAGCATAGGCCTCAAACGGCTCCAAATATCCACTTGCAGATTCTACAAAAAGAGTGTTTCCAAACTTCTCTATCAATTGGTAGGTTCAACTCTGTGAGTTGAATGAAGTCATCAAAAAGAAGTTTCTGAGAATCCTTCTCTCTAGTTTTTATGTGAAGATATTTCCTTTTCCAACGTAGGCCTCAAAGCGCTCCAAATAAACACATGCAGATTCTACAAAAGGAGTGTTTCAAAACTGTTCTATCAAAGGGAACGTTTAAGTCTGTGAGTTGAATGTACTCATCACACAGATGTTTCTCAGAATGTTTCTGTCTAGTTTTTAGGTGAAGAGATTTCATTTCCCAGCATAGGACTCAAAGCGCTCCAAATATCCACTTGCAGATTCTACAAGAAGAGTGTTTCCAAACTGCTCTTTCAAAAGGAAGCTTCAAGTCTGTGAGTTGAATGCACTCATCACAAAGAAGTTTCTGAGAATGCTTCCGTCTAGTTTCTATATGAAGATATTTCCTTTTCCAACATAGGCCCCAAAGTGCTCCAAATAAAGCCTTGCAGATTCTACAAAAGGAGTGTTTCAAAACTGCTCTTTCTATAGGTAAGTTCAAGTCTGTGAGTTGAATGCACTCAACACAAAGAAGTTTCTGAGAATGCTTCTGTTCAGTTTTTATGTGAAGATATTTCCTTTTCCAGCATAGGCCTCAAACGGCTCCAAATATCCACTTGCAGATTCTACAAAAAGAGTGTTTCCAAACTTCTCTATCAATTGGTAGGTTCAACTCTGTGAGTTGAATGAAGTCATCACAAAGAAGTTTCTGAGAATCCTTCTCTCTAGTTTTTATGTGAAGATATTTCCTTTTCCAACATAGGCCTCAAGGTGCTCCGAATAAACACTTGCAGATTCTACAAACTTAATGTTTCAAAACTGTTCTATCAAAAGGAACGTTGAAGTCTGTGAGTTGAATGCACTCATCACAAAGAAGTTTCTCAGAATGCTTCCGTCTAGTTTTTAGGTGAAGAGATTTCATTTCCCAGCACAGGCCTCAAATCGCTCCAAATAAACACATGCAGATTCTACAAAAGGAGTGTTTCAAAACTGTTCTATCAAAGGGAACGCTGAAGTCTGTGAGTTGAATGTACTCATCACACAGATGTTTCTCAGAATGCTTCTGTCTAGTTTTTAGGTGAAGAGATTTCATTTCCCAGCATAGGACTCAAAGCGCTCCAAATATCCACTTGCAGATTCTACAAGAAGAGTGTTTCCAAACTGCTCTTTCAAAAGGAAGCTTCAAGTCTGTGAGTTGAATGCACTCATCACAAAGAAGTTTCTGAGAATGCTTCCGTCTAGTTTCTATATGAAGATATTTCCTTTTCCAACATAGGCCCCAAGGTGCTCCAAATAAACCCTTGCAGATTCTACAAAAGGAGTGTTTCAAAACTGCTCTTTCTATAGGTAAGTTCAAGTCTGTGAGTTGAATGCACTCAACACAAAGAAGTTTCTGAGAATGCTTCTGTTCAGTTTTTATGTGAAGATATTTCCTTTTCCAGCATAGGCCTCAAACGGCTCCAAATATCCACTTGCAGATTCTACAAAAAGAGTGTTTCCAAACTTCTCTATCAATTGGTAGGTTCAACTCTGTGAGTTGAATGAAGTCATCACAAAGAAGTTTCTGAGAATCCTTCTCTCTAGTTTTTATGTGAAGATATTTCCTTTTCCAACATAGGCCTCAAAGCGCTCCAAATAAACACATGCAGATTCTACAAAAGGAGTGTTTCAAAACTGTTCTATCAAAGGGAACGTTCAAGTCTGTGAGTTGAATGTACTCATCACACAGATGTTTCTCAGAATGCTTCTGTCTAGTTTTTAGGTGAAGAGATTTCATTTCCCAGGAAAGTCCTCAAAGCGCTCCAAATATCCACTTGCAGATTTTATAAGAAGAGAGTTTCCAAACTGCTCTTTCAAAAGGAGCTTCAAGTCTGTGAGTTGAATGCACTCATCACGAAGAAGTTTCTGAGAATGCTTCCGTCTAGTTTCTATATGAAGATATTTCCTTTTCCAACATAGGCCCCAAAGTGCTCCAAATAAACCCTTGCAGATTCTACAAAAGGAGTGTTTCAAAACTGCTCTTTCTATAGGTAAGTTCAAGTCTGTGAGTTGAATGCACTCAACACAAAGAAGTTTCTGAGAATGCTTCTGTTCAGTTTTTATGTGAAGATATTTCCTTTTCCAGCATAGGCCTCAAACGGCTCCAAATATCCACTTGCAGATTCTACAAAAAGAGTGTTTCCAAACTTCTCTATCAATTGGTAGGTTCAACTCTGTGAGTTGAATGAACTCATCACCAAGATGTTTCTGAGAATCCTTCTCTCTAGTTTTTATGTGAAGATATTTCCTTTTCCAGCGTAGGCCTCAAAGCGCTCCAAATAAACACATGCAGATTCTACAAAAGGAGTGTTTCAAAACTGTTCTATCAAAGGGAACGTTCAAGTCTGTGAGTTGAATGTACTCATCACACAGATGTTTCTCAGAATGCTTCTTTCTAGTTTTTAGGTGAAGAGATTTCATTTCCCAGCATTGGCCTCAAAGCGCTCCAAATATCCACTTGCAGAATCTACGAAAAGAGTGTTTCAAAGCTGCTCTTTCAAAAGCAAGGTTCAAGTCTGTGTGTTGAATGCACTCATCCGAAAGAAGTTTCTGAGAATGCTTCTGTCTAGTTCTTACGTGAAGATATTTCCTTTTCCAGCTTAGGCCTCAAAGCGCTCCAAATAAACACTTGCAAATTCTACAAAAGGAGTGTTTCAAAAGAGTTCTATCAAAAGGAACGTTCAAGTCTGTGAGTTGAATGCACTTATCATACCGAAGTTTCCTGGAATGCTTCTGTCTAGTTTTTATGTGAAGACATTTCCTTTTCCAGCAGAGGCCTCAAAGCACTCCAAATATCCACTTGCAGATTCTACAAAAAGAGTGTTTCAAAACTGCTCTATCAAAAGCAAGCTTCAACACTGTGAGTAGAATGCACTCATCACAAAGAAGTTTCTGAGAATGCTTCTCTCTAGTTTTTATGTGAAGACATTTCCTTTTCCAACATAGGCCTCAAAGCGCTCCAAATAAACACTTGCAGATTCTACAAAAGGAGTGTTTCGAAACTGCTCTTTCAACAGGAACGTTCAAGTCTGTGAGTTGAATGCACTCATCACACAGAAGTTTCTGAGAATGCTTCTGTCTAGTTTTTATGTGAAGATGTTTCCTTTTCCAGCATAGGCCTCAAAAAGCTCCAAATATCCTCTTGCAGATTCTACAAAAAGAGTGTTTCAAAACTGTTCTATCAAAAGGAAGGTTCAACTCTGTGAGTTGAATGAATGCATCATGAAGAACTTTCTGAGAATGCTTCTCTGTAGTTTTTAGGTGAAGATATTCCAAAACCCAGCACAGGCCTCGAAGTGCTCCAAATAACCACTTGCAGATTTTACCAAAAGAGTGTTTCAAAACTGCTCTTTCTATAGGTAAGTTCAAGTCTGTGAGTTGAATGCACTCAACACAAAGAAGTTTCTGAGAATGCTTCTGTTCAGTTTTTATGTGAAGATATTTCCTTTTCCAGCATAGGCCTCAAACGGCTCCAAATATCCACTTGCAGATTCTACAAAAAGAGTGTTTCCAAACTTCTCTATCAATTGGTAGGTTCAACTCTGTGAGTTGAATGAAGTCATCACAAAGAAGTTTCTGAGAATCCTTCTCTCTAGTTTTTATGTGAAGATATTTCCTTTTCCAACATAGGCCTCAAGGTGCTCCGAATAAACACTTGCAGATTCTACAAACTTAATGTTTCAAAACTGTTCTATCAAAAGGAACGTTGAAGTCTGTGAGTTGAATGCACTCATCACAAAGAAGTTTCTCAGAATGCTTCCGTCTAGTTTTTAGGTGAAGAGATTTCATTTCCCAGCACAAGCCTCAAAGCGCTCCAAATATCCACTTGCAGATTCTACAAGAAGAGTGTTTCCAAACTGCTCTTTCTAAAGGAAGCTTCAAGTCTGTGAGTTGAATGCACTAATCACAAAGAAGTTTCTGAGAATGCTTCCGTCTAGTTTCTATATGAAGATATTTCCTTTTCCAACATAGGCCCCAAAGTGCTCCAAGTAAACCCTTGCAGATTCTACAAAAGGAGTGTTTCAAAACTGCTCTTTCTATAGGTAAGTTCAATACTGTGAGTTGAATGCACTCAACACAAAGAAGTTTCTGAGAATGCTTCTGTTCAGTTTTTATGTGAAGATATTTCCTTTTCCAGCATAGGCCTCAAACGGCTCCAAATATCCACTTGCAGATTCTACAAAAAGAGTGTTTCCAAACTTCTCTATCAATTGGTAGGTTCAACTCTGTGAGTTGAATGAAGTCATCACAAAGAAGTTTCTGAGAATCCTTCTCTCTAGTTTTTATGTGAAGATATTTCCTTTTCCAACGTAGGCCTCAAAGCGCTCCAAATAAACACATGCAGATTCTACAAAAGGAGTGTTTCAAAACTGTTCTATCAAAGGGAACGTTCAAGTCTGTGAGTTGAATGTACTGATCACACAGATGTTTCTCAGAATGTTTCTGTCTAGTTTTTAGGTGAAGAGATTTCATTTCCCAGCATAGGCCTCAAAGCGCTCCAAATATCCACTTGCAGATTCTACAAGAAGAGTGTTTCCAAACTGCTCTTTCAAAAGGAAGCTTCACGTCTGTGAGTTGAATGCACTCATCACAAAGAAGTTTCTGAGAATGCTTCCGTCTAGTTTCTATATGAAGATATTTCCTTTTCCAACATAGGCCCCAAAGTGCTCCCAATAAACCCTTGCAGATTCTACAAAAGGAGTGTTTCAAAACTGCTCTTTCTATAGGTAATTTCAAGTCTGTGAGTTGAATGCACTCAACACAAAGAAGTTTCTGAGAATGCTTCTGTTCAGTTTTTATGTGAAGATATTTCCTTTTCCAGCATAGGCCTCAAACGGCTCCAAATATCCACTTGCAGATTCTACAAAAAGAGTGTTTCCAAACTTCTCTATCAATTGGTAGGTTCAACTCTGTGGGTTGAATGAACTCATCACCAAGATGTTTCTGAGAATCCTTCTCTCTAGTTTTTATGTGAAGATATTTCCTTTTCCAGCGTAGGCCTCAAAGCGCTCCAAATAAACACATGCAGATTCTACAAAAGGAGTGTTTCAAAACTGTTCTATCAAAGGGAACGTTCAAGTCTGTGAGTTGAATGTACTCATCACACAGATGTTTCTCAGAATGCTTCTGTCTAGTTTTTAGGTGAAGAGATTTCATTTCCCAGCATAGGCCTCAAAGCGCTCCAAATATCCACTTGCAGAATCTACGAAAAGAGTGTTTCAAAGCTGCTCTTTCAAAAGCAAGGTTCAAGTCTGTGTGTTGAATGCACTCATCCGAAAGAAGTTTCTGAGAATGCTTCTGTCTAGTTCTTACGTGAAGATATTTCCTTTTCCAGCTTAGGCCTCAAAGCGCTCCAAATAAACACTTGTAAATTCTACAAAAGGAGTGTTTCAAAAGAGTTCTATCAAAAGGAACGTTCAAGTCTGTGAGTTGAATGCACTTATCATACCGAAGTTTCCTGGAATGCTTCTGTCTAGTTTTTATGTGAAGACATTTCCTTTTCCAGCAGAGGCCTCAAAGCACTCCAAATATCCACTTGCAGATTCTACAAAAAGAGTGTTTCAAAACTGCTCTATCAAAAGCAAGCTTCAACACTGTGAGTAGAATGCACTCATCACAAAGAAGTTTCTGAGAATGCTTCTGTCTAGTTTTTATGTGAAGATATTTCCTTTTCCAACATAGGCCTCAAAGCGCTCCAAATAAACACTTGCAGATTCTACAAAAGGAGTGTTTCGAAACTGCTCTTTCAAGAGGAACGTTCAAGTCTGTGAGTTGAATGCACTCATCACACAGAAGTTTCTGAGAATGCTTCTGTCTAGTTTTTATGTGAAGATGTTTCCTTTTCCAGCATAGGCCTCAAAACGCTCCAAATATCCTCTTGCAGATTCTACAAAAAGAGTGTTTCAAAACTGTTCTATCAAAAGGAAGGTTCAACTCTGTGAGCTGAATGAATGCATCATGAAGAACTTTCTGAGAATGCTTCTCTGTAATTTTTAGGTGAAGATATTCCAAAACCCAGCACAGGCCTCGAAGTGCTCCAAATAACCACTTGCAGATTTTACCAAAAGAGTGTTTCAAAACTGTTCTTTCTATAGGTAAGTTCAAGTCTGTGAGTTGAATGCACTCAACACAAAGAAGTTTCTGAGAATGCTTCTGTTCAGTTTTTATGTGAAGATATTTCCTTTTCCAGCATAGGCCTCAAACGGCTCCAAATATCCACTTGCAGATTCTACAAAAGGAGTGTTTCCAAACTTCTCTATCAATTGGTAGGTTCAACTCTGTGAGTTGAATGAACTCATCACAAAGAAGTTTCTGAGAATCCTTCTCTCTAGTTTTTATGTGAAGATATTTCCTTTTCCAACGTAGGCCACAAATCGCTCCAAATAAACACATGCAGATTCTACAAAAGGAGTGTTTCAAAACTGTTCTATCAAAGGGAACGTTCAAGTCTGTGAGTTGAATATACTCATCACACAGATGTTTCTCAGAATGCTTCTGTCTAGTTTTTAGGTGAAGAGATTTCATTTCCCAGCATAGGCCTCAAAGCGCTCCAAATATCCACTTGCAGATTCTATAAGAAGAGAGTTTCCAAACTGCTCTTTCAAAAGGAAGCTTCAAGTCTGTGAGTTGAATGCACTCATCACAAAGAAGTTTCTGAGAATGCTTCCGTCTAGTTTCTATATGAAGATATTTCCTTTTCCAACATAGGCCCCAAAGTGCTCCAAATAAACCCTTGCAGATTCTACAAAAGGAGTGTTTCAAAACTGCTCTTTCTATAGGTAAGTTCAAGTCTGTGAGTTGAATGCACTCAACACAAAGAAGTTTCTGAGAATGCTTCTGTTCAGTTTTTATGTGAAGATATTTCCTTTTCCAGCATAGGCCTCAAACGGCTCCAAATATCCACATGCAGATTCTACAAAAAGAGTGTTTCCAAACTTCTCTATCAATTGGTAGGTTCAACTCTGTGAGTTGAATGAAGTCATCACAAAGAAGTTTCTGAGAATCCTTCTCTCTAGTTTTTATGTGAAGATATTTCCTTTTCCAGCGTAGGCCTCAAAGCGCTCCAAATAAACACATGCAGATTCTACAAAAGGAGTGTTTCAAAACTGTTCTATCAAAGGGAACGTTCAAGTCTGTGAGTTGAATGTACTCATCACACAGATGTTTCTCAGAATGCTTCTGTCTAGTTTTTAGGTGAAGAGATTTCATTTCCCAGCATAGGCCTCAAAGCGCTCCAAATATCCACTTGCAGAATCTACGAAAAGAGTGTTTCAAAGCTGCTCTTTCAAAAGCAAGGTTCAAGTCAGTGTGTTGAATGCACTCATCAGAAAGAAGTTTCTGAGAATGCTTCTGTCTAGTTCTTACGTGAAGATATTTCCTTTACCAGCTTAGGCCTCAAAGCGCTCCAAATAAACACTTGCAAATTCTACAAAAGGAGTGTTTCAAAAGAGTTCTATCAAAAGGAACGTTCAAGTCTGTGAGTTGAATGCACTTATCATACCGAAGTTTCCTCGAATAATTCTGTCTAGTTTTTATGTGAAGACATTTCCTTTTCCAGCAGAGGCCTCAAAGCACTCCAAATATCCACTTGCAGATTCTACAAAAAGAGTGTTTCAAAACTGCTCTATCAAAAGCAAGATTCAACACTGTGAGTAGAATGCACTCATCACAAAGAAGTTTCTGAGAATGCTTCTGTCTAGTTTTTATGTGAAGATATTTCCTTTTCCAACATAGGCCTCAAAGCGCTCCAAATAAACAGTTGCAGATTCTACAAAAGGAGTGTTTTGAAACTGCTCTTTCAAGAGGAACGTTCAAGTCTGTGAGTTGAATGCACTCATCACACAGAAGTTTCTGAGAATGCTTCTGTCTAGTTTTTATGTGAAGATGTTTCCTTTTCCAGCATAGGCCTCAAAACGCTCCAAATATCCTCTTGCAGATTCTACAAAAAGAGTGTTTCAAAACTGTTCTATCAAAACGAAGGTTCAACTCTGTGAGTTGAATGAATGCATCATGGAGAATTTTCTGAGAATGCTTCTCTGTAGTTTTTAGGTGAAGATATTCCAAAACCCAGCACAGGCCTCGAAGTGCTCCAAATAACCACTTGCAGATTTTACCAAAAGAGTGTTTGAAAACTGCTCTTTCTATGGGTAAGTTCAAGTCTGTGAGTTGAATGCACTCAACACAAAGAAGTTTCTGAGAATGCTTCTGTTCAGTTTTTATGTGAAGATATTTCCTTTTCCAGCATAGGCCTCAAACGGCTCCAAATATCCACTTGCAGATTCTACAAAAAGAGTGTTTCCAAACTTCTCTATCAATTGGTAGGTTCAACTCTGTGAGTTGAATGAAGTCATCACAAAGAAGTTTCTGAGAATCCTTCTCTCTAGTTTTTATGTGAAGATATTTCCTTTTCCACCGTAGGCCTCAAAGCGCTCCAAATAAACACATGCAGATTCTACAAAAGGAGTGTTTCAAAACTGCTCTATCAAAGGGAACGTTCAAGTCTGTGAGTTGAATGTACTCATCACACAGATGTTTCTCAGAATGCTTCTGTCTAGTTTTTAGGTGAAGAGATTTCATTTCCCAGCATAGGCCTCAAAGCGCTCCAAATATCCACTTGCAGAATCTACGAAAAGAGTGTTTCAAAGCTGCTCTTTCAAAAGCAAGGTTCAAGTCTCTGTGTTGAATGCACTCATCCGAAAGAAGTTTCTGAGAATGCTTCTGTCTAGTTCTTACGTGAAGATATTTCCTTTACCAGCTTAGGCCTCAAAGCGCTCCAAATAAACACTTGCAAATTCTACAAAAGGAGTGTTTCAAAAGAGTTCTATCAAAAGGAACGTTCAAGTCTGTGAGTTGAATGCACTTATCATACCGAAGTTTCCTCGAATGCTTCTGTCTAGTTTTTATGTGAAGACATTTCCTTTTCCAGCAGAGGCCTCAAAGCACTCCAAATATCCACTTGCAGATTCTACAAAAAGAGTGTTTCAAAACTGCTCTATCAAAAGCAAGCTTCAACACTGTGAGTAGAATGCACTCATCACAAAGAAGTTTCTGAGAATGCTTCTGTCTAGTTTTTATGTGAAGATATTTCCTTTTCCAACATAGGCCTCAAAGCGCTCCAAATAAACACTTGCAGATTCTACAAAAGGAGTGTTTCGAAACTGCTCTTTCAAGAGGAACGTTCAAGTCTGTGAGTTGAATGCACTCATCACACAGAAGTTTCTGAGAATGCTTCTGTCTAGTTTTTATGTGAAGATGTTTCCTTTTCCAGCATAGGCCTCAAAACGCTCCAAATATCCTCTTGCAGATTCTACAAAAAGAGTGTTTCAAAACTGTTCTATCAAAAGGAAGGTTCAACTCGGTGAGTTGAATGAATGCATCATGAAGAATTTTCTGAGAATGCTTCTCTGTAGTTTTTAGGTGAAGATATTCCAAAACCCAGCACAGGCCTCGAAGTGCTCCAAATAACCACTTGCAGATTTTACCAAAAGAGTGTTTCAAAACTGCTCTTTCTATAGGTAAGTTCAAGTCTGTGAGTTGAATGCACTCAACACAAAGAAGTTTCTGAGAATGCTTCTGTTCAGGTTTTATGTGAAGATATTTCCTTTTCCAGCATAGGCCTCAAACGGCTCCAAATATCCACTTGCAGATTCTACAAAAAGAGTGTTTCCAAACTTCTCTATCAATTGGTAGGTTCAACTCTGTGAGTTGAATGAAGTCATCACAAAGAAGTTTCTGAGAATCCTTCTCTCTAGTTTTTATGTGAAGATATTTCCTTTTCCAACATAGGCCTCAAGGTGCTCCGAATAAACACTTGCAGATTCTACAAACTTAATGTTTCAAAACTGTTCTATCAAAAGGAACGTTGAAGTCTGTGAGTTGAATGCACTCATCACAAAGTAGTTTCTCAGAATGCTTCCGTCTAGTTTTTAGGTGAAGAGATTTCATTTCCCATCATAGGCCTCAAAGCGCTCCAAATATCCACTTGCAGATTCTATAAGAAGAGAGTTTCCAAACTGCTCTTTCAAAAGGTGCTTCAAGTTTGTGAGTTGAATGCACTCATCACAAAGAAGTTTCTGAGAATGCTTCCGTCTAGTTTCTATATGAAGATATTTCCTTTTCCAACATAGGCCCCAAAGTGCTCCAAATAAACCCTTGCAGATTCTACAAAAGGAGTGTTTCAAAACTGCTCTTTCTATAGGTAAGTTCAAGTCTGTGAGTTGAATGCACTCAACACAAAGAAGTTTCTGAGAATGCTTCTGTTCAGTTTTTATGTGAAGATATTTCCTTTTCCAACATAGGCCTCAAGGTGCTCCGAATAAACACTTGCAGATTCTACAAACTTAATGTTTCAAAACTGTTCTATCAAAAGGAACGTTGAAGTCTGTGAGTTGAATGCACTCATCACAAAGAAGTTTCTCAGAATGCTTTCGTCTAGTTTTTATGTGAAGATACTTCCTTTTCCAGCGTAGGCCTCAAAGCGCTCCAAATAAACACATGCAGATTCTACAAAAGGAGTGTTTCAAAACTGTTCTATCAAAGGGAACGTTCAAGTCTGTGAGTTGAATGTACTCATCACACAGATGTTTCTCAGAATGCTTCTGTCTAGTTTTTAGGTGAAGAGATTTCATTTCCCAGCATAGGCCTCAAAGCGCTCCAAATATCCACTTGCAGAATCTACGAAAAGAGTGTTTCAAAGCTGCTCTTTCAAAAGCAAGGTTCAAGTCTGTGTGTTGAATGCACTCATCCGAAAGAAGTTTCTGAGAATGCTTCTGTCTAGTTCTTACGTGAAGATATTTCCTTTACCAGCTTAGGCCTCAAAGCGCTCCAAATAAACACTTGCAAATTCTACAAAAGGAGTGTTTCAAAAGAGTTCTATCAAAAGGAACGTTCAAGTCTGTGAGTTGAATGCACTTATCATACCGAAGTTTCCTGGAATGCTTCTGTCTAGTTTTTATGTGAAGACATTTCCTTTTCCAGCAGAGGCCTCAAAGCACTCCAAATATCCACTTGCAGATTCTACAAAAAGAGTGTTTCAAAACTGCTCTATCAAAAGCAAGCTTCAACACTGTGAGTAGAATGCACTCATCACAAAGAAGTTTCTGAGAATGCTTCTGTCTAGTTTTTATGTGAAGATATTTCCTTTTCCAACATAGGCCTCAAAGCGCTCCAAATAAACACTTGCAGATTCTACAAAAGGAGTGTTTCGAAACTGCTCTTTCAAGAGGAACGTTCAAGTCTGTGAGTTGAATGCACTCATCACACAGAAGTTTCTGAGAATGCTTCTGTCTAGTTTTTATGTGAAGATGTTTCCTTTTCCAGCATAGGCCTCAAAACGCTCCAAATATCCTCTTGCAGATTCTACAAAAAGAGTGTTTCAAAACTGTTCTATCAAAAGGAAGGTTCAACTCTGTGAGTTGAATGAATGCATCATGAAGAATTTTCTGAGAATGCTTCTCTGTAGTTTTTAGGTGAAGATATTCCAAAACCCAGCACAGGCCTCGAAGTGCTCCAAATAACCACTTGCAGATTTTACCAAAAGAGTGTTTCAAAACTGCTCTTTCTATAGGTAAGTTCAAGTCTGTGAGTTGAATGCACTCAACACAAAGAAGTTTCTGAGAATGCTTCTGTTCAGTTTTTATGTGAAGATATTTCCTTTTCCAGCATAGGCCTCAATCGGCTCCAAATATCCACTTGCAGATTCTACAAAAAGAGTGTTTCCAAACTTCTCTATCAATTGGTAGGTTCAACTCTGTGAGTTGAATGAAGTCATCACAAAGAAGTTTCTGAGAATCCTTCTCTCTAGTTTTTATGTGAAGATATTTCCTTTTCCAACGTAGGCCTCAAAGCGCTCCAAATAAACACATGCAGATTCTACAAAAGGAGTGTTTCAAAACTTTTCTATCAAAGGGAACGTTCAAGTCTGTGAGTTGAATGTACTCATCACACAGATGTTTCTCAGAATGTTTCTGTCTAGTTTTTAGGTGAAGAGATTTCATTTCCCAGCATAGGACTCAAAGCGCTCCAAATATCCACTTGCAGATTCTACAAGAAGAGTGTTTCCAAACTGCTCTTTCAAAAGGAAGCTTCAAGTCTGTGAGTTGAATGCACTCATCACAAAGAAGTTTCTGAGAATGCTTCCGTCTAGTTTCTATATGAAGATATTTCCTTTTCCAACATAGGCCCCAAAGTGCTCCAAATAAAGCCTTGCAGATTCTACAAAAGGAGTGTTTCAAAACTGCTCTTTCTATAGGTAAGTTCAAGTCTGTGAGTTGAATGCACTCAACACAAAGAAGTTTCTGAGAATGCTTCTGTTCAGTTTTTATGTGAAGATATTTCCTTTTCCAGCATAGGCCTCAAACGGCTCCAAATATCCACTTGCAGATTCTACAAAAAGAGTGTTTCCAAACTTCTCTATCAATTGGTAGGTTCAACTCTGTGAGTTGAATGAAGTCATCACAAAGAAGTTTCTGAGAATCCTTCTCTCTAGTTTTTATGTGAAGATATTTCCTTTTCCAACATAGGCCTCAAGGTGCTCCGAATAAACACTTGTAGATTCTACAAACTTAATGTTTCAAAACTGTTCTATCAAAAGGAACGTTGAAGTCTGTGAGTTGAATGCACTCATCACAAAGAAGTTTCTCAGAATGCTTCCGTCTAGTTTTTAGGTGAAGAGATTTCATTTCCCAGCACAGGCCTCAAAGCGCTCCAAATAAACACATGCAGATTCTACAAAAGGAGTGTTTCAAAACTGTTCTATCAAAGGGAACGCTGAAGTCTGTGAGTTGAATGTACTCATCACACAGATGTTTCTCAGAATGCTTCTGTCTAGTTTTTAGGTGAAGAGATTTCATTTCCCAGCATAGGACTCAAAGCGCTCCAAATATCCACTTGCAGATTCTACAAGAAGAGTGTTTCCAAACTGCTCTTTCAAAAGGAATCTTCAAGTCTGTGAGTTGAATGCACTCATCACAAAGAAGTTTCTGAGAATGCTTCCGTCTAGTTTCTATATGAAGATATTTCCTTTTCCAACATAGGCCCCAAAGTGCTCCAAATAAACCCTTGCAGATTCTACAAAAGGAGTGTTTCAAAACTGCTCTTTCTATAGGTAAGTTCAAGTCTGTGAGTTGAATGCACTCAACACAAAGAAGTTTCTGAGAATGCTTCTGTTCAGTTTTTATGTGAAGATATTTCCTTTTCCAGCATAGGCCTCAAACGGCTCCAAATATCCACTTGCAGATTCTACAAAAAGAGTGTTTCCAAACTTCTCTATCAATTGGTAGGTTCAACTCTGTGAGTTGAATGAAGTCATCACAAAGAAGTTTCTGAGAATCCTTCTCTCTAGTTTTTATGTGAAGATATTTCCTTTTCCAACATAGGCCTCAAGGTGCTCCGAATAAACACTTGCAGATTCTACAAACTTAATGTTTCAAAACTGTTCTATCAAAAGGAACGTTGAAGTCTGTGAGTTGAATGCACTCATCACAAAGAAGTTTCTCAGAATGCTTCCGTCTAGTTTTTAGGTGAAGAGATTTCATTTCCCAGCACAGGCCTCAAAGCGCTCCAAATAAACACATGCAGATTCTACAAAAGGAGTGTTTCAAAACTGTTCTATCAAAGGGAACGCTCAAGTCTGTGAGTTGAATATACTCATCACATAGATGTTTCTCAGAATGCTTCTGTCTAGTTTTTAGGTGAAGAGATTTCATTTCCCAGCATAGGCCTCAAAGCGCTCCAAATATCCACTTGCAGATTCTATAAGAAGAGAGTTTCCAAACTGCTCTTTCAAAAGGAAGCTTCAAGTCTGTGAGCTGAATGCACTCATCACAAAGAAGTTTCTGAGAATGCTTCCGTCTAGTTTCTATAAGAAGATATTTCCTTTTCCAACATAGGCCCCAAAGTGCTCCAAATAAACCCTTGCAGATTCTACAAAAGGAGTGTTTCAAAACTGCTCTTTCTATAGGTAAGTTCAAGTCTGTGAGTTGAATGCACTCAACACAAAGAAGTTTCTGAGAATGCTTCTGTTCAGTTTTTATGCGAAGATATTTCCTTTTCCAGCATAGGCCTCAAACGGCTCCAAATATCCACTTGCAGATTCTACAAAAAGAGTGTTTCCAAACTTCTCTATCAATTGGTAGGTTCAACTCTGTGAGTTGAATGAAGTCATCACAAAGAAGTTTCTGAGAATCCTTCTCTCTAGTTTTTATGTGAAGATATTTCCTTTTCCAGCGTAGGCCTCAAAGCGCTCCACATAAACACATGCAGATTCTACAAAAGGAGTGTTTCAAAACTGTTCTATCAAAGGGAACGTTCAAGTCTGTGAGTTGAATGTACTCATCACACAGATGTTTCTCAGAATGCTTCTGTCTAGTTTTTAGGTGAAGAGATTTCATTTCCCAGCATAGGCCTCAAAGCGCTCCAAATATCCACTTGCAGAATCTACGAAAAGAGTGTTTCAAAGCTGCTCTTTCAAAAGCAAGGTTCAAGTCTGTGTGTTGAATGCACTCATCAGAAAGAAGTTTCTGAGAATGCTTCTGTCTAGTTCTTACGTGAAGATATTTCCTTTACCAGCTTAGGCCTCAAAGCGCTCCAAATAAACACTTGCAAATTCTACAAAAGGAGTGTTTCAAAAGAGTTCTATCAAAAGGAACGTTCAAGTCTGTGAGTTGAATGCACTTATCATACCGAAGTTTCCTCGAATGCTTCTGTCTAGTTTTTATGTGAAGACATTTCCTTTTCCAGCAGAGGCCTCAAAGCACTCCAAATATCCACTTGCAGATTCTACAAAAAGAGTGTTTCAAAACTGCTCTATCAAAAGCAAGCTTCAACACTGTGAGTAGAATGCACTCATCACAAAGAAGTTTCTGAGAATGCTTCTGTCTAGTTTTTATGTGAAGATATTTCCTTTTCCAACATAGGCCTCAAAGCGCTCCAAATAAACACTTGCAGATTCTACAAAAGGAGTGTTTCAAAACTGCTCTTTCAAGAGGAACGTTCAAGTCTGTGAGTTGAATGCACTCATCACACAGAAGTTTCTGAGAATGCTTCTGTCTAGTTTTTATGTGAAGATGTTTCCTTTTCCAGCATAGGCCTCAAAACGCTCCAAATATCCTCTTGCAGATTCTACAAAAAGAGTGTTTCAAAACTGTTCTATCAAAAGGAAGGTTCAACTCTGTGAGTTGAATGAATGCATCATGAAGAATTTTCTGAGAATGCTTCTCTGTAGTTTTTAGGTGAAGATATTCCAAAACCCAGCACAGGCCTCGAAGTGCTCCAAATAACCACTTGCAGATTTTACCAAAAGAGTGTTTCAAAACTGCTCTTTCTATAGGTAAGTTCAAGTCTGTGAGTTGAATGCACTCAACACAAAGAAGTTTCTGAGAATGCTTCTGTTCAGTTTTTATGTGAAGATATTTCCTTTTCCAGCATAGGCCTCAAACGGCTCCAAATATCCACTTGCAGATTCTACAAAAAGAGTGTTTCCAAACTTCTCTATCAATTGGTAGGTTCAACTCTGTGAGTTGAATGAAGTCATCAAAAAGAAGTTTCTGAGAATCCTTCTCTCTAGTTTTTATGTGAAGATATTTCCTTTTCCAACGTAGGCCTCAAAGCGCTCCAAATAAACACATGCAGATTCTACAAAAGGAGTGTTTCAAAACTGTTCTATCAAAGGGAACGTTTAAGTCTGTGAGTTGAATGTACTCATCACACAGATGTTTCTCAGAATGTTTCTGTCTAGTTTTTAGGTGAAGAGATTTCATTTCCCAGCATAGGACTCAAAGCGCTCCAAATATCCACTTGCAGATTCTACAAGAAGAGTGTTTCCAAACTGCTCTTTCAAAAGGAAGCTTCAAGTCTGTGAGTTGAATGCACTCATCACAAAGAAGTTTCTGAGAATGCTTCCGTCTAGTTTCTATATGAAGATATTTCCTTTTCCAACATAGGCCCCAAAGTGCTCCAAATAAAGCCTTGCAGATTCTACAAAAGGAGTGTTTCAAAACTGCTCTTTCTATAGGTAAGTTCAAGTCTGTGAGTTGAATGCACTCAACACAAAGAAGTTTCTGAGAATGCTTCTGTTCAGTTTTTATGTGAAGATATTTCCTTTTCCAGCATAGGCCTCAAACGGCTCCAAATATCCACTTGCAGATTCTACAAAAAGAGTGTTTCCAAACTTCTCTATCAATTGGTAGGTTCAACTCTGTGAGTTGAATGAAGTCATCACAAAGAAGTTTCTGAGAATCCTTCTCTCTAGTTTTTATGTGAAGATATTTCCTTTTCCAACATAGGCCTCAAGGTGCTCCGAATAAACACTTGCAGATTCTACAAACTTAATGTTTCAAAACTGTTCTATCAAAAGGAACGTTGAAGTCTGTGAGTTGAATGCACTCATCACAAAGAAGTTTCTCAGAATGCTTCCGTCTAGTTTTTAGGTGAAGAGATTTCATTTCCCAGCACAGGCCTCAAATCGCTCCAAATAAACACATGCAGATTCTACAAAAGGAGTGTTTCAAAACTGTTCTATCAAAGGGAACGCTGAAGTCTGTGAGTTGAATGTACTCATCACACAGATGTTTCTCAGAATGCTTCTGTCTAGTTTTTAGGTGAAGAGATTTCATTTCCCAGCATAGGACTCAAAGCGCTCCAAATATCCACTTGCAGATTCTACAAGAAGAGTGTTTCCAAACTGCTCTTTCAAAAGGAAGCTTCAAGTCTGTGAGTTGAATGCACTCATCACAAAGAAGTTTCTGAGAATGCTTCCGTCTAGTTTCTATATGAAGATATTTCCTTTTCCAACATAGGCCCCAAGGTGCTCCAAATAAACCCTTGCAGATTCTACAAAAGGAGTGTTTCAAAACTGCTCTTTCTATAGGTAAGTTCAAGTCTGTGAGTTGAATGCACTCAACACAAAGAAGTTTCTGAGAATGCTTCTGTTCAGTTTTTATGTGAAGATATTTCCTTTTCCAGCATAGGCCTCAAACGGCTCCAAATATCCACTTGCAGATTCTACAAAAAGAGTGTTTCCAAACTTCTCTATCAATTGGTAGGTTCAACTCTGTGAGTTGAATGAAGTCATCACAAAGAAGTTTCTGAGAATCCTTCTCTCTAGTTTTTATGTGAAGATATTTCCTTTTCCAACATAGGCCTCAAAGCGCTCCAAATAAACACATGCAGATTCTACAAAAGGAGTGTTTCAAAACTGTTCTATCAAAGGGAACGTTCAAGTCTGTGAGTTGAATGTACTCATCACACAGATGTTTCTCAGAATGCTTCTGTCTAGTTTTTAGGTGAAGAGATTTCATTTCCCAGGAAAGTCCTCAAAGCGCTCCAAATATCCACTTGCAGATTTTATAAGAAGAGAGTTTCCAAACTGCTCTTTCAAAAGGAGCTTCAAGTCTGTGAGTTGAATGCACTCATCACGAAGAAGTTTCTGAGAATGCTTCCGTCTAGTTTCTATATGAAGATATTTCCTTTTCCAACATAGGCCCCAAAGTGCTCCAAATAAACCCTTGCAGATTCTACAAAAGGAGTGTTTCAAAACTGCTCTTTCTATAGGTAAGTTCAAGTCTGTGAGTTGAATGCACTCAACACAAAGAAGTTTCTGAGAATGCTTCTGTTCAGTTTTTATGTGAAGATATTTCCTTTTCCAGCATAGGCCTCAAACGGCTCCAAATATCCACTTGCAGATTCTACAAAAAGAGTGTTTCCAAACTTCTCTATCAATTGGTAGGTTCAACTCTGTGAGTTGAATGAACTCATCACCAAGATGTTTCTGAGAATCCTTCTCTCTAGTTTTTATGTGAAGATATTTCCTTTTCCAGCGTAGGCCTCAAAGCGCTCCAAATAAACACATGCAGATTCTACAAAAGGAGTGTTTCAAAACTGTTCTATCAAAGGGAACGTTCAAGTCTGTGAGTTGAATGTACTCATCACACAGATGTTTCTCAGAATGCTTCTTTCTAGTTTTTAGGTGAAGAGATTTCATTTCCCAGCATTGGCCTCAAAGCGCTCCAAATATCCACTTGCAGAATCTACGAAAAGAGTGTTTCAAAGCTGCTCTTTCAAAAGCAAGGTTCAAGTCTGTGTGTTGAATGCACTCATCCGAAAGAAGTTTCTGAGAATGCTTCTGTCTAGTTCTTACGTGAAGATATTTCCTTTTCCAGCTTAGGCCTCAAAGCGCTCCAAATAAACACTTGCAAATTCTACAAAAGGAGTGTTTCAAAAGAGTTCTATCAAAAGGAACGTTCAAGTCTGTGAGTTGAATGCACTTATCATACCGAAGTTTCCTGGAATGCTTCTGTCTAGTTTTTATGTGAAGACATTTCCTTTTCCAGCAGAGGCCTCAAAGCACTCCAAATATCCACTTGCAGATTCTACAAAAAGAGTGTTTCAAAACTGCTCTATCAAAAGCAAGCTTCAACACTGTGAGTAGAATGCACTCATCACAAAGAAGTTTCTGAGAATGCTTCTGTCTAGTTTTTATGTGAAGACATTTCCTTTTCCAACATAGGCCTCAAAGCGCTCCAAATAAACACTTGCAGATTCTACAAAAGGAGTGTTTCGAAACTGCTCTTTCAACAGGAACGTTCAAGTCTGTGAGTTGAATGCACTCATCACACAGAAGTTTCTGAGAATGCTTCTGTCTAGTTTTTATGTGAAGATGTTTCCTTTTCCAGCATAGGCCTCAAAAAGCTCCAAATATCCTCTTGCAGATTCTACAAAAAGAGTGTTTCAAAACTGTTCTATCAAAAGGAAGGTTCAACTCTGTGAGTTGAATGAATGCATCATGAAGAAATTTCTGAGAATGCTTCTCTGTAGTTTTTAGGTGAAGATATTCCAAAACCCAGCACAGGCCTCGAAGTGCTCCAAATAACCACTTGCAGATTTTACCAAAAGAGTGTTTCAAAACTGCTCTTTCTATAGGTAAGTTCAAGTCTGTGAGTTGAATGCACTCAACACAAAGAAGTTTCTGAGAATGCTTCTGTTCAGTTTTTATGTGAAGATATTTCCTTTTCCAGCATAGGCCTCAAACGGCTCCAAATATCCACTTGCAGATTCTACAAAAAGAGTGTTTCCAAACTTCTCTATCAATTGGTAGGTTCAACTCTGTGAGTTGAATGAAGTCATCACAAAGAAGTTTCTGAGAATCCTTCTCTCTAGTTTTTATGTGAAGATATTTCCTTTTCCAACATAGGCCTCAAGGTGCTCCGAATAAACACTTGCAGATTCTACAAACTTAATGTTTCAAAACTGTTCTATCAAAAGGAACGTTGAAGTCTGTGAGTTGAATGCACTCATCACAAAGAAGTTTCTCAGAATGCTTCCGTCTAGTTTTTAGGTGAAGAGATTTCATTTCCCAGCACAAGCCTCAAAGCGCTCCAAATATCCACTTGCAGATTCTACAAGAAGAGTGTTTCCAAACTGCTCTTTCTAAAGGAAGCTTCAAGTCTGTGAGTTGAATGCACTAATCACAAAGAAGTTTCTGAGAATGCTTCCGTCTAGTTTCTATATGAAGATATTTCCTTTTCCAACATAGGCCCCAAAGTGCTCCAAGTAAACCCTTGCAGATTCTACAAAAGGAGTGTTTCAAAACTGCTCTTTCTATAGGTAAGTTCAATACTGTGAGTTGAATGCACTCAACACAAAGAAGTTTCTGAGAATGCTTCTGTTCAGTTTTTATGTGAAGATATTTCCTTTTCCAGCATAGGCCTCAAACGGCTCCAAATATCCACTTGCAGATTCTACAAAAAGAGTGTTTCCAAACTTCTCTATCAATTGGTAGGTTCAACTCTGTGAGTTGAATGAAGTCATCACAAAGAAGTTTCTGAGAATCCTTCTCTCTAGTTTTTATGTGAAGATATTTCCTTTTCCAACGTAGGCCTCAAAGCGCTCCAAATAAACACATGCAGATTCTACAAAAGGAGTGTTTCAAAACTGTTCTATCAAAGGGAACGTTCAAGTCTGTGAGTTGAATGTACTGATCACACAGATGTTTCTCAGAATGTTTCTGTCTAGTTTTTAGGTGAAGAGATTTCATTTCCCAGCATAGGCCTCAAAGCGCTCCAAATATCCACTTGCAGATTCTACAAGAAGAGTGTTTCCAAACTGCTCTTTCAAAAGGAAGCTTCACGTCTGTGAGTTGAATGCACTCATCACAAAGAAGTTTCTGAGAATGCTTCCGTCTAGTTTCTATATGAAGATATTTCCTTTTCCAACATAGGCCCCAAAGTGCTCCCAATAAACCCTTGCAGATTCTACAAAAGGAGTGTTTCAAAACTGCTCTTTCTATAGGTAATTTCAAGTCTGTGAGTTGAATGCACTCAACACAAAGAAGTTTCTGAGAATGCTTCTGTTCAGTTTTTATGTGAAGATATTTCCTTTTCCAGCATAGGCCTCAAACGGCTCCAAATATCCACTTGCAGATTCTACAAAAAGAGTGTTTCCAAACTTCTCTATCAATTGGTAGGTTCAACTCTGTGGGTTGAATGAACTCATCACCAAGATGTTTCTGAGAATCCTTCTCTCTAGTTTTTATGTGAAGATATTTCCTTTTCCAGCGTAGGCCTCAAAGCGCTCCAAATAAACACATGCAGATTCTACAAAAGGAGTGTTTCAAAACTGTTCTATCAAAGGGAACGTTCAAGTCTGTGAGTTGAATGTACTCATCACACAGATGTTTCTCAGAATGCTTCTGTCTAGTTTTTAGGTGAAGAGATTTCATTTCCCAGCATAGGCCTCAAAGCGCTCCAAATATCCACTTGCAGAATCTACGAAAAGAGTGTTTCAAAGCTGCTCTTTCAAAAGCAAGGTTCAAGTCTGTGTGTTGAATGCACTCATCCGAAAGAAGTTTCTGAGAATGCTTCTGTCTAGTTCTTACGTGAAGATATTTCCTTTTCCAGCTTAGGCCTCAAAGCGCTCCAAATAAACACTTGTAAATTCTACAAAAGGAGTGTTTCAAAAGAGTTCTATCAAAAGGAACGTTCAAGTCTGTGAGTTGAATGCACTTATCATACCGAAGTTTCCTGGAATGCTTCTGTCTAGTTTTTATGTGAAGACATTTCCTTTTCCAGCAGAGGCCTCAAAGCACTCCAAATATCCACTTGCAGATTCTACAAAAAGAGTGTTTCAAAACTGCTCTATCAAAAGCAAGCTTCAACACTGTGAGTAGAATGCACTCATCACAAAGAAGTTTCTGAGAATGCTTCTGTCTAGTTTTTATGTGAAGATATTTCCTTTTCCAACATAGGCCTCAAAGCGCTCCAAATAAACACTTGCAGATTCTACAAAAGGAGTGTTTCGAAACTGCTCTTTCAAGAGGAACGTTCAAGTCTGTGAGTTGAATGCACTCATCACACAGAAGTTTCTGAGAATGCTTCTGTCTAGTTTTTATGTGAAGATGTTTCCTTTTCCAGCATAGGCCTCAAAACGCTCCAAATATCCTCTTGCAGATTCTACAAAAAGAGTGTTTCAAAACTGTTCTATCAAAAGGAAGGTTCAACTCTGTGAGCTGAATGAATGCATCATGAAGAACTTTCTGAGAATGCTTCTCTGTAGTTTTTAGGTGAAGATATTCCAAAACCCAGCACAGGCCTCGAAGTGCTCCAAATAACCACTTGCAGATTTTACCAAAAGAGTGTTTCAAAACTGTTCTTTCTATAGGTAAGTTCAAGTCTGTGAGTTGAATGCACTCAACACAAAGAAGTTTCTGAGAATGCTTCTGTTCAGTTTTTATGTGAAGATATTTCCTTTTCCAGCATAGGCCTCAAACGGCTCCAAATATCCACTTGCAGATTCTACAAAAGGAGTGTTTCCAAACTTCTCTATCAATTGGTAGGTTCAACTCTGTGAGTTGAATGAACTCATCACAAAGAAGTTTCTGAGAATCCTTCTCTCTAGTTTTTATGTGAAGATATTTCCTTTTCCAACGTAGGCCACAAATCGCTCCAAATAAACACATGCAGATTCTACAAAAGGAGTGTTTCAAAACTGTTCTATCAAAGGGAACGTTCAAGTCTGTGAGTTGAATATACTCATCACACAGATGTTTCTCAGAATGCTTCTGTCTAGTTTTTAGGTGAAGAGATTTCATTTCCCAGCATAGGCCTCAAAGCGCTCCAAATATCCACTTGCAGATTCTATAAGAAGAGAGTTTCCAAACTGCTCTTTCAAAAGGAAGCTTCAAGTCTGTGAGTTGAATGCACTCATCACAAAGAAGTTTCTGAGAATGCTTCCGTCTAGTTTCTATATGAAGATATTTCCTTTTCCAACATAGGCCCCAAATTGCTCCAAATAAACCCTTGCAGATTCTACAAAAGGAGTGTTTCAAAACTGCTCTTTCTATAGGTAAGTTCAAGTCTGTGAGTTGAATGCACTCAACACAAAGAAGTTTCTGAGAATGCTTCTGTTCAGTTTTTATGTGAAGATATTTCCTTTTCCAGCATAGGCCTCAAACGGCTCCAAATATCCACATGCAGATTCTACAAAAAGAGTGTTTCCAAACTTCTCTATCAATTGGTAGGTTCAACTCTGTGAGTTGAATGAAGTCATCACAAAGAAGTTTCTGAGAATCCTTCTCTCTAGTTTTTATGTGAAGATATTTCCTTTTCCAGCGTAGGCCTCAAAGCGCTCCAAATAAACACATGCAGATTCTGCAAAAGGAGTGTTTCAAAACTGTTCTATCAAAGGGAACGTTCAAGTCTGTGAGTTGAATGTACTCATCACACAGATGTTTCTCAGAATGCTTCTGTCTAGTTTTTAGGTGAAGAGATTTCATTTCCCAGCATAGGCCTCAAAGCGCTCCAAATATCCACTTGCAGAATCTACGAAAAGAGTGTTTCAAAGCTGCTCTTTCAAAAGCAAGGTTCAAGTCAGTGTGTTGAATGCACTCATCAGAAAGAAGTTTCTGAGAATGCTTCTGTCTAGTTCTTACGTGAAGATATTTCCTTTACCAGCTTAGGCCTCAAAGCGCTCCAAATAAACACTTGCAAATTCTACAAAAGGAGTGTTTCAAAAGAGTTCTATCAAAAGGAACGTTCAAGTCTGTGAGTTGAATGCACTTATCATACCGAAGTTTCCTCGAATACTTCTGTCTAGTTTTTATGTGAAGACATTTCCTTTTCCAGCAGAGGCCTCAAAGCACTCCAAATATCCACTTGCAGATTCTACAAAAAGAGTGTTTCAAAACTGCTCTATCAAAAGCAAGATTCAACACTGTGAGTAGAATGCACTCATCACAAAGAAGTTTCTGAGAATGCTTCTGTCTAGTTTTTATGTGAAGATATTTCCTTTTCCAACATAGGCCTCAAAGCGCTCCAAATAAACAGTTGCAGATTCTACAAAAGGAGTGTTTCGAAACTGCTCTTTCAAGAGGAACGTTCAAGTCTGTGAGTTGAATGCACTCATCACACAGAAGTTTCTGAGAATGCTTCTGTCTAGTTTTTATGTGAAGATGTTTCCTTTTCCAGCATAGGCCTCAAAACGCTCCAAATATCCTCTTGCAGATTCTACAAAAAGAGTGTTTCAAAACTGTTCTATCAAAAGGAAGGTTCAACTCTGTGAGTTGAATGAATGCATCATGAAGAATTTTCTGAGAATGCTTCTCTGTAGTTTTTAGGTGAAGATATTCCAAAACCCAGCACAGGCCTCGAAGTGCTCCAAATAACCACTTGCAGATTTTACCAAAAGAGTGTTTCAAAACTGCTCTTTCTATAGGTAAGTTCAAGTCTGTGAGTTGAATGCACTCAACACAAAGAAGTTTCTGAGAATGCTTCTGTTCAGTTTTTATGTGAAGATATTTCCTTTTCCAGCATAGGCCTCAAACGGCTCCAAATATCCACTTGCAGATTCTACAAAAAGAGTGTTTCCAAACTTCTCTATCAATTGGTAGGTTCAACTCTGTGAGTTGAATGAAGTCATCACAAAGAAGTTTCTGAGAATCCTTCTCTCTAGTTTTTATGTGAAGATATTTCCTTTTCCAACGTAGGCCTTAAAGCGCTCCAAATAAACACATGCAGATTCTACAAAAGGAGTGTTTCAAAACTGTTCTATCAAAGGGAACGTTTAAGTCTGTGAGTTGAATGTACTCATCACACAGATGTTTCTCAGAATGTTTCTGTCTAGTTTTTAGGTGAAGAGATTTCATTTCCCAGCATAGGACTCAAAGCGCTCCAAATATCCACTTGCAGATTCTACAAGAAGAGTGTTTCCAAACTGCTCTTTCAAAAGGAAGCTTCAAGTCTGTGAGTTGAATGCACTCATCACAAAGAAGTTTCTGAGAATGCTTCCGTCTAGTTTCTATATGAAGATATTTCCTTTTCCAACATAGGCCCCAAAGTGCTCCAAATAAAGCCTTGCAGATTCTACAAAAGGAGTGTTTCAAAACTGCTCTTTCTATAGGTAAGTTCAAGTCTGTGAGTTGAATGCACTCAACACAAAGAAGTTTCTGAGAATGCTTCTGTTCAGTTTTCATGTGAAGATATTTCCTTTTCCAGCATAGGCCTCAAACGGCTCCAAATATCCACTTGCAGATTCTACAAAAAGAGTGTTTCCAAACTTCTCTATCAATTGTTAGGTTCAACTCTGTGAGTTGAATGAAGTCATCACAAAGAAGTTTCTGAGAATCCTTCTCTCTAGTTTTTATGTGAAGATATTTCCTTTTCCAACATAGGCCTCAAGGTGCTCCGAATAAACACTTGCAGATTCTACAAACTTAATGTTTCAAAACTGTTCTATCAAAAGGAACGTTGAAGTCTGTGAGTTGAATGCACTCATCACAAAGAAGTTTCTCAGAATGCTTCCGTCTAGTTTTTAGGTGAAGAGATTTCATTTCCCAGCACAGGCCTCAAAGCGCTCCAAATAAACACATGCAGATTCTACAAAAGGAGTGTTTCAAAACTGTTCTATCAAAGGGAACGCTGAAGTCTGTGAGTTGAATGTACTCATCACACAGATGTTTCTCAGAATGCTTCTGTCTAGTTTTTAGGTGAAGAGATTTCATTTCCCAGCATAGGACTCAAAGCGCTCCAAATATCCACTTGCAGATTCTACAAGAAGAGTGTTTCCAAACTGCTCTTTCAAAAGGAAGCTTCAAGTCTGTGAGTTGAATGCACTCATCACAAAGAAGTTTCTGAGAATGCTTCCGTCTAGTTTCTATATGAAGATATTTCCTTTTCCAACATAGGCCCCAAAGTGCTCCAAATAAACCCTTGCAGATTCTACAAAAGGAGTGTTTCAAAACTGCTCTTTCTATAGGTAAGTTCAAGTCTGTGAGTTGAATGCACTCAACACAAAGAAGTTTCTGAGAATGCTTCTGTTCAGTTTTTATGTGAAGATATTTCCTTTTCCAGCATAGGCCTCAAACGGCTCCAAATATCCACTTGCAGATTCTACAAAAAGAGTGTTTCCAAACTTCTCTATCAATTGGTAGGTTCAACTCTGTGAGTTGAATGAAGTCATCACAAAGAAGTTTCTGAGAATCCTTCTCTCTAGTTTTTATGTGAAGATATTTCCTTTTCCAACATAGGCCTCAAAGCGCTCCAAATAAACACATGCAGATTCTACAAAAGGAGTGTTTCAAAACTGTTCTATCAAAGGGAACGTTCAAGTCTGTGAGTTGAATATACTCATCACACAGATGTTTCTCAGAATGCTTCTTTCTAGTTTTTAGGTGAAGAGATTTCATTTCCCAGCATTGGCCTCAAAGCGCTCCAAATATCCACTTGCAGAATCTACGAAAAGAGTGTTTCAAAGCTGCTCTTTCAAAAGCAAGGTTCAAGTCTGTGTGTTGAATGCACTCATCCGAAAGAAGTTTCTGAGAATGCTTCTGTCTAGTTCTTACGTGAAGATATTTCCTTTTCCAGCTTAGGCCTCAAAGCGCTCCAAATAAACACTTGCAAATTCTACAAAAGGAGTGTTTCAAAAGAGTTCTATCAAAAGGAACGTTCAAGTCTGTGAGTTGAATGCACTTATCATACCGAAGTTTCCTGGAATGCTTCTGTCTAGTTTTTATGTGAAGACATTTCCTTTTCCAGCAGAGGCCTCAAAGCACTCCAAATATCCACTTGCAGATTCTACAAAAAGAGTGTTTCAAAACTGCTCTATCAAAAGCAAGCTTCAACACTGTGAGTAGAATGCACTCATCACAAAGAAGTTTCTGAGAATGCTTCTGTCTAGTTTTTATGTGAAGACATTTCCTTTTCCAACATAGGCCTCAAAGCGCTCCAAATAAACACTTGCAGATTCTACAAAAGGAGTGTTTCGAAACTGCTCTTTCAACAGGAACGTTCAAGTCTGTGAGTTGAATGCACTCATCACACAGAAGTTTCTGAGAATGCTTCTGTCTAGTTTTTATGTGAAGATGTTTCCTTTTCCAGCATAGGCCTCAAAAAGCTCCAAATATCCTCTTGCAGATTCTACAAAAAGAGTGTTTCAAAACTGTTCTATCAAAAGGAAGGTTCAACTCTGTGAGTTGAATGAATGCATCATGAAGAAATTTCTGAGAATGCTTCTCTGTAGTTTTTAGGTGAAGATATTCCAAAACCCAGCACAGGCCTCGAAGTGCTCCAAATAACCACTTGCAGATTTTACCAAAAGAGTGTTTCAAAACTGCTCTTTCTATAGGTAAGTTCAAGTCTGTGAGTTGAATGCACTCAACACAAAGAAGTTTCTGAGAATGCTTCTGTTCAGTTTTTATGTGAAGATATTTCCTTTTCCAGCATAGGCCTCAAACGGCTCCAAATATCCACTTGCAGATTCTACAAAAAGAGTGTTTCCAAACTTCTCTATCAATTGGTAGGTTCAACTCTGTGAGTTGAATGAAGTCATCACAAAGAAGTTTCTGAGAATCCTTCTCTCTAGTTTTTATGTGAAGATATTTCCTTTTCCAACATAGGCCTCAAGGTGCTCCGAATAAACACTTGCAGATTCTACAAACTTAATGTTTCAAAACTGTTCTATCAAAAGGAACGTTGAAGTCTGTGAGTTGAATGCACTCATCACAAAGAAGTTTCTCAGAATGCTTCCGTCTAGTTTTTAGGTGAAGAGATTTCATTTCCCAGCACAAGCCTCAAAGCGCTCCAAATATCCACTTGCAGATTCTACAAGAAGAGTGTTTCCAAACTGCTCTTTCTAAAGGAAGCTTCAAGTCGGTGAGTTGAATGCACTAATCACAAAGAAGTTTCTGAGAATGCTTCCGTCTAGTTTCTATATGAAGATATTTCCTTTTCCAACATAGGCCCCAAAGTGCTCCAAGTAAACCCTTGCAGATTCTACAAAAGGAGTGTTTCAAAACTGCTCTTTCTATAGGTAAGTTCAATACTGTGAGTTGAATGCACTCAACACAAAGAAGTTTCTGAGAATGCTTCTGTTCAGTTTTTATGTGAAGATATTTCCTTTTCCAGCATAGGCCTCAAACGGCTCCAAATATCCACTTGCAGATTCTACAAAAAGAGTGTTTCCAAACTTCTCTATCAATTGGTAGGTTCAACTCTGTGAGTTGAATGAAGTCATCACAAAGAAGTTTCTGAGAATCCTTCTCTCTAGTTTTTATGTGAAGATATTTCCTTTTCCAACGTAGGCCTCAAAGCGCTCCAAATAAACACATGCAGATTCTACAAAAGGAGTGTTTCAAAACTGTTCTATCAAAGGGAACGTTCAAGTCTGTGAGTTGAATGTACTGATCACACAGATGTTTCTCAGAATGTTTCTGTCTAGTTTTTAGGTGAAGAGATTTCATTTCCCAGCATAGGCCTCAAAGCGCTCCAAATATCCACTTGCAGATTCTACAAGAAGAGTGTTTCCAAACTGCTCTTTCAAAAGGAAGCTTCACGTCTGTGAGTTGAATGCACTCATCACAAAGAAGTTTCTGAGAATGCTTCCGTCTAGTTTCTATATGAAGATATTTCCTTTTCCAACATAGGCCCCAAAGTGCTCCCAATAAACCCTTGCAGATTCTACAAAAGGAGTGTTTCAAAACTGCTCTTTCTATAGGTAATTTCAAGTCTGTGAGTTGAATGCACTCAACACAAAGAAGTTTCTGAGAATGCTTCTGTTCAGTTTTTATGTGAAGATATTTCCTTTTCCAGCATAGGCCTCAAACGGCTCCAAATATCCACTTGCAGATTCTACAAAAAGAGTGTTTCCAAACTTCTCTATCAATTGGTAGGTTCAACTCTGTGGGTTGAATGAACTCATCACCAAGATGTTTCTGAGAATCCTTCTCTCTAGTTTTTATGTGAAGATATTTCCTTTTCCAGCGTAGGCCTCAAAGCGCTCCAAATAAACACATGCAGATTCTACAAAAGGAGTGTTTCAAAACTGTTCTATCAAAGGGAACGTTCAAGTCTGTGAGTTGAATGTACTCATCACACAGATGTTTCTCAGAATGCTTCTGTCTAGTTTTTAGGTGAAGAGATTTCATTTCCCAGCATAGGCCTCAAAGCGCTCCAAATATCCACTTGCAGAATCTACGAAAAGAGTGTTTCAAAGCTGCTCTTTCAAAAGCAAGGTTCAAGTCTGTGTGTTGAATGCACTCATCCGAAAGAAGTTTCTGAGAATGCTTCTGTCTAGTTCTTACGTGAAGATATTTCCTTTTCCAGCTTAGGCCTCAAAGCGCTCCAAATAAACACTTGTAAATTCTACAAAAGGAGTGTTTCAAAAGAGTTCTATCAAAAGGAACGTTCAAGTCTGTGAGTTGAATGCACTTATCATACCGAAGTTTCCTGGAATGCTTCTGTCTAGTTTTTATGTGAAGACATTTCCTTTTCCAGCAGAGGCCTCAAAGCACTCCAAATATCCACTTGCAGATTCTACAAAAAGAGTGTTTCAAAACTGCTCTATCAAAAGCAAGCTTCAACACTGTGAGTAGAATGCACTCATCACAAAGAAGTTTCTGAGAATGCTTCTGTCTAGTTTTTATGTGAAGATATTTCCTTTTCCAACATAGGCCTCAAAGCGCTCCAAATAAACACTTGCAGATTCTACAAAAGGAGTGTTTCGAAACTGCTCTTTCAAGAGGAACGTTCAAGTCTGTGAGTTGAATGCACTCATCACACAGAAGTTTCTGAGAATGCTTCTGTCTAGTTTTTATGTGAAGATGTTTCCTTTTCCAGCATAGGCCTCAAAACGCTCCAAATATCCTCTTGCAGATTCTACAAAAAGAGTGTTTCAAAACTGTTCTATCAAAAGGAAGGTTCAACTCTGTGAGCTGAATGAATGCATCATGAAGAACTTTCTGAGAATGCTTCTCTGTAGTTTTTAGGTGAAGATATTCCAAAACCCAGCACAGGCCTCGAAGTGCTCCAAATAACCACTTGCAGATTTTACCAAAAGAGTGTTTCAAAACTGTTCTTTCTATAGGTAAGTTCAAGTCTGTGAGTTGAATGCACTCAACACAAAGAAGTTTCTGAGAATGCTTCTGTTCAGTTTTTATGTGAAGATATTTCCTTTTCCAGCATAGGCCTCAAACGGCTCCAAATATCCACTTGCAGATTCTACAAAAGGAGTGTTTCCAAACTTCTCTATCAATTGGTAGGTTCAACTCTGTGAGTTGAATGAACTCATCACAAAGAAGTTTCTGAGAATCCTTCTCTCTAGTTTTTATGTGAAGATATTTCCTTTTCCAACGTAGGCCACAAAGCGCTCCAAATAAACACATGCAGATTCTACAAAAGGAGTGTTTCAAAACTGTTCTATCAAAGGGAACGTTCAAGTCTGTGAGTTGAATATACTCATCACACAGATGTTTCTCAGAATGCTTCTGTCTAGTTTTTAGGTGAAGAGATTTCATTTCCCAGCATAGGCCTCAAAGCGCTCCAAATATCCACTTGCAGATTCTATAAGAAGAGAGTTTCCAAACTGCTCTTTCAAAAGGAAGCTTCAAGTCTGTGAGTTGAATGCACTCATCACAAAGAAGTTTCTGAGAATGCTTCCGTCTAGTTTCTATATGAAGATATTTCCTTTTCCAACATAGGCCCCAAAGTGCTCCAAATAAACCCTTGCAGATTCTACAAAAGGAGTGTTTCAAAACTGCTCTTTCTATAGGTAAGTTCAAGTCTGTGAGTTGAATGCACTCAACACAAAGAAGTTTCTGAGAATGCTTCTGTTCAGTTTTTATGTGAAGATATTTCCTTTTCCAGCATAGGCCTCAAACGGCTCCAAATATCCACATGCAGATTCTACAAAAAGAGTGTTTCCAAACTTCTCTATCAATTGGTAGGTTCAACTCTGTGAGTTGAATGAAGTCATCACAAAGAAGTTTCTGAGAATCCTTCTCTCTAGTTTTTATGTGAAGATATTTCCTTTTCCAGCGTAGGCCTCAAAGCGCTCCAAATAAACACATGCAGATTCTACAAAAGGAGTGTTTCAAAACTGTTCTATCAAAGGGAACGTTCAAGTCTGTGAGTTGAATGTACTCATCACACAGATGTTTCTCAGAATGCTTCTGTCTAGTTTTTAGGTGAAGAGATTTCATTTCCCGGCATAGGCCTCAAAGCGCTCCAAATATCCACTTGCAGAATCTACGAAAAGAGTGTTTCAAAGCTGCTCTTTCAAAAGCAAGGTTCAAGTCTGTGTGTTGAATGCACTCATCCGAAAGAAGTTTCTGAGAATGCTTCTGTCTAGTTCTTACGTGAAGATATTTCCTTTTCCAGCTTAGGCCTCAAAGCGCTCCAAATAAACACTTGCAAATTCTACAAAAGGAGTGTTTCAAAAGAGTTCTATCAAAAGGAACGTTCAAATCTGTGAGTTGAATGCACTTATCATACCGAAGTTTCCTGGAATGCTTCTGTCTAGTTTTTATGTGAAGACATTTCCTTTTCCAGCAGAGGCCTCAAAGCACTCCAAATATCCACTTGCAGATTCTACAAAAAGAGTGTTTCAAAACTGCTCTATCAAAAGCAAGCTTCAACACTGTGAGTAGAATGCACTCATCACAAACAAGTTTCTGAGAATGCTTCTGTCTAGTTTTTATGTGAAGATATTTCCTTTTCCAACATAGGCCTCAAAGCGCTCCAAATAAACACTTGCAGATTCTACAAAAGGAGTGTTTCAAAACTGCTCTTTCAACAGGAACGTTCAAGTCTGTGAGTTGAATGCACTCATCACACAGAAGTTTCTGAGAATGCTTCTGTCTAGTTTTTATGTGAAGATGTTTCCTTTTCCAGCATAGGCCTCAAAACGCTCCAAATATCCTCTTGCAGATTCTACAAAAAGAGTGTTTCAAAACTGTTCTATCAAAAGGAAGGTTCAACTCTGTGAGTTGAATGAATGCATCATGAAGAATTTTCTGAGAATGCTTCTCTGTAGTTTTTAGGTGAAGATATTCCAAAACCCAGCACAGGCCTCGAAGTGCTCCAAATAACCACTTGCAGATTCTACAAAAGGAGTGTTTCAAAACTGCTCTTTCTATAGGTAAGTTCAAGTCTGTGAGTTGAATGCACTCAACACAAAGAAGTTTCTGAGAATGCTTCTGTTCAGTTTTTATGTGAAGATATTTCCTTTTCCAGCATAGGCCTCAAACGGCTCCAAATATCCACTTGCAGATTCTACAAAAAGAGTGTTTCCAAACTTCTCTATCAATTGGTAGGTTCAACTCTGTGAGTTGAATGAGGTCATCACAAAGAAGTTTCTGAGAATCCTTCTCTCTAGTTTTTATGTGAAGATATTTCCTTTTCCAACGTAGGCCTCAAAGCGCTCCAAATAAACACATGCAGATTCTACAAAAGGAGTGTTTCAAAACTGTTCTATCAAAGGGAACGTTCAAGTCTGTGAGTTGAATGTACTCATCACACAGATGTTTCTCAGAATGCTTCTGTCTAGTTTTTAGGTGAAGAGATTTCATTTCCCAGCATAGGCCTCAAAGCGCTCCAAATATCCACTTGCAGATTCTATAAGAAGAGAGTTTCCAAACTGCTCTTTCAAAAGGAAGCTTCAAGTCTGTGAGTTGAATGCACTCATCACAAAGAAGTTTCTGAGAATGCTTCCGTCTAGTTTCTATATGAAGATATTTCCTTTTGCAACATAGGCCCCAAAGTGCTCCAAATAAACCCTTGTAGACCCTACAAAAGGAGTGTTTCAAAACTGCTCTTTCTATAGGTAAGTTCAAGTCTGTGAGTTGAATGCACTCAACACAAAGAAGTTTCTGAGAATGCTTCTGTTCAGTTTTTATGTGAAGATATTTCCTTTTCCAGCATAGGCCTCAAACGGCTCCAAATATCCACTTGCAGATTCTACAAAAAGAGTGTTTCCAAACTTCTCTATCAATTGGTAAGTTCAACTCTGTGAGTTGAATGAACTCATCACAAAGAAGTTTCTGAGAATCCTTCTCTCTAGTTTTTATGTGAAGATACTTCCTTTTCCAGCATAGGCCTCAAAGCGCTCCAAATAAACACATGCAGATTCTACAAAAGGAGTGTTTCAAAACTGTTCTATCAAAGGTAACGTTCAAGTCTGTGAGTTGAATGAACTCATCACACAGATGTTTCTCAGAATGCTTCTGTCTAGTTTTTAGGTGAAGAGATTTCATTTCCCAGCATAGGCCTCAAAGCGCTCCAAATATCCACTTGCAGAATCTACGAAAAGAGTGTTTCAAAGCTGCTCTTTCAAAAGCAAGGTTCAAGTCTGTGTGTTGAATGCACTCATCTGAAAGAAGTTTCTGAGAATGCTTCTGTCTAGTTCTTACGTGAAGATATTTCCTTTCCCCGCTTGGGCCTCAAAGCGCTCCAAATAAACACTTGCAAATTCTACAAAAGGAGTGTTTCAAAAGAGTTCTATCAAAAGGAACGTTCAAGTCTGTGAGTTGAATGCACTTATCATACCGAAGTTTCCTGGAATGCTTCTGTCTAGTTTTTATGTGAAGACATTTCCTTTTGCAGCATAGGCCTCAAAGCACACCAAATATCCACTTGCAGATTCTACAAAAAGAGTGTTTCAAAACTGCTCTATCAAAAGCAAGCTTCAACACTGTGAGTAGAATGCACTCATCACAAAGAAGTTTCTGAGAATGCTTCTGTCTAGTTTTTATGTGAAGATATTTCCTTTTCCAACATAGGCCTCAAAGCGCTCCAAATAAACACTTGCAGATTCTACAAAAGTAGTGTTTCGAAACTGCTCTTTCAAGAGGAACGTTCAAGTCTGTGAATTGAATGCACTCATCACACAGAAGTTTCTGAGAATGCTTCTGTCTAGTTTTTATGTGAAGATGTTTCCTTTTCCAGCATAGGCCCCAAAACGCTCCAAATATCCTCTTGAAGATTCTACAAAAAGAGTGTTTCAAAACTGTGCTATCAAAAGGAAGGTTCAACTCTTTGAGTTGAATGAATGCATCATGAAGAACTTTCTGAGAATGCTTCTCTGTAGTTTTTAGGTGAAGATATTCCAAAACCCAGCACAGGCCTCGAAGTGCTCCAAATAACCACTTGCAGATTTTACCAAAAGAGTGTTTCAAAACTGCTCTTTCTATAGGTAAGTTCAAGTCTGTGAGTTGAATGCACTCAACACAAAGAAGTTTCTGAGAATGCTTCTGTTCAGTTTTTATGTGAAGATATTTCCATTTCCAGCATAGGCCTCAAACGTCTCCAAATATCCACTTGCAGATTCTACAAAAAGAGTGTTTCCAAACTTCTCTATCAATTGGTAGGTTCAACGCTGTGAGTTGAATGAAGTCATCATAAAGAAGTTTCTGAGAATCCTTCTCTCAAGTTTTTATGTGAAGATATTTCCTTTTCCAACATAGGCCTCAAGGTGCTCCGAATAAACGCTTGCAGATTCTACAAACTTAATGTTTCAAAACTGTTCTATCAAAAGGAACGTTGAAGTCTGTGAGTTGAATGCACTCATCACAAAGAAGTTTCTCAGAATGCTTCCGTCTAATTTTTAGGTGAAGAGATTTCATTTCCCAGCATAGGCCTCAAAGTGCTCCAAATATCCACTTGCAGATTCTATAAGAAGAGTGTTTCCAAACTGCTCTTTCAATAGGAAGCTTCAAGTCTGTGAGTTGAATGCACTCATCACAAAGAAGTTTCTGAGAATGCTTCCGTCTAGTTTCTATATGAAGATATTTCCTTTTCCAACATAGGCCCCAAAGTGCTCCAAATAAACCCTTGCAGATTCTGCAAAAGGAGTGTTTCAAAACTGCTCTTTCTATAGGTAAGTTCAAGTCTGTGAGTTGAATGCACTCAACACAAAGAAGTTTCTGAGAATGCTTCTGTTCAGTTTTTATGTGAAGATATTTCCTTTTCCATCATAGGCCTCAAACGGCTCCAAATATCCACTTGCAGATTCTACAAAAAGAGTGTTTCCGAACTTCTCTATCAATTGGTAGGTTCAACTCTGTGAGTTGAATGAACTCATCACAAAGAAGTTTCTGAGAATCCTTCTCTCTAGTTTTTATGTGAAGATATTTCCTTTTCCAGCATAGGCCTCAAAGCGCTCCAAATAAACACATGCAGATTCTACAAAAGGAGTGTTTCAAAACTGTTCTATCAAAGGGAACGTTCAAGTCTGTGAGTTGAATGTACTCATCACACTGATGTTTCTCAGAATGCTTCTGTCTACTTTTTAGGTGAAGAGATTTCATTTCCCAGCATAGGCCTCAAAGCGCTCCAAATATCCACTTGCAGAATCTACGAAAAGAGTGTTTCAAAGCTGCTCTTTCAAAAGCAAGGTTCAAGTCTGTGTGTTGAATGCACTCATCCGAAAGAAGTTTCTGAGAATCTTCTGTCTAGTTCTTACGTGAAGATATTTCCTTTTCCCGCTTAGGCCTCAAAGCGCTCCAAATAAACACTTGCAAATTCTACAAAAGGAGTGTTTCAAAAGAGTTCTATCAAGAGGAACGTTCAAGTCTGTGAGTTGAATGCACTTATCATACCGAAGTTTCCTGGAATGCTTCTGTCTAGTTTTTATGTGAAGACATTTCCTTTTCCAGCATAGGCCTCAGCGCACTCCAAATATCCACTTGCAGATTCTACAAAAAGAGTGTTTCAAAACTGCTCTATCAAAAGCAAGCTTCAACATTGTGAGTAGAATGCACTCATCACAAAGAAGTTTCTGAGAATGCTTCTGTCTAGTTTTTATGTGAAGATATTTCCTTTTCCAACATAGGCCTCAAAGCGCTCCAAATAAACACTTGCAGATTCTACAAAAGGAGTGTTTCGAAACTGCTCTTTCAAGAGGAACGTTCAAGTCTGTGAGTTGAATGCACTCATCACACAGAAGTTTCTGAGAATGCTTCTGTCTAGTTTTTATGTGAAGATATTTGCTTTTCCAGCATAGGCCTCAAAATGCTCCAAATATTCTCTTGAAGATTCTACAAAAAGAGTGTTTCAAAACTGTTCTATCAAAAGGAAGGTTCAACTCTGTGAGTTGAATGAATGCATCATGAAGAACTTTCTGAGAATGCTTCTCTGTAGTTTTTAGGTGAAGATACTCCAAATCCCAGCACAGGCCTCGAAGTGCTCCAAATAACCACTTGCAGATTTTACCAAAAGAGTGTTTCAAAACTGCTCTTTCTATAGGTAAGTTCAAGTCTGTGAGTTGAATGCACTCAACACAAAGAAGTTTCTGAGAATGCTTCCATCTAGTTTCTATATGAAGGTATTTCCTTCTGCAACATAGGCCCCAAAGTGCTCCAAATAAACCCTTGTAGACTCTACAAAAGGAGTGTTTCAAAACTGCTCTTTCTATAGGTAAGTTGAAGTCTGTGAGTTGAATGCACTCAACACAAAGAAGTTTCTGAGAATGCTTCTGTTCAGTTTTTATGTGAAGATATTTCCTTTTCCAGCATAGGCCTCAAACGGCTCCAAATATCCACTTGCAGATTCTACAAAAAGAGTGTTTCCAAACTTCTCTATCAATTGGTAAGTTCAACTCTGTGAGTTGAATGAACTCATCACAAAGAAGTTTCTGAGAATCCTTCTCTCTAGTTTTTATGTGAAGATACTTCCTTTTCCAGCATAGGCCTCAAAGCGCTCCAAATAAACACATGCAGATTCTACAAAAGGAGTGTTTCAAAACTGTTCTATCAAAGGTAACGTTCAAGTCTGTGAGTTGAATGTACTCATCACACAGATGTTTCTCAGAATGCTTCTGTCTAGTTTTTAGGTGAAGAGATTTCATTTCCCAGCATAGGCCTCAAAGCGCTCCAAATATCCACTTGCAGAATCTACGAAAAGAGTGTTTCAAAGCTGCTCTTTCAAAAGCAAGGTTCAAGTCTGTGTGTTGAATGCACTCATCTGAAAGAAGTTTCTGAGAATGCTTCTGTCTAGTTCTTACGTGAAGATATTTCCTTTCCCCGCTTGGGCCTCAAAGCGCTCCAAATAAACACTTGCAAATTCTACAAAAGGAGTGTTTCAAAAGAGTTCTATCAAAAGGAACGTTCAAGTCTGTGAGTTGAATGCACTTATCATACCGAAGTTTCCTGGAATGCTTCTGTCTAGTTTTTATGTGAAGACATTTCCTTTTGCAGCATAGGCCTCAAAGCACACCAAATATCCACTTGCAGATTCTACAAAAAGAGTGTTTCAAAACTGCTCTATCAAAAGCAAGCTTCAACACTGTGAGTAGAATGCACTCATCACAAAGAAGTTTCTGAGAATGCTTCTGTCTAGTTTTTATGTGAAGATATTTCCTTTTCCAACATAGGCCTCAAAGCGCTCCAAATAAACACTTGCAGATTCTACAAAAGTAGTGTTTCGAAACTGCTCTTTCAAGAGGAACGTTCAAGTCTGTGAATTGAATGCACTCATCACACAGAAGTTTCTGAGAATGCTTCTGTCTAGTTTTTATGTGAAGATGTTTCCTTTTCCAGCATAGGCCCCAAAACGCTCCAAATATCCTCTTGAAGATTCTACAAAAAGAGTGTTTCAAAACTGTGCTATCAAAAGGAAGGTTCAACTCTGTGAGTTGAATGAATGCATCATGAAGAACTTTCTGAGAATGCTTCTCTGTAGTTTTTAGGTGAAGATATTCCAAAACCCAGCACAGGCCTCGAAGTGCTCCAAATAACCACTTGCAGATTTTACCAAAAGAGTGTTTCAAAACTGCTCTTTCTATAGGTAAGTTCAAGTCTGTGAGTTGAATGCACTCAACACAAAGAAGTTTCTGAGAATGCTTCTGTTCAGTTTTTATGTGAAGATATTTCCTTTTCCAGCATAGGCCTCAAACGGCTCCAAATATCCACTTGCAGATTCTACAAAAAGAGTGTTTCCAAACTTCTCTATCAATTGGTAGGTTCAACTCTGTGAGTTGAATGAAGTCATCATAAAGAAGTTTCTGAGAATCCTTCTCTCAAGTTTTTATGTGAAGATATTTCCTTTTCCAACATAGGCCTCAAGGTGCTCCGAATAAACACTTGCAGATTCTACAAACTTAATGTTTCAAAACTGTTCTATCAAAAGGAACGTTGAAGTCTGTGAGTTGAATGCACTCATCACAAAGAAGTTTCTCAGAATGCTTCCGTCTAGTTTTTAGGTGAAGAGATTTCATTTCCCAGCATAGGCCTCAAAGTGCTCCAAATATCCACTTGCAGATTCTATAAGAAGAGTGTTTCCAAACTGCTCTTTCAATAGGAAGCTTCAAGTCTGTGAGTTGAATGCACTCATCACAAAGAAGTTTCTGAGAATGCTTCCGTCTATTTTCTATATGAAGATATTTCCTTTTCCAACATAGGCCCCAAAGTGCTCCAAATAAACCCTTGCAGATTCTGCAAAAGGAGTGTTTCAAAACTGCTCTTTCTATAGGTAAGTTCAAGTCTGTGAGTTGAATGCACTCAACACAAAGAAGTTTCTGAGAATGCTTCTGTTCAGTTTTTATGTGAAGATATTTCCTTTTCCAGCATAGGCCTCAAACGGCTCCAAATATCCACTTGCAGATTCTACAAAAAGAGTGTTTCCGAACTTCTCTATCAATTGGTAGGTTCAACTCTGTGAGTTGAATGAACTCATCACAAAGAAGTTTCTGAGAATCCTTCTCTCTAGTTTTTATGTGAAGATATTTCCTTTTCCAGCATAGGCCTCAAAGCGCTCCAAATAAACACATGCAGATTCTACAAAAGGAGTGTTTCAAAACTGTTCTATCAAAGGGAACGTTCAAGTCTGTGAGTTGAATGTACTCATCACACTGATGTTTCTCAGAATGCTTCTGTCTACTTTTTAGGTGAAGAGATTTCATTTCCCAGCATAGGCCTCAAAGCGCTCCAAATATCCACTTGCAGAATCTACGAAAAGAGTGTTTCAAAGCTGCTCTTTCAAAAGCAAGGTTCAAGTCTGTGTGTTGAATGCACTCATCCGAAAGAAGTTTCTGAGAATCTTCTGTCTAGTTCTTACGTGAAGATATTTCCTTTTCCCGCTTAGGCCTCAAAGCGCTCCAAATAAACACTTGCAAATTCTACAAAAGGTGTGTTTCAAAAGAGTTCTATCAAGAGGAACGTTCAAGTCTGTGAGTTGAATGCACTTATCATACCGAAGTTTCCTGGAATGCTTCTGTCTAGTTTTTATGTGAAGACATTTCCTTTTCCAGCATAGGCCTCAGCGCACTCCAAATATCCACTTGCAGATTCTACAAAAAGAGTGTTTCAAAACTGCTCTATCAAAAGCAAGCTTCAACACTGTGAGTAGAATGCACTCATCACAAAGAAGTTTCTGAGAATGCTTCTGTCTAGTTTTTATGTGAAGATATTTCCTTTTCCAACATAGGCCTCAAAGCGCTCCAAATAAACACTTGCAGATTCTACAAAAGGAGTGTTTCGAAACTGCTCTTTCAAGAGGAACGTTCAAGTCTGTGAGTTGAATGCACTCATCACACAGAAGTTTCTGAGAATGCTTCTGTCTAGTTTTTATGTGAAGATATTTGCTTTTCCAGCATAGGCCTCAAAATGCTCCAAATATTCTCTTGAAGATTCTACAAAAAGAGTGTTTCAAAACTGTTCTATCAAAAGGAAGGTTCAACTCTGTGAGTTGAATGAATGCATCATGAAGAACTTTCTGAGAATGCTTCTCTGTAGTTTTTAGGTGAAGATACTCCAAATCCCAGCACAGGCCTCGAAGTGCTCCAAATAACCACTTGCAGATTTTACCAAAAGAGTGTTTCAAAACTGCTCTTTCTATAGGTAAGTTCAAGTCTGTGAGTTGAATGCACTCAACACAAAGAAGTTTCTGAGAATGCTTCCGTCTAGTTTCTATATGAAGATATTTCCTTTTGCAACATAGGCCCCAAAGTGCTCCAAATAAACCCTTGTAGACTCTACAAAAGGAGTGTTTCAAAACTGCTCTTTCTATAGGTAAGTTGAAGTCTGTGAGTTGAATGCACTCAACACAAAGAAGTTTCTGAGAATGCTTCTGTTCAGTTTTTATGTGAAGATATTTCCTTTTCCAGCATAGGCCTCAAACGGCTCCAAATATCCACTTGCAGATTCTACAAAAAGAGTGTTTCCAAACTTCTCTATCAATTGGTAAGTTCAACTCTGTGAGTTGAATGAACTCATCACAAAGAAGTTTCTGAGAATCCTTCTCTCTAGTTTTTATGTGAAGATACTTCCTTTTCCAGCATAGGCCTCAAAGCGCTCCAAATAAACACATGCAGATTCTACAAAAGGAGTGTTTCAAAACTGTTCTATCAAAGGTAACGTTCAAGTCTGTGAGTTGAATGTACTCATCACACAGATGTTTCTCAGAATGCTTCTGTCTAGTTTTCAGGTGAAGAGATTTCATTTCCCAGCATAGGCCTCAAAGCGCTCCAAATATCCACTTGCAGAATCTACGAAAAGAGTGTTTCAAAGCTGCTCTTTCAAAAGCAAGGTTCAAGTCTGTGTGTTGAATGCACTCATCTGAAAGAAGTTTCTGAGAATGCTTCTGTCTAGTTCTTACGTGAAGATATTTCCTTTCCCCGCTTGGGCCTCAAAGCGCTCCAAATAAACACTTGCAAATTCTACAAAAGGAGTGTTTCAAAAGAGTTCTATCAAAAGGAACGTTCAAGTCTGTGAGTTGAATGCACTTATCATACCGAAGTTTCCTGGAATGCTTCTGTCTAGTTTTTATGTGAAGACATTTCCTTTTGCAGCCTAGGCCTCAAAGCACACCAAATATCCACTTGCAGATTCTACAAAAAGAGTGTTTCAAAACTGCTCTATCAAAAGCAAGCTTCAACACTGTGAGTAGAATGCTCTCATCACAAAGAAGTTTCTGAGAATGCTTCTGTCTAGTTTTTATGTGAAGATATTTCCTTTTCCAACATAGGCCTCAAAGCGCTCCAAATAAACACTTGCAGATTCTACAAAAGTAGTGTTTCGAAACTGCTCTTTCAAGAGGAACGTTCAAGTCTGTGAATTGAATGCACTCATCAAACAGAAGTTTCTGAGAATGCTTCTGTCTAGTTTTTATGTGAAGCTGTTTCCTTTTCCAGCATAGGCCCCAAAACGCTCCAAATATCCTCTTGAAGATTCTACAAAAAGAGTGTTTCAAAACTGTGCTATCAAAAGGAAGGTTCAACTCTGTGAGTTGAATGAATGCATCATGAAGAACTTTCTGAGAATGCTTCTCTGTAGTTTTTAGGTGAAGATATTCCAAAACCCAGCACAGGCCTCGAAGTGCTCCAAATAACCACTTGCAGATTTTACCAAAAGAGTGTTTCAAAACTGCTCTTTCTATAGGTAAGTTCAAGTCTGTGAGTTGAATGCACTCAACACAAAGAAGTTTCTGAGAATGCTTCTGTTCAGTTTTTATGTGAAGATATTTCCTTTTCCAGCATAGGCCTCAAACGGCTCCAAATATCCACTTGCAGATTCTACAAAAAGAGTGTTTCCAAACTTCTCTATCAATTGGTAGGTTCAACTCTGTGAGTTGAATGAAGTCATCATAAAGAAGTTTCTGAGAATCCTTCTCTCAAGTTTTTATGTGAAGATATTTCCTTTTCCAACATAGGCCTCAAGGTGCTCCGAATAAACACTTGCAGATTCTACAAACTTAATGTTTCAAAACTGTTCTATCAAAAGGAACGTTGAAGTCTGTGAGTTGAATGCACTCATCACAAAGAAGTTTCTCAGAATGCTTCCGTCTAGTTTTTAGGTGAAGAGATTTCATTTCCCAGCATAGGCCTCAAAGTGCTCCAAATATCCACTTGCAGATTCTATAAGAAGAGTGTTTCCAAACAGCTCTTTCAATAGGAAGCTTCAAGTCTGTGAGTTGAATGCACTCATCACAAAGAAGTTTCTGAGAATGCTTCCGTCTATTTTCTATATGAAGATATTTCCTTTTCCAACATAGGCCCCAAAGTGCTCCAAATAAACCCTTGCAGATTCTGCAAAAGGAGTGTTTCAAAACTGCTCTTTCTATAGGTAAGTTCAAGTCTGTGAGTTGAATGCACTCAACACAAAGAAGTTTCTGAGAATGCTTCTGTTCAGTTTTTATGTGAAGATATTTCCTTTTCCAGCATAGGCCTCAAACGGCTCCAAATATCCACTTGCAGATTCTACAAAAAGAGTGTTTCCAAACTTCTCTATCAATTGGTAGGTTCAACTCTGTGAGTTGAATGAAGTCATCACAAAGAAGTTTCTGAGAATCCTTCTCTCTAGTTTTTATGTGAAGATATTTCCTTTTCCAGCATAGGCCTCAAAGCGCTCCAAATAAACACATGCAGATTCTACAAAAGGAGTGTTTCAAAACTGTTCTATCAAAGGGAACGTTCAAGTCTGTGAGTTGAATGTACTCATCACACTGATGTTTCTCAGAATGCTTCTGTCTACTTTTTAGGTGAACAGATTTCATTTCCCAGCATAGGCCTCAAAGCACTCCAAATATCCACTTGCAGAATCTACGAAAAGAGTGTTTCAAAGCTGCTCTTTCAAAAGCAAGGTTCAAGTCTGTGTGTTGAATGCACTCATCCGAAAGAAGTTTCTGAGAATCTTCTGTCTAGTTCTTACGTGAAGATATTTCCTTTTCCCGCTTAGGCCTCAAAGCGCTCCAAATAAACACTTGCAAATTCTACAAAAGGAGTGTTTCAAAAGAGTTCTATCAAGAGGAACGTTCAAGTCTGTGAGTTGAATGCACTTATCATACCGAAGTTTCCTGGAATGCTTCTGTCTAGTTTTTATGTGAAGACATTTCCTTTTCCAGCATAGGCCTCAGCGCACTCCAAATATCCACTTGCAGATTCTACAAAAAGAGTGTTTCCAAACTTCTCTATCCATTGGTAGGTTCAACTCTGTGAGTTGAATGAAGTCATCACAAAGTAGTTTCTGAGAATCCTTCTCTCTAGTTTTTATGTGAAGATATTTCCTTTTCCAACATAGGCCTCAAGGTGCTCCGAATAAACACTTGCAGATTCTACAAACTTAATGTTTCAAAACTGTTCTATCAAAAGGAACGTTGAAGTCTGTGAGTTGAATGCACTCATCACAAAGAAGTTTCTCAGAATGCTTCCGTCTAGTTTTTAGGTGAAGAGATTTCATTTCCCAGCATAGGCCTCAAAGTGCTCCAAATATCCACTTGCAGATTCTATAAGAAGAGTGTTTCCAAACTGCTCTTTCAATAGGAAGCTTCAAGTCTGTGAGTTGAATGCACTCATCACAAAGAAGTTTCTGAGAATGCTTCCGTCTAGTTTCTATATGAAGATATTTCCTTTTGCAACATAGGCCCCAAAGTGCTCCAAATAAACCCTTGTAGACTCTACAAAAGGAGTGTTTCAAAACTGCTCTTTCTATAGGTAAGTTCAAGTCTGTGAGTTGAATGCACTCAACACAAAGAAGTTTCTGAGAATGCTTCTGTTCAGTTTTTATGTGAAGATATTTCCTTTTCCAGCATAGGCCTCAAACGGCTCCAAATATCCACTTGCAGATTCTACAAAAAGAGTGTTTCCAAACTTCTCTATCAATTGGTAAGTTCAACTCTGTGAGTTGAATGAACTCATCACAAAGAAGTTTCTGAGAATCCTTCTCTCTAGTTTTTATGTGAAGATACTTCCTTTTCCAGCATAGGCCTCAAAGCGCTCCAAATAAACACATGCAGATTCTACAAAAGGAGTGTTTCAAAACTGTTCTATCAAAGGTAACGTTCAAGTCTGTGAGTTGAATGTACTCATCACACAGATGTTTCTCAGAATGCTTCTGTCTAGTTTTTAGGTGAAGAGATTTCATTTCCCAGCATAGGCCTCAAAGCGCTCCAAATATCCACTTGCAGAATCTACGAAAAGAGTGTTTCAAATCTGCTCTTTCAAAAGCAAGGTTCAAGTCTGTGTGTTGAATGCACTCATCTGAAAGAAGTTTCTGAGAATGCTTCTGTCTAGTTCTTACGTGAAGATATTTCCTTTCCCCGCTTGGGCCTCAAAGCGCTCCAAATAAACACTTGCAAATTCTACAAAAGGAGTGTTTCAAAAGAGTTCTATCAAAAGGAACGTTCAAGTCTGTGAGTTGAATGCACTTATCATACCGAAGTTTCCTGGAATGCTTCTGTCTAGTTTTTATGTGAAGACATTTCCTTTTGCAGCATAGGCCTCAAAGCACACCAAATATCCACTTGCAGATTCTACAAAAAGAGTGTTTCAAAACTGCTCTATCAAAAGCAAGCTTCAACACTGTGAGTAGAATGCACTCATCACAAAGTAGTTTCTGAGAATGCTTCTGTCTAGTTTTTATGTGAAGATATTTCCTTTTCCAACATAGGCCTCAAAGCGCTCCAAATAAACACTTGCAGATTCTACAAAAGTAGTGTTTCGAAACTGCTCTTTCAAGAGGAACGTTCAAGTCTGTGAATTGAATGCACTCATCACACAGAAGTTTCTGAGAATGCTTCTGTCTAGTTTTTATGTGAAGATGTTTCCTTTTCCAGCATAGGCCCCAAAACGCTCCAAATATCCTCTTGAAGATTCTACAAAAAGAGTGTTTCAAAACTGTGCTATCAAAAGGAAGGTTCAACTCTGTGAATTGAATGAATGCATCATGAAGAACTTTCTGAGAATGCTTCTCTGTAGTTTTTAGGTGAAGATATTCCAAAACCCAGCACAGGCCTCGAAGTGCTCCAAATAACCACTTGCAGATTTTACCAAAAGAGTGTTTCAAAACTGCTCTTTCTATAGGTAAGTTCAAGTCTGTGAGTTGAATGCACTCAACACAAAGAAGTTTCTGAGAATGCTTCTGTTCAGTTTTTATGTGAAGATATTTCCTTTTCCAGCATAGGCCTCAAACGTCTCCAAATATCCACTTGCAGATTCTACAAAAAGAGTGTTTCCAAACTTCTCTATCAATTGGTAGGTTCAACTCTGTGAGTTGAATGAAGTCATCATAAAGAAGTTTCTGAGAATCCTTCTCTCAAGTTTTTATGTGAAGATATTTCCTTTTCCAACATAGGCCTCAAGGTGCTCCGAATAAACGCTTGCAGATTCTACAAACTTAATGTTTCAAAACTGTTCTATCAAAAGGAACGTTGAAGTCTGTGAGTTGAATGCACTCATCACAAAGAAGTTTCTCAGAATGCTTCCGTCTAGTTTTTAGGTGAAGAGATTTCATTTCCCAGCATAGGCCTCAAAGTGCTCCAAATATCCACTTGCAGATTCTATAAGAAGAGTGTTTCCAAACTGCTCTTTCAATAGGAAGCTTCAAGTCTGTGAGTTGAATGCACTCATCACAAAGAAGTTTCTGAGAATGCTTCCGTCTAGTTTCTGTATGAAGATATTTCCTTTTCCAACATAGGCCCCAAAGTGCTCCAAATAAACCCTTGCAGATTCTGCAAAAGGAGTGTTTCAAAACTGCTCTTTCTATAGGTAAGTTCAAGTCTGTGAGTTGAATGCACTCAACACAAAGAAGTTTCTGAGAATGCTTCTGTTCAGTTTTTATGTGAAGATATTTCCTTTTCCATCATAGGCCTCAAACGGCTCCAAATATCCACTTGCAGATTCTACAAAAAGAGTGTTTCCGAACTTCTCTATCAATTGGTAGGTTCAACTCTGTGAGTTGAATGAACTCATCACAAAGAAGTTTCTGAGAATCCTTCTCTCTAGTTTTTATGTGAAGATATTTCCTTTTCCAGCATAGGCCTCAAAGCGCTCCAAATAAACACATGCAGATTCTACAAAAGGAGTGTTTCAAAACTGTTCTATCAAAGGGAACGTTCAAGTCTGTGAGTTGAATGTACTCATCACACTGATGTTTCTCAGAATGCTTCTGTCTACTTTTTAGGTGAAGAGATTTCATTTCCCAGCATAGGCCTCAAAGCGCTCCAAATATCCACTTGCAGAATCTACGAAAAGAGTGTTTCAAAGCTGCTCTTTCAAAAGCAAGGTTCAAGTCTGTGTGTTGAATGCACTCATCCGAAAGAAGTTTCTGAGAATCTTCTGTCTAGTTCTTACGTGAAGATATTTCCTTTTCCCGCTTAGGCCTCAAAGCGCTCCAAATAAACACTTGCAAATTCTACAAAAGGAGTGTTTCAAAAGAGTTCTATCAAGAGGAACGTTCAAGTCTGTGAGTTGAATGCACTTATCATACCGAAGTTTCCTGGAATGCTTCTGTCTAGTTTTTATGTGAAGACATTTCCTTTTCCAGCATAGGCCTCAGCGCACTCCAAATATCCACTTGCAGATTCTACAAAAAGAGTGTTTCAAAACTGCTCTATCAAAAGCAAGCTTCAACATTGTGAGTAGAATGCACTCATCACAAAGAAGTTTCTGAGAATGCTTCTGTCTAGTTTTTATGTGAAGATATTTCCTTTTCCAACATAGGCCTCAAAGCGCTCCAAATAAACACTTGCAGATTCTACAAAAGGAGTGTTTCGAAACTGCTCTTTCAAGAGGAACGTTCAAGTCTGTGAGTTGAATGCACTCATCACACAGAAGTTTCTGAGAATGCTTCTGTCTAGTTTTTATGTGAAGATATTTGCTTTTCCAGCATAGGCCTCAAAATGCTCCAAATATTCTCTTGAAGATTCTACAAAAAGAGTGTTTCAAAACTGTTCTATCAAAAGGAAGGTTCAACTCTGTGAGTTGAATGAATGCATCATGAAGAACTTTCTGAGAATGCTTCTCTGTAGTTTTTAGGTGAAGATACTCCAAATCCCAGCACAGGCCTCGAAGTGCTCCAAATAACCACTTGCAGATTTTACCAAAAGAGTGTTTCAAAACTGCTCTTTCTATAGGTAAGTTCAAGTCTGTGAGTTGAATGCACTCAACACAAAGAAGTTTCTGAGAATGCTTCCATCTAGTTTCTATATGAAGGTATTTCCTTTTGCAACATAGGCCCCAAAGTGCTCCAAATAAACCCTTGTAGACTCTACAAAAGGAGTGTTTCAAAACTGCTCTTTCTATAGGTAAGTTGAAGTCTGTGAGTTGAATGCACTCAACACAAAGAAGTTTCTGAGAATGCTTCTGTTCAGTTTTTATGTGAAGATATTTCCTTTTCCAGCATAGGCCTCAAACGGCTCCAAATATCCACTTGCAGATTCTACAAAAAGAGTGTTTCCAAACTTCTCTATCAATTGGTAAGTTCAACTCTGTGAGTTGAATGAACTCATCACAAAGAAGTTTCTGAGAATCCTTCTCTCTAGTTTTTATGTGAAGATACTTCCTTTTCCAGCATAGGCCTCAAAGCGCTCCAAATAAACACATGCAGATTCTACAAAAGGAGTGTTTCAAAACTGTTCTATCAAAGGTAACGTTCAAGTCTGTGAGTTGAATGTACTCATCACACAGATGTTTCTCAGAATGCTTCTGTCTAGTTTTTAGGTGAAGAGATTTCATTTCCCAGCATAGGCCTCAAAGCGCTCCAAATATCCACTTGCAGAATCTACGAAAAGAGTGTTTCAAAGCTGCTCTTTCAAAAGCAAGGTTCAAGTCTGTGTGTTGAATGCACTCATCTGAAAGAAGTTTCTGAGAATGCTTCTGTCTAGTTCTTACGTGAAGATATTTCCTTTCCCCGCTTGGGCCTCAAAGCGCTCCAAATAAACACTTGCAAATTCTACAAAAGGAGTGTTTCAAAAGAGTTCTATCAAAAGGAACGTTCAAGTCTGTGAGTTGAATGCACTTATCATACCGAAGTTTCCTGGAATGCTTCTGTCTAGTTTTTATGTGAAGACATTTCCTTTTGCAGCATAGGCCTCAAAGCACACCAAATATCCACTTGCAGATTCTACAAAAAGAGTGTTTCAAAACTGCTCTATCAAAAGCAAGCTTCAACACTGTGAGTAGAATGCACTCATCACAAAGAAGTTTCTGAGAATGCTTCTGTCTAGTTTTTATGTGAAGATATTTCCTTTTCCAACATAGGCCTCAAAGCGCTCCAAATAAACACTTGCAGATTCTACAAAAGTAGTGTTTCGAAACTGCTCTTTCAAGAGGAACGTTCAAGTCTGTGAATTGAATGCACTCATCAAACAGAAGTTTCTGAGAATGCTTCTGTCTAGTTTTTATGTGAAGATGTTTCCTTTTCCAGCATAGGCCCCAAAACGCTCCAAATATCCTCTTGAAGATTCTACAAAAAGAGTGTTTCAAAACTGTGCTATCAAAAGGAAGGTTCAACTCTGTGAGTTGAATGAATGCATCATGAAGAACTTTCTGAGAATGCTTCTCTGTAGTTTTTAGGTGAAGATATTCCAAAACCCAGCACAGGCCTCGAAGTGCTCCAAATAACCACTTGCAGATTTTACCAAAAGAGTGTTTCAAAACTGCTCTTTCTATAGGTAAGTTCAAGTCTGTGAGTTGAATGCACTCAACACAAAGAAGTTTCTGAGAATGCTTCTGTTCAGTTTTTATGTGAAGATATTTCCTTTTCCAGCATAGGCCTCAAACGGCTCCAAATATCCACTTGCAGATTCTACAAAAAGAGTGTTTCCAAACTTCTCTATCAATTGGTAGGTTCAACTCTGTGAGTTGAATGAAGTCATCATAAAGAAGTTTCTGAGAATCCTTCTCTCAAGTTTTTATGTGAAGATATTTCCTTTTCCAACATAGGCCTCAAGGTGCTCCGAATAAACACTTGCAGATTCTACAAACTTAATGTTTCAAAACTGTTCTATCAAAAGGAACGTTGAAGTCTGTGAGTTGAATGCACTCATCACAAAGAAGTTTCTCAGAATGCTTCCGTCTAGTTTTTAGGTGAAGAGATTTCATTTCCCAGCATAGGCCTCAAAGTGCTCCAAATATCCACTTGCAGATTCTATAAGAAGAGTGTTTCCAAACTGCTCTTTCAATAGGAAGCTTCAAGTCTGTGAGTTGAATGCACTCATCACAAAGAAGTTTCTGAGAATGCTTCCGTCTATTTTCTATATGAAGATATTTCCTTTTCCAACATAGGCCCCAAAGTGCTCCAAATAAACCCTTGCAGATTCTGCAAAAGGAGTGTTTCAAAACTGCTCTTTCTATAGGTAAGTTCAAGTCTGTGAGTTGAATGCACTCAACACAAAGAAGTTTCTGAGAATGCTTCTGTTCAGTTTTTATGTGAAGATATTTCCTTTTCCAGCATAGGCCTCAAACGGCTCCAAATATCCACTTGCAGATTCTACAAAAAGAGTGTTTCCAAACTTCTCTATCAATTGGTAGGTTCAACTCTGTGAGTTGAATGAAGTCATCACAAAGAAGTTTCTGAGAATCCTTCTCTCTAGTTTTTATGTGAAGATATTTCCTTTTCCAGCATAGGCCTCAAAGCGCTCCAAATAAACACATGCAGATTCTACAAAAGGAGTGTTTCAAAACTGTTCTATCAAAGGGAACGTTCAAGTCTGTGAGTTGAATGTACTCATCACACTGATGTTTCTCAGAATGCTTCTGTCTACTTTTTAGGTGAAGAGATTTCATTTCCCAGCATAGGCCTCAAAGCACTCCAAATATCCACTTGCAGAATCTACGAAAAGAGTGTTTCAAAGCTGCTCTTTCAAAAGCAAGGTTCAAGTCTGTGTGTTGAATGCACTCATCCGAAAGAAGTTTCTGAGAATCTTCTGTCTAGTTCTTACGTGAAGATATTTCCTTTTCCCGCTTAGGCCTCAAAGCGCTCCAAATAAACACTTGCAAATTCTACAAAAGGAGTGTTTCAAAAGAGTTCTATCAAGAGGAACGTTCAAGTCTGTGAGTTGAATGCACTTATCATACCGAAGTTTCCTGGAATGCTTCTGTCTAGTTTTTATGTGAAGACATTTCCTTTTCCAGCATAGGCCTCAGCGCACTCCAAATATCCACTTGCAGATTCTACAAAAAGAGTGTTTCAAAACTGCTCTATCAAAAGCAAGCTTCAACACTGTGAGTAGAATGCACTCATCACAAAGAAGTTTCTGAGAATGCTTCTGTCTAGTTTTTAAGTGAAGATATTTCCTTTTCCAACATAGGCCTCAAAGCGCTCCAAATAAACACTTGCAGATTCTACAAAAGGAGTGTTTCAAAACTGCTCTTTCAAGAGGAACGTTCAAGTCTGTGAGTTGAATGCACTCATCACACAGAAGTTTCTGAGAATGCTTCTGTCTAGTTTTTATGTGAAGATATTTGCTTTTCCAGCATAGGCCTCAAAATGCTCCAAATATTCTCTTGAAGATTCTACAAAAAGAGTGTTTCAAAACTGTTCTATCAAAAGGAAGGTTCTACTCTGTGAGTTGAATGAATGCATCATGAAGAACTTTCTGAGAATGCTTCTCTGTAGTTTTTAGGTGAAGATACTCCAAATCCCAGCACAGGCCTCGAAGTGCTCCAAATAACCACTTGCAGATTTTACCAAAAGAGTGTTTCAAAACTGCTCTTTCTATAGGTAAGTTCAAGTCTGTGAGTTGAATGCACTCAACACAAAGAAGTTTCTGAGAATGCTTCCGTCTAGTTTCTATATGAAGATATTTCCTTTTGCAACATAGGCCCCAAAGTGCTCCAAATAAACCCTTGTAGACTCTACAAAAGGAGTGTTTCAAAACTGCTCTTTCTATAGGTAAGTTCAAGTCTGTGAGTTGAATGCACTCAACACAAAGAAGTTTCTGAGAATGCTTCTGTTCAGTTTTTATGTGAAGATATTTCCTTTTCCAGCATAGGCCTCAAACGGCTCCAAATATCCACTTGCAGATTCTACAAAAAGAGTGTTTCCAAACTTCTCTATCAATTGGTAAGTTCAACTCTGTGAGTTGAATGAACTCATCACAAAGAAGTTTCTGAGAATCCTTCTCTCTAGTTTTTATGTGAAGATACTTCCTTTTCCAGCATAGGCCTCAAAGCGCTCCAAATAAACACATGCAGATTCTACAAAAGGAGTGTTTCAAAACTGTTCTATCAAAGGGAACGTTCAAGTCTGTGAGTTGAATGTACTCATCACACAGATGTTTCTCAGAATGCTTCTGTCTAGTTTTTAGGTGAAGAGATTTCATTTCCCAGCATAGGCCTCAAAGCGCTCCAAATATCCACTTGCAGAATCTACGAAAAGAGTGTTTCAAAGCTGCTCTTTCAAAAGCAAGGTTCAAGTCTGTGTGTTGAATGCACTCATCTGAAAGAAGTTTCTGAGAATGCTTCTGTCTAGTTCTTACGTGAAGATATTTCCTTTCCCCGCTTAGGCCTCAAAGCGCTCCAAATAAACACTTGCAAATTCTACAAAAGGAGTGTTTCAAAAGAGTTCTATCAAAAGGAACGTTCAAGTCTGTGAGTTGAATGCACTTATCATACCGAAGTTTCCTGGAATGCTTCTGTCTAGTTTTTATGTGAAGACATTTCCTTTTGCAGCATAGGCCTCAAAGCACACCAAATATCCACTTGCAGATTCTACAAAAAGAGTGTTTCAAAACTGCTCTATCAAAAGCAAGCTTCAACACTGTGAGTAGAATGCACTCATCACAAAGAAGTTTCTGAGAATGCTTCTGTCTAGTTTTTATGTGAAGATATTTCCTTTTCCAACATAGGCCTCAAAGCGCTCCAAATAAACACTTGCAGATTCTACAAAAGTAGTGTTTCGAAACTGCTCTTTCAAGAGGAACGTTCAAGTCTGTGAATTGAATGCACTCATCAAACAGAAGTTTCTGAGAATGCTTCTGTCTAGTTTTTATGTGAAGATGTTTCCTTTTCCAGCATAGGCCCCAAAACGCTCCAAATATCCTCTTGAAGATTCTACAAAAAGAGTGTTTCAAAACTGTGCTATCAAAAGGAAGGTTCAACTCTGTGAGTTGAATGAATGCATCATGAAGAACTTTCTGAGAATGCTTCTCTGTAGTTTTTAGGTGAAGATATTCCAAAACCCAGCACAGGCCTCGAAGTGCTCCAAATAACCACTTGCAGATTTTACCAAAAGAGTGTTTCAAAACTGCTCTTTCTATAGGTAAGTTCAAGTCTGTGAGTTGAATGCACTCAACACAAAGAAGTTTCTGAGAATGCTTCTGTTCAGTTTTTATGTGAAGATATTTCCTTTTCCAGCATAGGCCTCAAACGGCTCCAAATATCCACTTGCAGATTCTACAAAAAGAGTGTTTCCAAACTTCTCTATCAATTGGTAGGTTCAACTCTGTGAGTTGAATGAAGTCATCATAAAGAAGTTTCTGAGAATCCTTCTCTCAAGTTGTTATGTGAAGATATTTCCTTTTCCAACATAGGCCTCAAGGTGCTCCGAATAAACACTTGCAGATTCTACAAACTTAATGTTTCAAAACTGTTCTATCAAAAGGAACGTTGAAGTCTGTGAGTTGAATGCACTCATCACAAAGAAGTTTCTCAGAATGCTTCCGTCTAGTTTTTAGGTGAAGAGATTTCATTTCCCAGCATAGGCCTCAAAGTGCTCCAAATATCCACTTGCAGATTCTATAAGAAGAGTGTTTCCAAACTGCTCTTTCAATAGGAAGCTTCAAGTCTGTGAGTTGAATGCACTCATCACAAAGAAGTTTCTGAGAATGCTTCCGTCTATTTTCTATATGAAGATATTTCCTTTTCCAACATAGGCCCCAAAGTGCTCCAAATAAACCCTTGCAGATTCTGCAAAAGGAGTGTTTCAAAACTGCTCTTTCTATAGGTAAGTTCAAGTCTGTGAGTTGAATGCACTCAACACAAAGAAGTTTCTGAGAATGCTTCTGTTCAGTTTTTATGTGAAGATATTTCCTTTTCCATCATAGGCCTCAAACGGCTCCAAATATCCACTTGCAGATTCTACAAAAAGAGTGTTTCCAAACTTCTCTATCAATTGGTAGGTTCAACTCTGTGAGTTGAATGAAGTCATCACAAAGAAGTTTCTGAGAATCCTTCTCTCTAGTTTTTATGTGAAGATATTTCCTTTTCCAGCATAGGCCTCAAAGCGCTCCAAATAAACACATGCAGATTCTACAAAAGGAGTGTTTCAAAACTGTTCTATCAAAGGGAACGTTCAAGTCTGTGAGTTGAATGTACTCATCACACTGATGTTTCTCAGAATGCTTCTGTCTACTTTTTAGGTGAAGAGATTTCATTTCCCAGCATAGGCCTCAAAGCACTCCAAATATCCACTTGCAGAATCTACGAAAAGAGTGTTTCAAAGCTGCTCTTTCAAAAGCAAGGTTCAAGTCTGTGTGTTGAATGCACTCATCCGAAAGAAGTTTCTGAGAATCTTCTGTCTAGTTCTTACGTGAAGATATTTCCTTTTCCCGCTTAGGCCTCAAAGCGCTCCAAATAAACACTTGCAAATTCTACAAAAGGAGTGTTTCAAAAGAGTTCTATCAAGAGGAACGTTCAAGTCTGTGAGTTGAATGCACTTATCATACCGAAGTTTCCTGGAATGCTTCTGTCTAGTTTTTATGTGAAGACATTTCCTTTTCCAGCATAGGCCTCAGCGCACTCCAAATATCCACTTGCAGATTCTACAAAAAGAGTGTTTCAAAACTGCTCTATCAAAAGCAAGCTTCAACACTGTGAGTAGAATGCACTCATCACAAAGAAGTTTCTGAGAATGCTTCTGTCTAGTTTTTAAGTGAAGATATTTCCTTTTCCAACATAGGCCTCAAAGCGCTCCAAATAAACACTTGCAGATTCTACAAAAGGAGTGTTTCAAAACTGCTCTTTCAAGAGGAACGTTCAAGTCTGTGAGTTGAATGCACTCATCACACAGAAGTTTCTGAGAATGCTTCTGTCTAGTTTTTATGTGAAGATATTTGCTTTTCCAGCATAGGCCTCAAAATGCTCCAAATATTCTCTTGAAGATTCTACAAAAAGAGTGTTTCAAAACTGTTCTATCAAAAGGAAGGTTCAACTCTGTGAGTTGAATGAATGCATCATGAAGAACTTTCTGAGAATGCTTCTCTGTAGTTTTTAGGTGAAGATACTCCAAATCCCAGCACAGGCCTCGAAGTGCTCCAAATAACCACTTGCAGATTTTACCAAAAGAGTGTTTCAAAACTGCTCTTTCTATAGGTAAGTTCAAGTCTGTGAGTTGAATGCACTCAACACAAAGAAGTTTCTGAGAATGCTTCCGTCTAGTTTCTATATGAAGATATTTCCTTTTGCAACATAGGCCCCAAAGTGCTCCAAATAAACCCTTGTAGACTCTACAAAAGGAGTGTTTCAAAACTGCTCTTTCTATAGGTAAGTTCAAGTCTGTGAGTTGAATGCACTCAACACAAAGAAGTTTCTGAGAATGCTTCTGTTCAGTTTTTATGTGAAGATATTTCCTTTTCCAGCATAGGCCTCAAACGGCTCCAAATATCCACTTGCAGATTCTACAAAAAGAGTGTTTCCAAACTTCTCTATCAATTGGTAAGTTCAACTCTGTGAGTTGAATGAACTCATCACAAAGAAGTTTCTGAGAATCCTTCTCTCTAGTTTTTATGTGAAGATACTTCCTTTTCCAGCATAGGCCTCAAAGCGCTCCAAATAAACACATGCAGATTCTACAAAAGGAGTGTTTCAAAACTGTTCTATCAAAGGGAACGTTCAAGTCTGTGAGTTGAATGTACTCATCACACAGATGTTTCTCAGAATGCTTCTGTCTAGTTTTTAGGTGAAGAGATTTCATTTCCCAGCATAGGCCTCAAAGCGCTCCAAATATCCACTTGCAGAATCTACGAAAAGAGTGTTTCAAAGCTGCTCTTTCAAAAGCAAGGTTCAAGTCTGTGTGTTGAATGCACTCATCCGAAAGAAGTTTCTGAGAATGCTTCTGTCTAGTTCTTACGTGAAGATATTTCCTTTCCCCGCTTAGGCCTCAAAGCGCTCCAAATAAACACTTGCAAATTCTACAAAAGGAGTGTTTCAAAAGAGTTCTATCAAAAGGAACGTTCAAGTCTGTGAGTTGAATGCACTTATCATACCGAAGTTTCCTGGAATGCTTCTGTCTAGTTTTTATGTGAAGACATTTCCTTTTGCAGCATAGGCCTCAAAGCACACCAAATATCCACTTGCAGATTCTACAAAAAGAGTGTTTCAAAACTGCTCTATCAAAAGCAAGCTTCAACACTGTGAGTAGAATGCACTCATCACAAAGAAGTTTCTGAGAATGCTTCTGTCTAGTTTTTATGTGAAGATATTTCCTTTTCCAACATAGGCCTCAAAGCGCTCCAAATAAACACTTGCAGATTCTACAAAAGTAGTGTTTCGAAACTGCTCTTTCAAGAGGAACGTTCAAGTCTGTGAATTGAATGCACTCATCACACAGAAGTTTCTGAGAATGCTTCTGTCTAGTTTTTATGTGAAGATGTTTCCTTTTCCAGCATAGGCCCCAAAACGCTCCAAATATCCTCTTGAAGATTCTACAAAAAGAGTGTTTCAAAACTGTGCTATCAAAAGGAAGGTTCAACTCTGTGAATTGAATGAATGCATCATGAAGAACTTTCTGAGAATGCTTCTCTGTAGTTTTTAGGTGAAGATATTCCAAAACCCAGCACAGGCCTCGAAGTGCTCCAAATAACCACTTGCAGATTTTACCAAAAGAGTGTTTCAAAGCTGCTCTTTCAAAAGCAAGGTTCAAGTCTGTGTGTTGAATGCACTCATCCGAAAGAAGTTTCTGAGAATGCTTCTGTCTAGTTCTTACGTGAAGATATTTCCTTTTCAGCTTAGGCCTCAAAGCGCTCCAAATAAACACTTGCAAATTCTACAAAAGGAGTGTTTCAAAAGAGTTCTATCAAAAGAAACGTTCAGGTCTGTGGGTTGAATGCACTTATCATACCGAAGTTTCCTGGAATGCTTCTGTCTAGTTTTTATGTGAAGACATTTCCTTTTCCAGCATAGGCCTCAAAGCACTCCAAATATCCACTTGCAGATTCTACAAAAAGAGTGTTTCAAAACTGCTCTATCAAAAGCAAGCTTCAACTCTGTGAGTAGAATGCACTCATCACAAAGAAGTTTCTGAGAATGCTTCTGTCTAGTTTTTATGTGAAGATACTTCCTTTTCCAACATAGGCCTCAAAGCGCTCCAAATAAACACTTGCAGATTCTACAAAAGGAGTGTTTCGAAACTGCTCTTTCAAGAGGAACGTTCAAGTCTGTGAATTGAATGCACTCATCACACAGAAGTTTCTGAGAATGCTTCTGTCTAGTTTTTATGTGAAGATGTTTCCTTTTCCAGCCTAGGCCCCAAAACGCTCCAAATATCCTCTTGCAGATTCTACAAAAATAGTGTTTCAAAACTGTTCTATCAAAAGGAAGGTTCAACTCTGTGAGTTGAATGAATGCATCATGAAGAACTTTCTGAGAATGCTTCTCTGTAGTTTTTAGGTGAAGATATTCCAAAACCCAGCACAGGCCTCGAAGTGCTCCAAATAACCACTTGCAGATTTTACCAAAAGAGTGTTTCAAAACTGCTCTTTCTATAGGTAAGTTCAAGTCTGTGAGTTGAATGCACTCAACACAAAGAAGTTTCTGAGAATGCTTCTGTTCAGTTTTTATGTGAAGATATTTCCTTTTCCAGCATAGGCCACAAACGGCTCCAAATATCCACTTGCAGATTCTACAAAAAGAGTGTTTCCAAACTTCTCTATCAATTGGTAGGTTCAACTCTGTGAGTTGAATGAAGTCATCACAAAGAAGTTTCTGAGAATCCTTCTCTCTAGTTTTTATGTGAAGATATTTCCTTTTCCAACATAGGCCTCAAGGTGCTCCGAATAAACACTTGCAGATTCTACAAACTTAATGTTTCAAAATTGTTCTATCAAAAGGAACGTTGAAGTCTGTGAGTTGAATGCACTCATCACAAAGAAGTTTCTCAGAATGCTTCCGTCTAGTTTGTAGGTGAAGAGATTTCATTTCCCAGCATAGGCCTCAAAGCGCTCCAAATATCCACTTGCAGATTCTATAAGAAGAGTGTTTCCAAACTGCTGTTTCAAAAGGAAGCTTCAAGTCTGTGAGTTGAATGCACTCATCACAAAGAAGTTTCTGAGAATGCTTCCGTCTAGTTTCTATATGAAGATATTTCCTTTTCCAACATAGGCCCCAAAGTGGTCCAAATAAACCCTTGCAGATTCTACAAAAGGAGTGTTTCAAAACTGCTCTTTCTATAGGTAAGTTCAAGTCTGTGAGTTGAATGCACTCAACACAAAGAAGTTTCTGAGAATGCTTCTGTTCAGTTTTTATGTGAAGATATTTCCTTTTCCAGCATAGGCCTCAAATGGCTCCAAATATCCACTTGCAGATTCTACAAAAAGAGTGTTTCCAAACTTCTCTATCAATTGGTAGGTTCAACTCTGTGAGTTGAATGAAGTCATCACAAAGAAGTTTCTGAGAATCCTTCTCTCTAGTTTTTATGTGAAGATATTTCCTTTTCCAACATAGGCCTCATCGCACTCCAAATGAACACATGCAGATTCTACAAAAGGAGTGTTTCAAAACTGTTCTATCAAAGGGAACGTTCAAGTCCTTGAGTTGAATGTACTCATCACACAGATGTTTCTCAGAATGCTTCTGTCTAGTTTTTAGGTGAAGAGATTTCATTTCCCAGCATAGGCCTCAAAGCGCTCCAAATATCCACTTGCAGAATCTACGAAAAGAGTGTTTCAAAGCTGCTCTTTCAAAAGCAAGGTTCAAGTCTGTGTGTTGAATGCACTCATCTGAAAGAAGTTTCTGAGAATGCTTCTGTCTAGTTCTTACGTGAAGATATTTCCTTTTCCAGCTTAGGCCTCAAAGCGCTCCAAATAAACACTTGCAAATTCTACAAAAGGAGTGTTTCAAAAGAGTTCTATCAAAAGGAACGTTCAAGTCTGTGAGTTGAATGCACTTATCATACCGAAGTTTCCTGGAATGCTTCTGTCTAGTTTTTATGTGAAGACATTTCCTTTTCCAGCATAGGCCTCAAAGCACTCCAAATATCCACTTGCAGATTCTACAAAAAGAGTGTTTCAAAACTTCTCTGTCAAAAGCAAGCTTCAACACTGTGAGTAGAATGCACTCATCACAAAGAAGTTTCTGAGAATGCTTCTGTCTAGTTTTTATGTGAAGATATTTCCTTTTCCAACATAGGCCTCAAAGCACTCCAAACAAACACTTGCAGATTCTACAAAAGGAGTGTTTCGAAACTGCTCTTTCAAGAGGAACGTTCAAGTCTGTGAGTTGAATGCACTCATCACACAGAAGTTTCTGAGAATGCTTCTGTCTGGTTTTTATGTGAAGATATTTCCTTTTCCAGCATGGGCCTCAAAACGCTCCCAATATCCTCTTGCAGATTCTACAAAAAGAGTGTTTCAAAACTGTTCTATCAAAAGGAAGGTTCAACTCTGTGAGTTGAATGAATGCATCATGAAGAACTTTCTGAGAATGCTTCTCTGTAGTTTTTAGGTGAAGATATTCCAAAACCCAGCACAGGCCTCGAAGTGCTCCAAATAACCACTTGCAGATTTTACCAAAAGGGTGTTTCAAAACTGCTCTTTCTATAGGTAAGTTCAAGTCTGTGAGTTGAATGCACTCAACACAAAGAAGTTTCTGAGAATGCTTCTGTTCAGTTTTTATGTGAAGATATTTCCTTTTCCAGCATAGGCCTCAAACGGCTCCAAGTATCCACTTGCAGATTCTACAAAAAGAGTGTTTCCAAACTTCTCTATCAATTGGTAGGTTCAACTCTGTGAGTTGAATGAAGTCATCACAAAGAAGTTTCTGAGAATCCTTCTCTCTAGTTTTTATGTGAAGATATTTCCTTTTCCAACATAGGCCTCAAGGTGCTCCGAATAAACACTTGCAGATTCTACAAACTTAATGTTTCAAAACTGTTCTATCAAAAGGAACGTTGAAGTCTGTGAGTTGAATGCACTCATCACAAAGAAGTTTCTCAGAATGCTTCCGTCTAGTTTTTAGGTGAAGAGATTTCATTTCCCAGCATAGGCCTCAAAGCGCTCCAAATATCCACTTGCAGATTCTATAAGAAGAGTGTTTCCAAACTGCTCATTCAAAAGGAAGCTTCATGTCTGTGAGTTGAATGCACTCATCACAAAGAAGTTTCTGAGAATTCTTCCGTCTAGTTTCTATATGAAGATATTTCCTTTTCCAACATAGGCCCCAAAGTGGTCCAAATAAACCCTTGCAGATTCTACAAAAGGAGTGTTTCAAAACTGCTCTTTCTATAGGTAAGTTCAAGTCTGTGAGTTGAATGCACTCAACACAAAGAAGTTTCTGAGAATGCTACTGTTCAGTTTTTATGTGAAGATATTTCCTTTTCCAGCATAGGCCTCAAACGGCTCCAAATATCCACTTGCAGATTCTACAAAAAGAGTGTTTCCAAACTTCTCTATCAATTGGTAGGTTCAACTCTGTGAGTTGAATGAACTCATCACAAAGAAGTTTCTGAGAATCCTTCTCTCTAGTTTTTATGTGAAGGTATTTCCTTTTCCAGCGTAGGCCTCAAAGCGCTCCAAATAAACACATGCAGATTCTACAAAAGGAGTGTTTCAAAACTGTTCTATCAAAGGGAACGTTCAAGTCTGTGAGTTGAATGTACTCATCACACAGATGTTTCTCAAAATGCTTCTGTCTAGTTTTTAGGTGAAGAGATTTCATTTCCCAGCATAGGCCTCAAAGCGCTCCAAATATCCACTTGCAGAATCTACGAAAAGAGTGTTTCAAAGCTGCTCTTTCAAAAGCAAGGTTCAAGTCCGTGTGTTGAATGCACTCATCCGAAAGAAGTTTCTGAGAATGCTTCTCTCTAGTTCTTACGTGAAGATATTTCCTTTCCCCGCTTAGGCCTCAAAGCGCTCCAAATAAACACTTGCAAATTCCACAAAAGGAGTGTTTCAAAAGAGTTCTATCAAATGGAACGTTCAAGTCTGTGAGTTGAATGCACTTATCATACCGAAGTTTCCTGGAATGCTTCTGTCTAGTTTTTATGTGAAGACATTTCCTTTTCCAGCAGAGGCCTCAAAGCACTCCAAATATCCACTTGCAGATTCTACAAAGAGTGTTTCAAAACTGCTCTATCAAAAGCAAGCTTCAACACTGTGAGTAGAATGCACTCATCACAAAGAAGTTTCTGAGAATGCTTCTGTCTAGTTTTTATGTGAAGATATTTCCTTTTCCAACATAGGCCTCAAAGCGCTCCAAATAAACACTTGCAAATTCTACGAAAGGAGTGTTTCAAAAGAGTTCTATCAAAAGGAACGTTCAAGTCTGTGAGTTGAATGCACTTATCATACCGAAGTTTCCTGGGATGCTTCTGTCTAGTTTTTATGTGAAGACATTTCCTTTTCCAGCATAGGCCTCAGAGCACTCCAAATATCCACTTGCAGATTCTACAAAAAGAGTGTTTCAAAACTGCTCTATCAAAAGCAAGCTTCAACACTGTGAGTAGAATGCACTCATCACAAAGAAGTTTCTGAGAATGCTTCTGTCTAGTTTTTATGTGAAGATATTTCCTTTTCCAACATAGGCCTCAAAGCGCTCCAAATAAACACTTGCAGATTCTACAAAAGGAGTGTTTCGAAACTGCTCTTTCAAGAGGAACGTTCAAGTCTGTGAGTTGAATGCACTCATCACACAGAAGTTTCTGAGAATGCTTCTGTCTAGTTTTTATGTGAAGAAATTTGATTTTCCAGCATAGGCCTCAAAATGCTCAAAATATTCTCTTGAAGATTCTACAAAAAGAGTGTTTCAAAACTGTTCTATCAAAAGGAAGGTTCAACTCTGTGAGTTGAATGAAGGCATCATGAAGAACTTTCTGAGAATGCTTCTCTGTAGTTTTTAGGTGAAGATATTCCAAAACCCAGCACAGGCCTCGAAGTGCTCCAAATAACCACTTGCAGATTTACCAAAAGAGTGTTTCAAAACTGCTCTTTCTATAGGTAAGTTCAAGTCTGTGAGTTGAATGCACTCAACACAAAGAAGTTTCTGAGAATGCTTCTGTTCAGTTTTTATGTGAAGATATTTCCTTTTCCAGCATAGGCCTCAAACGGCTCCAAATATCCACTTGCAGATTCTACAAAAAGAGTGTTTCCAAACTTCTCTATCAATTGGTAGGTTCAACTCTGTGAGTTGAATGAAGTCATCACAAAGAAGTTTCTGAGAATCCTTCTCTCTAGTTTTTATGTGAAGATATTTCCTTTTCCAACATAGGCCTCAACGCGCTCCAAATGAACACATGCAGATTCTACAAAAGGAGTGTTTCAAAACTGTTCTATCAAAGGGAACGTTCAAGTCTGTGAGTTGAATGTACTCATCACACAGATGTTTCTCAGAATGCTTCTGTCTAGTTTTTAGGTGAAGAGATTTCATTTCCCAGCATAGGCCTCAAAGCGCTCCAAATATCCACTTGCAGAATCTACGAAAAGAGTGTTTCAAAGCTGCTCTTTCAAAAGCAACGTTCAAGTCTGTGTGTTGAATGCACTCATCCGAAAGAAGTTTCTGAGAATGCTTCTGTCTAGTTCTTACGTGAAGATATTTCCTTTTCCAGCTTAGGCCTCAAAGCGCTCCAAATAAACACTTGCAAATTCTACAAAAGGAGTGTTTCAAAAGAGTTCTATCAAAAGGAACGTTCAAGTCTGTGAGTTGAATGCACTTATCATACCGAAGTTTCCTGGAATGCTTCTGTCTAGTTTTTATGTGAAGACATTTCCTTTTCCAGCACAGGCCTCAAAGCACTCCAAATATCCACTTGCAGATTCTACAAAAAGAGTGTTTCAAAACTGCTCTATCAAAAGCAAGCTTCAGCACTGTGAGTAGAATGCACTCATCACAAAGAAGTTTCTGAGAATGCTTCTGTCTAGTTTTTATGTGAAGATATTTCCTTTTCCAACATAGGCCTCAAAGCGCTCCAAATAAACACTTGCAGATTCTACAAAAGGAGTGTTTCGAAACTGCTCTTTCAACAGGAACGTTCAAGTCTGTGAGTTGAATGCACTCATCACACAGAAGTTTCTCAGAATGCTTCTGTCTATTTTTATGTGAAGATATTTGCTTTTCCAGCATAGGCCTCAAAATGCTCCAAATATTCTCTTGAAGATTCTACAAAAAGAGTGTTTCAAAACTGTTCTATCAAAAGGAAGGTTCAACTCTGTGAGTTGAATGAATGCATCATGAAGAACTTTCTGAGAATGCTTCTCTGTAGTTTTTAGGTGAAGATATTCCAAAACCCAGCACAGGCCTCGAAGTGCTCCAAATAACCACTTGCAGATTTTACCAAAAGAGTGTTTCAAAACTGCTCTCTCTGTAGGTAAGTTCAAGTCTGTGAGTTGAATGCACTCACCACAAAGAAGTTTCTGAGAATGCTTCTGTTCAGTTTTTATGTGAAGATATTTCCGTTTCCAGCATAGGCCTCAAACGGCTCCAAATATCCACTTGCAGATTCTACAAAAAGAGTGTTTCCAAACTTCTCTATCAATTGGTAGGTTCAACTCTGTGAGTTGAATGAACTCATCACAAAGAAGTTTCTGAGAATCCTTCTCTCTAGTTTTTATGTGAAGATATTTCCTTTTCCAACATAGGAATCAACGCGCTCCAAATGAACACATGCAGATTCTACAAAAGGAGTGTTTCAAAACTGTTCTATCAAAGGGAACGTTCTAGTCTGTGAGTTGAATGTACTCATCACACAGATGTTTCTCAGAATGCTTCTGTCTAGTTTTTAGGTGAAGAGATTTCATTTCCCAGCATAGGCCTCAAAGCGCTCCAAATATCCACTTGCAGAATCTACGAAAAGAGTGTTTCAAAGCTGCTCTTTCAAAAGCAAGGTTCAAGTCTGTGTGTTGAATGCACTCATCAGAAAGAAGTTTCTGAGAATGCTTCTGTCTAGTTCTTACGTGAAGATATTTCCTTTTCCAGCTTAGGCCTCAAAGAGCTCCAAATAAACACTTGCAAATTCTACAAAAGGAGTGTTTCAAAAGAGTTCTATCAAAAGGAACGTTCAAGTCTGTGAGTTCAATGCACTTATCATACCGAAGTTTCCTGGAATGCTTCTGTCTAGTTTTTATGTGAAGACATTTCCTTTTCCAGCATAGGCCTCAAGGCACTCCAAATATCCACTTGCAGATTCTACAAAAAGAGTGTTTCAAAACTGCTCTATCAAAAGCAAGCTTCAACACTGTGAGTAGAATGCACTCATCACAAAGAAGTTTCTGAGAATGCTTCTGTCTAGTTTTTATGTGAAGATACTTCCTTTTCCAACATAGGCCTCAAAGCGCTCCAAATAAACACTTGCAGATTCTACAAAAGGAGTGTTTCGAAACTGCTGTTTCAAGAGGAACGTTCAAGTCTGTGAATTGAATGCACTCATCACACAGAAGTTTCTGAGAATGCTTCTGTCTTGTTTTTATGTGAAGATGTTTCCTTTTCCAGCATAGGCCCCAAAACGCTCCAAATATCCTCTTGCAGATTCTACAAAAAGAGTGTTTCAAAACTGTTCTATCAAAAGGAAGATTCAACTCCGTGAGTTGAATGAATGCATCATGAAGAACTTTCTGAGAATGCTTCTCTGTAGTTTTTAGTTGAAGATATTCCAAAACGCAGCACAGGCCTCGAAGTGCTCCAAATAACCACTTGCAGATTTTACCAAAAGAGTGTTTCAAAACTGCTCTTTCTATAGGTAAGTTCAAGTCTGTGAGTTGAATGCACTCAACACAAAGAAGTTTCTGAGAATGCTTCTGTTCAGTTTTTATGTGAAGATATTTCCTTTTCCAGCATAGGCCTCAAACGGCTCCAAATATCCACTTGCAGATTCTACAAAAAGAGTGTTTCCAAACTTCTCTATCAATTGGTAGGTTCAACTCTGTGAGTTGAATGAAGTCATCACAAAGAAGTTTCTGAGAATCCTTCTCTCTAGTTTTTATGTGAAGATATTTCCTTTTCCAACATAGGCCTCAAGGTGCTCCGAATAAACACTTGCAGATTCCACAAACTTAATGTTTCAAAACTGTTCTATCAAAAGGAACGTTGAAGTCTGTGAGTTGAATGCACTCATCACAAAGAAGTTTCTCAGAATGCTTCCGTCTAGTTTGTAGGTGAAGAGATTTCATTTCCCAGCCTAGGCCTCAAAGCGCTCCAAATATCCACTTGCAGATTCTATAAGAAGAGTGTTTCAAAACTGCTCTATCAAAAGCATGCTTCAACACTGTGAGTAGAATGCACTCATCACAAAGAAGTTTCTGAGAATGCTTCTGTCTAGTTTTTATGTGAAGATATTTCCTTTTCCAACATAGACCTCAAAGCGCTCCAAATAAACACTTGCAGATCCTACAAAAGGTGTGTTTCGAAACTGCTCTTTCAACAGGAACGTTCAAGTCTGTGAGTTGAATGCACTCATCACACAGAAGTTTCTCAGAATGCTTCTGTCTAGTTTTTATGTGAAGATATTTCCTTTTCCAGCATAGGCCTCAGAACGCTCCAAATATCCTCTTGCAGATTCTACAAAAAGAGTGTTTCAAAACTGTTCTATCAAAAGGAAGGTTCAACTCTGTGAGTTGAATGAATGCATCATGAAGAACTTTCTGAGAATGCTTCTCTGTAGTTTTTAGGTGAAGATATTCCAAAACCCAGCACAGGCCTCGAAGTGCTCCAAATAACCACTTGCAGATTTTACCAAAAGAGTGTTTCAAAACTGCTCTTTCTATAGGTAAGTTCAAGTCTGTGAGTTGAATGCACTCAACACAAAGAAGTTTCTGAGAATGCTACTGTTCAGTTTTTATGTGAAGATATTTCCTTTTCCAGCATAGGCCTCAAACGGCTCCAAATATCCACTTGCAGATTCTACAAAAAGAGTGTTTCCAAACTTCTCTATCAATTGGTAGGTTCGACTCTGTGAGTTGAATGAACTCATCACAAAGAAGTTTCTGAGAATCCTTCTCTCTAGTTTTTATGTGAAGATATTTCCTTTTCCAGCGTAGGCCTCAAAGCGCTCCAAATAAACACATGCAGATTCTACAAAAGGAGTGTTTCAAAACTGTTCTATCAAAGGGAACGTTCAAGTCTGTGAGTTGAATGTACTCATCACACAGATGTTTCTCAGAATGCTTCTGTCTAGTTTTTAGGTGAAGAGATTTCATTTCCCAGCATAGGCCTCAAAGCGCTCCAAATATCCACTTGCAGAATCTACGAAAAGAGTGTTTCAAAGCTGCTCTTTCAAAAGCAAGGTTCAAGTCCGTGTGTTGAATGCACTCATCAGAAAGAAGTTTCTGAGAATGCTTCTGTCTAGTTCTTACGTGAAGATATTTCCTTTTCCAGCTTAGGCCTCAAAGCGCTCCAAATAAACACTTGCAAATTCTACAAAAGGAGTGTTTCAAAAGAGTTCTATCAAAAGGAACGTTCAAGTCTGTGAGTTGAATGCGCTTATCATACCGAAGTTTCCTGGAATGCTTCTGTCTAGTTTTTATGTGAAGACATTTCCTTTTCCAGCATAGGCCTCAAAGCACTCCAAATATCCACTTGCAGATTCTACAAAAAGAGTGTTTCAAAACTGCTCTATCAAAAGCAAGCTTCAACACTGTGAGTAGAATGCACTCATCACAAAGAAGTTTCTGAGAATGCTTCTGTCTAGTTTTTATGTGAAGATATTTCCTTTTCCAACATAGGCCTCAAAGCGCTCCAAATAAACACTTGCAGATTCTACAAAAGGAGTGTTTCGAAACTGCTCTTTCAAGAGGAACGTTCAAGTCTGTGAGTTGAATGCACTCATCACACAGAAGTTTCTGAGAATGCTTCTGTCTAGTTTTTATGTGAAGATGTTTCCTTTTCCAGCATAGGCCTCAAAACGCTCCAAATATCCTCTTGCAGATTCTACAAAAAGAGTCTTTCAAAACTGTTCTATCAAAAGAAGGTTCAACTCTGTGAGTTGAATGAATGCATCATGAAGAACTTTCTGAGAATGCTTCTCTGTAGTTTTTAGGTGAAGATATTCCAAAACCCAGCACAGGCCTCGAAGTGCTCCAAATAACCACTTGCAGATATTACCAAAAGAGTGTTTCAAAACTGCTCTTTCTATAAGTAAGTTCAAGTCTGTGAGTTGAATGCACTCAACACAAGTTTCTGAGAATGCTTCTGTTCAGTTTTTATGTGAAGATATTTCCTTTTCCAGCATAGGCCTCAAACGGCTCCAAATATCCACTTGCAGATTCTACAAAAAGAGTGTTTCCAAACTTCTCTATCAATTGGTAGGTTCAACTCTGTGAGTTGAATGAACTCATCACAAAGAAGTTTCTGAGAATCCTTCTCTCTAGTTTTTATGTGAAGATATTTCTTTTTCCAACATAGGCCCGAAGGTGCTCCGAATAATCACTTGCAGATTCTACAAAAGGAGTGTTTCAAAACTGTTCTATCAAAGGGAACGTTCAAGTCTGTGAGTTGAATGTACTCATCACACAGATGTTTCTCAGAATGCTTCTGTGTAGTTTTTGGGTGAAGAGATTTCATTTCCCAGCATAGGCCTCAAAGCGCTCCAAATATCCACTTGCAGAATCTACGAAAAGAGTGTTTCAAATCTGCTCTTTCAAAAGCAAGGTTCAAGTCTGTGTGTTGAATGCACTCATCCGAAAGAAGTTTCTGAGAATGCTTCTGTCTAGTTCTTACGTGAAGATATTTCCTTTTCCAGCTTAGGCCTCAAAGCGCTCCAAATAAACACTTGCAAATTCTACAAAAGGAGTGTTTCAAAAGAGTTCTATCAAAAGGAACGTTCAAGTCTGTGAGTTGAATGCACTTATCATACCGAAGTTTCCTGGAATGCTTCTGTCTAGTTTTTATGTGAAGACATTCCCTTTTCCAGCATAGGCCTCAAAGCACTCCAAATATCCACTTGCAGATTCTACAAAAAGAATGTTTCAAAACTGCTCTATCAAAAGCAGGCTTCAACACTGTGAGTAGAATGCACTCATCACAAAGAAGTTTCTGAGAATGCTTCTGTCTAGTTTTTATGTGAAGATATTTCCTTTTCCAACATAGGCCTCAAAGCGCTCCAAATAAACACTTGCAGATTCTACAAAAGGGGTGTTTCGAAACTGCTCTTTCAACAGGAACGTTCAAGTTTGTGAGTTGAATGCACTCATCACACAGAAGTTTCTCAGAATGCTTCTGTCTAGTTTTTATGTGAAGATATTTCCTTTTCCAGCATAGGCCTCAGAACGCTCCAAATATCCTCTTGCAGATTCTACAAAAAGAGTGTTTCAAAACTGTTCTATCAAAAGGAAGGTTCAACTCTGTGAGTTGAATGAATGCATCATGAAGAACTTTCTGAGAATGCTTCTCTGTAGTTTTTAGGTGAAGATATTCCAAAACCCAGCACAGGCCTCCAAGTGCTCCAAATAACCACTTGCAGATTTTACCAAAAGAGTGTTTCAAAACTGCTCTTTCTATAGGTAAGTTCAAGTCTGTGAGTTGAATGCACTCAACACAAAGAAGTTTCTGAGAATGCTTCTGTTCAGTTTTTATGTGAAGATATTTCCTTTTCCAGCATAGGCCTCAAACGGCTCCAAATATCCACTTGCAGATTCTACAAAAAGAGTGTTTCCAAACTTCTCTATCAATTGGTAGGTTCAACTCTGTGAGTTGAATGGTCATCACAAAGAATTTTCTGAGAATCCTTCTCTCTAGTTTTTATGTGAAGATATTTCCTTTTCCAACATAGGCCTCAAGGTGCTCCAAATAAACACTTGCAGATTCTACAAACTTAATGTTTCAAAACTGTTCTATCAAAAGGAACGTTGAAGTCTGTGAGTTGAATGCACTCATCACAAAGAAGTTTATCAGAATGCTTCCGTCTAGTTTATAGGTGAAGACATTTCATTTCCCAGCATAGGCCTCAAAGCGCTCCAAATATCCACTTGCAGATTCTATAAGAAGAGTGTTTCCAAACTACTCTTTCAAAAGGAAGCTTCAAGTCTGTGAGTTGAATGCACTAATCACAAAGAAGTTTCTGAGAATGCTTCCGTCTAGTTTCTATATGAAGATATTTCCTTTTCCAACATAGGCAACAAAGTGCTCCAAATAAACCCTTGCAGATTCTACAAAAGGAGTGTTTCAAAACTGCTCTTCCTATAGGTAAGTTCAAGTCTGTGAGTTGAATGCACTCAACACAAAGAAGTTTCTGAGAATGCTTCTGTTCAGTTTTTATGTGAAGATATTTCCTTTTCCAGCATAGGCCTCAAACGGCTCCAAATATCCACTTGCAGATTCTACAAAAAGAGTGTTTCCAAACTTCTCTATCAACTGGTAGGTTCAACTCTGTGAGTTGAATGAAGTCATCACAAAGAAGTTTCTGAGAATCCTTCTCTCTAGTTTTTATGTGAAGATATTTCCTTTTCCAGCGTAGGCCTCAAAGCGCTCCAAATAAACACATGCAGATTCTACAAAAGGAGTGTTTCAAAACTGTTCTATCAAAGAGAGCGTTCAAGTCTGTGAGTTGAATGCACTCATCACACAGATGTTTCTCAGAATGCTTCTGTCTAGTTTTTAGGTGAAGAGATTTCATTTCCAAGCATAGGCCTCAAAGCGCTCCAAATATCCACTTGCAGAATCTACGAAAAGAGTGTTTCAAAGCTGCTCTTTCAAAAGCAAGGTTCAAGTCTGTGTGTTGAATGCACTCATCCAAAAGAAGTTTCTGAGAATGCTTCTGTCTAGTTCTTACGTGAAGATATTTCCTTTTCCAGCTTAGGCCTCAAAGCGCTCCAAATAAACACTTGCAAATTCTACAAAAGGAGTGTTTCAAAAGAGTTCTATCAAAAGGAACGTTCAAGTCTGTGAGTTGAATGCACTTATCATACCGAAGTTTCCTGGAATGCTTCTGTCTAGTTTTTATGTGAAGACATTTCCTTTTCCAGCATAGGCCTCAAAGCACTCCAAATATCCACTTGCAGATTCTACAAAAAGAGTGTTTCAAAACTGCTCTGTCAAAAGCAAGCTTCAACACTGTGAGTAGAATGCACTCATCACAAAGAAGTTTCTGAGAATGCTTCTGTCTAGTTTTTGTGAAGATATTTCCTTTTGCAACATTGGGCTCAAAGCGCTCCAAATAAACACTTGCAGATTCTACAAAAGGAGTGTTTCGAAACTGCTCTTTCAAGAGGAACGTTCAAGTCTGTGAGTTGAAAGCACTCATCACACAGAAGTTTCTGAGAATGCTTCTGTCTAGTTTTTATGTGAAGACATTTCCTTTTCCAGCATAAGCCTCAAAGCACTCCAATTATCCACTTGCAGATTCTACAAAAAGAGTGTTTCAAAACTGCTCTATCAAAAGCAAGCTTCAACATTGTGAGTAGAATGCACTCATCACAAAGAAGTTTCTGAGAATGCTTCTCTCTAGTTTTTATGTGAAGATGTTTCCTTTTCCAGCATAGGCCTCAAAACGCTCCAAATATCCTCTTGCAGATTCTACAAAAAGAGTGTTTCAAAACTGTTCTATCAAAAGGAAGGTTCAACTCTGTGAGTTGAATGAATCCATCATGAAGAACTTTCTGAGAATGCTTCTCTGTAGTTTTTAGGTGAAGATATTCCAAAACCCAGCACAGGCCTCGAAGTGCTCCAAATAACCACTTGCAGATTTTACCAAAAGAGTGTTTCAAAACTGCTCTTTCTATAAGTAAGTTCAAGTCTGTGAGTTGAATGCACTCAACACAAGTTTCTGAGAATGCTTCTGTTCAGTTTTAATGTGAAGATATTTCCTTTTCCAGCATAGGCCTCAAACGGCTCCAAATATCCACTTGCAGATTCTACAAAAAGAGTGTTTCCAAACTTCTCTATCAATTGGTAGGTTCAACTCTGTGAGTTGAATGAAATCATCACAAAGAAGTTTCTGAGAATCCTTCTCTCTAGTTTTTATGTGAAGATATTTCCTTTTCCAACATAGGCCTCAAGGTGCTCCGAATAAACACTTGCAGATTCTACAAACTTAATGTTTCAAAACTGTTCTATCAAAAGGAACGTTGAAGTCTGTGAGTTGAATGCACTCATCCCAAAGATGTTTCTCAGAATGCTTCTGTCTAGTTTTTATGTGAAGATATTTCCTTTTCCAACACAGGCCTCAAGGTGTTCCGAATAAACACTTGCAGATTCTACAAACTTAATGTTTCAAAACTGTTCTATCAAAAGGAACGTTGAAGTCTGTGAGTTGAATGCACTCATCACAAAGAAGATTCTCAGAATGCTTCCGTCTAGTTTGCAGGTGAAGAGATTTCATTTAACAGCATAGGCCTCAAAGCGCTCCAAATATCCACTTGCAGATTCTATAAGAAGAGTGTTTCCAAACTGCTCCTTCAAAAGGAAGCTTCAAGTCTGTGAGGTGAATGCACTCATCCCAAAAAGTTTCTGAGAATGCTTCCGTCTAGTTTCTATATGAAGATATTTCCTTTTCCAACATAGGCCCCAAAGTGCTCCAAATAAACCCTTGCAGATTCTACAAAAGGAGTGTTTCAAAACTGCTCTTTCTATAGGTAAGTTCAAGTCTGTGAGTTGAATGCACTCAACACAAAGAAGTTTCTGAGAATGCTTCTGTTCAGTTTTTATGTGAAGATATTTCCTTTTCCAGCATAGGCCTCAAACGGCTCCAAATATCCACTTGCAGATTCTACAAAAAGAGTGTTTCCAAACTTCTCTATCAATTGGTAGGTTCAACTCTGTGAGTTGAATGAACTCATCACAAAGAAGTTTCTGAGAATCCTTCTCTCTAGTTTTTATGTGAAGATATTTCCTTTTCCAACATAGGTCTCAAAGCGCTCCAAATAAACACATGCAGATTCTACAAAAGGAGTGTTTCAAAACTGTTCTATCAAAGGGAGCGTTCAAGTCTGTGAGTTGAATGTACTCATCACACAGATGTTTCTCAGAATGCTTCTGTGTAGTTTTTGGGTGAAGAGATTTCATTTCCCAGCATAGGCCTCAAAGCGCTCCAAATATCCACTTGCAGAATCTACGAAAAGAGTGTTTCAAATCTGCTCTTTCAAAAGCAAGGTTCAAGTCTGTGTGTTGAATGCACTCATCCGAAAGAAGTTTCTGAGAATGCTTCTGTCTAGTTCTTACGTGAAGATATTTCCTTTTCCAGCTTAGGCCTCAAAGCGCTCCAAATAAAAACTTGCAAATTCTACAAAAGGAGTGTTTCAAAAGAGTTCTATCAAAAGGAACGTTCAAGTCTGTGAGTTGAATGCACTTATCATACCGAAGTTTCCTGGAATGCTTCTGTCTAGTTTTTATGTGAAGACATTCCCTTTTCCAGCATAGGCCTCAAAGCACTCCAAATATCCACTTGCAGATTCTACAAAAAGAGTGTTTCAAAACTGCTCTATCAAAAGCAGGCTTCAACACTGTGAGTAGAATGCACTCATCACAAAGAAGTTTCTGAGAATGCTTCTGTCTAGTTTTTATGTGAAGATATTTCCTTTTCCAACATAGGCCTCAAAGCGCTCCAAATAAACACTTGCAGATTCTACAAAAGGGGTGTTTCGAAACTGCTCTTTCAACAGGAACGTTCAAGTCTGTGAGTTGAATGCACTCATCACACAGAAGTTTCTCAGAATGCTTCTGTCTAGTTTTTATGTGAAGATATTTCCTTTTCCAGCATAGGCCTCAGAACGCTCCAAATATCCTCTTGCAGATTCTACAAAAAGAGTGTTTCAAAACTGTTCTATCAAAAGGAAGGTTCAACTCTGTGAGTTGAATGAATGCATCATGAAGAACTTTCTGAGAATGCTTCTCTGTAGTTTTTAGGTGAAGATATTCCAAAACCCAGCACAGGCCTCCAAGTGCTCCAAATAACCACTTGCAGATTTTACCAAAAGAGTGTTTCAAAACTGCTCTTTCTATAGGTAAGTTCAAGTCTGTGAGTTGAATGCACTCAACACAAAGAAGTTTCTGAGAATGCTTCTGTTCAGTTTTTATGTGAAGATATTTCCTTTTCCAGCATAGGCCTCAAACGGCTCCAAATATCCACTTGCAGATTCTACAAAAAGAGTGTTTCCAAACTTCTCTATCAATTGGTAGGTTCAACTCTGTGAGTTGAATGGTCATCACAAAGAATTTTCTGAGAATCCTTCTCTCTAGTTTTTATGTGAAGATATTTCCTTTTCCAACATAGGCCTCAAGGTGCTCCAAATAAACACTTGCAGATTCTACAAACTTAATGTTTCAAAACTGTTCTATCAAAAGGAACGTTGAAGTCTGTGAGTTGAATGCACTCATCACAAAGAAGTTTATCAGAATGCTTCCGTCTAGTTTATAGGTGAAGACATTTCATTTCCCAGCATAGGCCTCAAAGCGCTCCAAATATCCACTTGCAGATTCTATAAGAAGAGTGTTTCCAAACTACTCTTTCAAAAGGAAGCTTCAAGTCTGTGAGTTGAATGCACTCATCACAAAGAAGTTTCTGAGAATGCTTCCGTCTAGTTTCTATATGAAGATATTTCCTTTTCCAACATAGGCAACAAAGTGCTCCAAATAAACCCTTGCAGATTCTACAAAAGGAGTGTTTCAAAACTGCTCTTCCTATAGGTAAGTTCAAGTCTGTGAGTTGAATGCACTCAACACAAAGAAGTTTCTGAGAATGCTTCTGTTCAGTTTTTATGTGAAGATATTTCCTTTTCCAGCATAGGCCTCAAACGGCTCCAAATATCCACTTGCAGATTCTACAAAAAGAGTGTTTCCAAACTTCTCTATCAACTGGTAGGTTCAACTCTGTGAGTTGAATGAAGTCATCACAAAGAAGTTTCTGAGAATCCTTCTCTCTAGTTTTTATGTGAAGATATTTCCTTTTCCAGCGTAGGCCTCAAAGCGCTCCAAATAAACACATGCAGATTCTACAAAAGGAGTGTTTCAAAACTGTTCTATCAAAGAGAGCGTTCAAGTCTGTGAGTTGAATGCACTCATCACACAGATGTTTCTCAGAATGCTTCTGTCTAGTTTTTAGGTGAAGAGATTTCATTTCCAAGCATAGGCCTCAAAGCGCTCCAAATATCCACTTGCAGAATCTACGAAAAGAGTGTTTCAAAGCTGCTCTTTCAAAAGCAAGGTTCAAGTCTGTGTGTTGAATGCACTCATCCAAAAGAAGTTTCTGAGAATGCTTCTGTCTAGTTCTTACGTGAAGATATTTCCTTTTCCAGCTTAGGCCTCAAAGCGCTCCAAATAAACACTTGCAAATTCTACAAAAGGAGTGTTTCAAAAGAGTTCTATCAAAAGGAACGTTCAAGTCTGTGAGTTGAATGCACTTATCATACCGAAGTTTCCTGGAATGCTTCTGTCTAGTTTTTATGTGAAGACATTTCCTTTTCCAGCATAGGCCTCAAAGCACTCCAAATATCCACTTGCAGATTCTACAAAAAGAGTGTTTCAAAACTGCTCTGTCAAAAGCAAGCTTCAACACTGTGAGTAGAATGCACTCATCACAAAGAAGTTTCTGAGAATGCTTCTGTCTAGTTTTTGTGAAGATATTTCCTTTTGCAACATTGGGCTCAAAGCGCTCCAAATAAACACTTGCAGATTCTACAAAAGGAGTGTTTCGAAACTGCTCTTTCAAGAGGAACGTTCAAGTCTGTGAGTTGAAAGCACTCATCACACAGAAGTTTCTGAGAATGCTTCTGTCTAGTTTTTATGTGAAGACATTTCCTTTTCCAGCATAAGCCTCAAAGCACTCCAATTATCCACTTGCAGATTCTACAAAAAGAGTGTTTCAAAACTGCTCTATCAAAAGCAAGCTTCAACATTGTGAGTAGAATGCACTCATCACAAAGAAGTTTCTGAGAATGCTTCTCTCTAGTTTTTATGTGAAGATGTTTCCTTTTCCAGCATAGGCCTCAAAACGCTCCAAATATCCTCTTGCAGATTCTACAAAAAGAGTGTTTCAAAACTGTTCTATCAAAAGGAAGGTTCAACTCTGTGAGTTGAATGAATGCATCATGAAGAACTTTCTGAGAATGCTTCTCTGTAGTTTTTAGGTGAAGATATTCCAAAACCCAGCACAGGCCTCGAAGTGCTCCAAATAACCACTTGCAGATTTTACCAAAAGAGTGTTTCAAAACTGCTCTTTCTATAAGTAAGTTCAAGCCTGTGAGTTGAATGCACTCAACACAAGTTTCTGAGAATGCTTCTGTTCAGTTTTTATGTGAAGATATTTCCTTTTCCAGCATAGGCCTCAAACGGCTCCAAATATCCACTTGCAGATTCTACAAAAAGAGTGTTTCCAAACTTCTCTATCAATTGGTAGGTTCAACTCTGTGAGTTGAATGAAATCATCACAAAGAAGTTTCTGAGAATCCTTCTCTCTAGTTTTTATGTGAAGATATTTCCTTTTCCAACATAGGCCTCAAGGTGCTCCGAATAAACACTTGCAGATTCTACAAACTTAATGTTTCAAAACTGTTCTATCAAAAGGAACGTTGAAGTCTGTGAGTTGAATGCACTCATCCCAAAGATGTTTCTCAGAATGCTTCTGTCTAGTTTTTATGTGAAGATATTTCCTTTTCCAACACAGGCCTCAAGGTGTTCCGAATAAACACTTGCAGATTCTACAAACTTAATGTTTCAAAACTGTTCTATCAAAAGGAACGTTGAAGTCTGTGAGTTGAATGCACTCATCACAAAGAAGATTCTCAGAATGCTTCCGTCTAGTTTGCAGGTGAAGAGATTTCATTTAACAGCATAGGCCTCAAAGCGCTCCAAATATCCACTTGCAGATTCTATAAGAAGAGTGTTTCCAAACTGCTCCTTCAAAAGGAAGCTTCAAGTCTGTGAGGTGAATGCACTCATCCCAAAAAGTTTCTGAGAATGCTTCCGTCTAGTTTCTATATGAAGATATTTCCTTTTCCAACATAGGCCCCAAAGTGCTCCAAATAAACCCTTGCAGATTCTACAAAAGGAGTGTTTCAAAACTGCTCTTTCTATAGGTAAGTTCAAGTCTGTGAGTTGAATGCACTCAACACAAAGAAGTTTCTGAGAATGCTTCTGTTCAGTTTTTATGTGAAGATATTTCCTTTTCCAGCATAGGCCTCAAACGGCTCCAAATATCCACTTGCAGATTCTACAAAAAGAGTGTTTCCAAACTTCTCTATCAATTGGTAGGTTCAACTCTGTGAGTTGAATGAACTCATCACAAAGAAGTTTCTGAGAATCCTTCTCTCTAGTTTTTATGTGAAGATATTTCCTTTTCCAACATAGGTCTCAAAGCGCTCCAAATAAACACATGCAGATTCTACAAAAGGAGTGTTTCAAAACTGTTCTATCAAAGGGAGCGTTCAAGTCTGTGAGTTGAATGTACTCATCACACAGATGTTTCTCAGAATGCTTCTGTGTAGTTTTTGGGTGAAGAGATTTCATTTCCCAGCATAGGCCTCAAAGCGCTCCAAATATCCACTTGCAGAATCTACGAAAAGAGTGTTTCAAATCTGCTCTTTCAAAAGCAAGGTTCAAGTCTGTGTGTTGAATGCACTCATCCGAAAGAAGTTTCTGAGAATGCTTCTGTCTAGTTCTTACGTGAAGATATTTCCTTTTCCAGCTTAGGCCTCAAAGCGCTCCAAATAAAAACTTGCAAATTCTACAAAAGGAGTGTTTCAAAAGAGTTCTATCAAAAGGAACGTTCAAGTCTGTGAGTTGAATGCACTTATCATACCGAAGTTTCCTGGAATGCTTCTGTCTAGTTTTTATGTGAAGACATTCCCTTTTCCAGCATAGGCCTCAAAGCACTCCAAATATCCACTTGCAGATTCTACAAAAAGAGTGTTTCAAAACTGCTCTATCAAAAGCAGGCTTCAACACTGTGAGTAGAATGCACTCATCACAAAGAAGTTTCTGAGAATGCTTCTGTCTAGTTTTTATGTGAAGATATTTCCTTTTCCAACATAGGCCTCAAAGCGCTCCAAATAAACACTTGCAGATTCTACAAAAGGGGTGTTTCGAAACTGCTCTTTCAACAGGAACGTTCAAGTCTGTGAGTTGAATGCACTCATCACACAGAAGTTTCTCAGAATGCTTCTGTCTAGTTTTTATGTGAAGATATTTCCTTTTCCAGCATAGGCCTCAGAACGCTCCAAATATCCTCTTGCAGATTCTACAAAAAGAGTGTTTCAAAACTGTTCTATCAAAAGGAAGGTTCAACTCTGTGAGTTGAATGAATGCATCATGAAGAACTTTCTGAGAATGCTTCTCTGTAGTTTTTAGGTGAAGATATTCCAAAACCCAGCACAGGCCTCCAAGTGCTCCAAATAACCACTTGCAGATTTTACCAAAAGAGTGTTTCAAAACTGCTCTTTCTATAGGTAAGTTCAAGTCTGTGAGTTGAATGCACTCAACACAAAGAAGTTTCTGAGAATGCTTCTGTTCAGTTTTTATGTGAAGATATTTCCTTTTCCAGCATAGGCCTCAAACGGCTCCAAATATCCACTTGCAGATTCTACAAAAAGAGTGTTTCCAAACTTCTCTATCAATTGGTAGGTTCAACTCTGTGAGTTGAATGGTCATCACAAAGAATTTTCTGAGAATCCTTCTCTCTAGTTTTTATGTGAAGATATTTCCTTTTCCAACATAGGCCTCAAGGTGCTCCGAATAAACACTTGCAGATTCTACAAACTTAATGTTTCAAAACTGTTCTATCAAAAGGAACGTTGAAGTCTGTGAGTTGAATGCACTCATCACAAAGAAGTTTATCAGAATGCTTCCGTCTAGTTTATAGGTGAAGAGATTTCATTTCCCAGCATAGGCCTCAAAGCGCTCCAAATATCCACTTGCAGATTCTATAAGAAGAGTGTTTCCAAACTACTCTTTCAAAAGGAAGCTTCAAGTCTGTGAGTTGAATGCACTCATCACAAAGAAGTTTCTGAGAATGCTTCCGTCTAGTTTCTATATGAAGATATTTCCTTTTCCAACATAGGCAACAAAGTGCTCCAAATAAACCCTTGCAGATTCTACAAAAGGAGTGTTTCAAAACTGCTCTTTCTATAGGTAAGTTCAAGTCTGTGAGTTGAATGCACTCAACACAAAGAAGTTTCTGAGAATGCTTCTGTTCAGTTTTTATGTGAAGATATTTCCTTTTCCAGCATAGGCCTCAAACGGCTCCAAATATCCACTTGCAGATTCTACAAAAAGAGTGTTTCCAAACTTCTCTATCAATTGGTAGGTTCAACTCTGTGAGTTGAATGAAGTCATCACAAAGAAGTTTCTGAGAATCCTTCTCTCTAGTTTTTATGTGAAGATATTTCCTTTTCCAGCGTAGGCCTCAAAGCGCTCCAAATAAACACATGCAGATTCTACAAAAGGAGTGTTTCAAAACTGTTCTATCAAAGGGAACGTTCAAGTCTGTGAGTTGAATGCACTCATCACACAGATGTTTCTCAGAATGCTTCTGTCTAGTTTTTAGGTGAAGAGATTTCATTTCCAAGCATAGGCCTCAAAGCGCTCCAAATATCCACTTGCAGAATCTACGAAAAGAGTGTTTCAAAGCTGCTCTTTCAAAAGCAAGGTTCAAGTCTGTGTGTTGAATGCACTCATCCAAAAGAAGTTTCTGAGAATGCTTCTGTCTAGTTCTTACGTGAAGATATTTCCTTTTCCAGCTTAGGCCTCAAAGCGCTCCAAATAAACACTTGCAAATTCTACAAAAGGAGTGTTTCAAAAGAGTTCTATCAAAAGGAACGTTCAAGTCTGTGAGTTGAATGCACTTATCATACCGAAGTTTCCTGGAATGCTTCTGTCTAGTTTTTATGTGAAGACATTTCCTTTTCCAGCATAGGCCTCAAAGCACTCCAAATATCCACTTGCAGATTCTACAAAAAGAGTGTTTCAAAACTGCTCTGTCAAAAGCAAGCTTCAACACTGTGAGTAGAATGCACTCATCACAAAGAAGTTTCTGAGAATGCTTCTGTCTAGTTTTTGTGAAGATATTTCCTTTTCCAACATTGGGCTCAAAGCGCTCCAAATAAACACTTGCAGATTCTACAAAAGGAGTGTTTCGAAACTGCTCTTTCAAGAGGAACGTTCAAGTCTGTGAGTTGAAAGCACTCATCACACAGAAGTTTCTGAGAATGCTTCTGTCTAGTTTTTATGTGAAGGCATTTCCTTTTCCAGCATAAGCCTCAAAGCACTCCAATTATCCACTTGCAGATTCTACAAAAAGAGTGTTTCAAAACTGCTCTATCAAAAGCAAGCTTCAACATTGTGAGTAGAATGCACTCATCACAAAGAAGTTTCTGAGAATGCTTCTGTCTAGTTTTTATGTGAAGATGTTTCCTTTTCCAGCATAGGCCTCAAAACGCTCCAAATATCCTCTTGCAGATTCTACAAAAAGAGTGTTTCAAAACTGTTCTATCAAAAGGAAGGTTCAACTCTGTGAGTTGAATGAATGCATCATGAAGAACTTTCTGAGAATGCTTCTCTGTAGTTTTTAGGTGAAGATATTCCAAAACCCAGCACAGGCCTCGAAGTGCTCCAAATAACCACTTGCAGATTTTACCAAAAGAGTGTTTCAAAACTGCTCTTTCTATAAGTAAGTTCAAGTCTGTGAGTTGAATGCACTCAACACAAGTTTCTGAGAATGCTTCTGTTCAGTTTTTATGTGAAGATATTTCCTTTTCCAGCATAGGCCTCAAACGGCTCCAAATATCCACTTGCAGATTCTACAAAAAGAGTGTTTCCAAACTTCTCTATCAATTGGTAGGTTCAACTCTGTGAGTTGAATGAAATCATCACAAAGAAGTTTCTGAGAATCCTTCTCTCTAGTTTTTATGTGAAGATATTTCCTTTTCCAACATAGGCCTCAAGGTGCTCCGAATAAACACTTGCAGATTCTACAAACTTAATGTTTCAAAACTGTTCTATCAAAAGGAACGTTGAAGTCTGTGAGTTGAATGCACTCATCCCAAAGATGTTTCTCAGAATGCTTCTGTCTAGTTTTTATGTGAAGATATTTCCTTTTCCAACACAGGCCTCAAGGTGTTCCGAATAAACACTTGCAGATTCTACAAACTTAATGTTTCAAAACTGTTCTATCAAAAGGAACGTTGAAGTCTGTGAGTTGAATGCACTCATCACAAAGAAGATTCTCAGAATGCTTCCGTCTAGTTTGCAGGTGAAGAGATTTCATTTAACAGCATAGGCCTCAAAGCGCTCCAAATATCCACTTGCAGATTCTATAAGAAGAGTGTTTCCAAACTGCTCCTTCAAAAGGAAGCTTCAAGTCTGTGAGGTGAATGCACTCATCCCAAAAAGTTTTTGAGAATGCTTCCGTCTAGTTTCTATATGAAGATATTTCCTTTTCAAACATAGGCCCCAAAGTGCTCCAAATAAACCCTTGCAGATTCTGCAAAAGGAGTGTTTCAAAACTGCTCTTTCTATAGGTAAGTTCAAGTCTGTGAGTTGAATGCACTCAACACAAAGAAGTTTCTGAGAATGCTTCTGTTCAGTTTTTATGTGAAGATATTTCCTTTTCCAGCATAGGCCTCAAACGGCTCCAAATATCCACTTGCAGATTCTACAAAAAGAGTGTTTCCAAACTTCTCTATCAATTGGTAGGTTCAACTCTGTGAGTTGAATGAACTCATCACAAAGAAGTTTCTGAGAATCCTTCTCTCTAGTTTTTATGTGAAGATATTTCCTTTTCCAACATAGGTCTCAAAGAGCTCCAAATAAACACATGCAGATTCTATAAAAGGAGTGTTTCAAAACTGTTCTATCAAAGGGAGCGTTCAAGTCTGTGAGTTGAATGTACTCATCACACAGATGTTTCTCAGAATGCTTCTGTCTAGTTTTTAGGTGAAGAGATTTCATTTCCCAGCATAGGCCTCAAAGCGCTCCAAATATCCACTTGCAGAATCTACGAAAAGAGTGTTTCAAAGCTGCTCTTTCAAAAGCAAGGTTCAAGTCTGTGTGTTGAATGCACTCATCCGAAAGAAGTTTCTGAGAATGCTTCTGTCTAGTTCTTACGTGAAGATATTTCCTTTTCCCGCTTAGGCCTCAAAGCGCTCCAAATAAACATTTGCAAATTCTAGAAAAGGAGTGTTTCAAAAGAGTTCTATCAAAAGGAACGTTCAAGTCTGTGAGTTGAATGCACTTATCATACTGAAGTTTCCTGGAATGCTTCTGTCTAGTTTTTATGTGAAGACATTTCCTTTTCCAGCATAGGCCTCAGAGCATTCCAAATATCCACTTGCAGATTCTACAAAAAGAGTGTTTCAAAACTGCTCTATCAAAAGCAAGCTTCAACACTGTGAGAAGAATGCACTCATCACAAAGAAGTTTCTGAGAATGCTTCTGTCTAGTTTTTATGTGAAGATATTTCCTTTTCCAACATAGGCCTCAAAGCGCTCCAAATAAACACTTGCAGATTCTACAAAAGGAGTGTTTCGAAACTGCTCTTTCAAGAGGAACGTTCAAGTCTGTGAGTTGAATGCACTCATCACACAGAAGTTTCTGAGAATGCTTCTGTCTAGTTTTTATGTGAAGATGTTTCCTTTTCCAGCATAGGCCTCAAAACGCTCCAAATATCCTCTTGCAGATTCTACAAAAAGAGTGTTTCAAAACTGTTCTATCAAAAGGAAGGTTCAACTCTGTGAGTTGAATGAATGCATCATGAAGAACTTTCTGAGAATGCTTCTCTGTAGTTTTTAGGTGAAGATATTCCAAAACCCAGCACAGGCCTCGAAGTGCTCCAAATAACCACTTGCAGATTTTACCAAAAGAGTGTTTCAAAACTGCTCTTTCTATAAGTAAGTTCAAGTCTGTGAGTTGAATGCACTCAACACAAGTTTCTGAGAATGCTTCTGTTCAGTTTTTATGTGAAGATATTTCCTTTTCCAGCATAGGCCTCAAACGGCTCCAAATATCCACTTGCAGATTCTACAAAAAGAGTGTTTCCAAACTTCTCTATCAATTGGTAGGTTCAACTCTGTGAGTTGAATGAAATCATCACAAAGAAGTTTCTGAGAATCCTTCTCTCTAGTTTTTATGTGAAGATATTTCCTTTTCCAACATAGGCCTCAAGGTGCTCCGAATAAACACTTGCAGATTCTACAAACTTAATGTTTCAAAACTGTTCTATCAAAAGGAACGTTGAAGTCTGTGAGTTGAATGCACTCATCCCAAAGATGTTTCTCAGAATGCTTCCGTCTAGTTTTTAGGTGAAGAGATTTCATTTCCCAGCATAGGCCTCAAGCGCTCCAAATGTCCACTTGCAGATTCTATAAGAAGAGTGTTTCCAAACTGCTCTTTCAAAAGGAAGCTTCAAGTCTGTGAGTTGAATGCACTCATCACAAAGAAGTTTCTGAGAATGCTTCCGTCTAGTTTCTATATGAAGATATTTCCTTTTCCAACATAGGCCCCAAAGTGCTCCAAATAATCCCTTGCAGATTCTACAAAAGGAGTGTTTCAAAACTGCTCTTTCTATAGGTAAGTTCAAGTCTGTGAGTTGAATGCACTCAACACAAAGAAGTTTCTGAGAATGCTTCTGTTCAGTTTTTATGTGAAGATATTTCCTTTTCCAGCATAGGCCTCAAACGGCTCCAAATATCCACTTGCAGATTCTACAAAAAGAGTGTTTTCAAACTTCTCTATCAATTGTTAGGTTCAACTCTGTGAGTTGAATGAAGTCATCACAAAGAAGTTTCTGAGAATCCTTCTCTCTAGTTTTTATGTGAAGATATTTCCTTTTCCAGCGTAGGCCTCAAAGCGCTCCAAATAAACACATGCAGATTCTACAAAAGGAGTGTTTCAAAACTGTTCTATCAAATTGAACGTTCAAGTCTGTGAGTTGAATGTACTCATCACACAGATGTTTCTCAGAATGCTTCTGTCTAGTTTTTAGGTGAAGAGATTTCATTTCCCAGCATAGGCCTCAAAGCGCTCCAAATATCCACTTGCAGAATCTACGAAAAGAGTGTTTCAAAGCTGCTCTTTCAAAAGCAAGGTTCAAGTCTGTGTGTTGAATGCACTCATCTGAAAGAAGTTTCTGAGAATGCTTCTGTCTAGTTCTTACGTGAAGATATTTCCTTTCCCCGCTTGGGCCTCAAAGCGCTCCAAATAAACACTTGCAAATTCTACAAAAGGAGTGTTTCAAAAGAGTTCTATCAAAAGGAACGTTCAAGTCTGTGAGTTGAATGCACTTATCATACCGAAGTTTCCTGGAATGCTTCTGTCTAGTTTTTATGTGAAGACATTTCCTTTTGCAGCATAGGCCTCAAAGCACACCAAATATCCACTTGCAGATTCTACAAAAAGAGTGTTTCAAAACTGCTCTATCAAAAGCAAGCTTCAACACTGTGAGTAGAATGCACTCATCACAAAGAAGTTTCTGAGAATGCTTCTGTCTAGTTTTTATGTGAAGATATTTCCTTTTCCAACATAGGCCTCAAAGCGCTCCAAATAAACACTTGCAGATTCTACAAAAGTAGTGTTTCGAAACTGCTCTTTCAAGAGGAACGTTCAAGTCTGTGAATTGAATGCACTCATCAAACAGAAGTTTCTGAGAATGCTTCTGTCTAGTTTTTATGTGAAGATGTTTCCTTTTCCAGCATAGGCCCCAAAACGCTCCAAATATCCTCTTGAAGATTCTACAAAAAGAGTGTTTCAAAACTGTGCTATCAAAAGGAAGGTTCAACTCTGTGAGTTGAATGAATGCATCATGAAGAACTTTCTGAGAATGCTTCTCTGTAGTTTTTAGGTGAAGATATTCCAAAACCCAGCACAGGCCTCGAAGTGCTCCAAATAACCACTTGCAGATTTTACCAAAAGAGTGTTTCAAAACTGCTCTTTCTATAGGTAAGTTCAAGTCTGTGAGTTGAATGCACTCAACACAAAGAAGTTTCTGAGAATGCTTCTGTTCAGTTTTTATGTGAAGATATTTCCTTTTCCAGCATAGGCCTCAAACGGCTCCAAATATCCACTTGCAGATTCTACAAAAAGAGTGTTTCCAAACTTCTCTATCAATTGGTAGGTTCAACTCTGTGAGTTGAATGAAGTCATCATAAAGAAGTTTCTGAGAATCCTTCTCTCAAGTTTTTATGTGAAGATATTTCCTTTTCCAACATAGGCCTCAAGGTGCTCCGAATAAACACTTGCAGATTCTACAAACTTAATGTTTCAAAACTGTTCTATCAAAAGGAACGTTGAAGTCTGTGAGTTGAATGCACTCATCACAAAGAAGTTTCTCAGAATGCTTCCGTCTAGTTTTTAGGTGAAGAGATTTCATTTCCCAGCATAGGCCTCAAAGTGCTCCAAATATCCACTTGCAGATTCTATAAGAAGAGTGTTTCCAAACTGCTGTTTCAAAAGGAAGCTTCAAGTCTGTGAGTTGAATGCACTCATCACAAAGAAGTTTCTGAGAATGCTTCCGTCTAGTTTCTATATGAAGATATTTCCTTTTCCAACATAGGCCCCAAAGTGCTCCAAATAAACCCTTGCAGATTCTGCAAAAGGAGTGTTTCAAAACTGCTCTTTCTATAGGTAAGTTCAAGTCTGTGAGTTGAATGCACTCAACACAAAGAAGTTTCTGAGAATGCTTCTGTTCAGTTTTTATGTGAAGATATTTCCTTTTCCAGCATAGGCCTCAAACGGCTCCAAATATCCACTTGCAGATTCTACAAAAAGAGTGTTTCCAAACTTCTCTATCAATTGGTAGGTTCAACTCTGTGAGTTGAATGAAGTCATCACAAAGAAGTTTCTGAGAATCCTTCTCTCTAGTTTTTATGTGAAGATATTTCCTTTTCCAGCGTAGGCCTCAAAGCGCTCCAAATAAACACATGCAGATTCTACAAAAGGAGTGTTTCAAAACTGTTCTATCAAAGGGAACGTTCAAGTCTGTGAGTTGAATGTACTCATCACACTGATGTTTCTCAGAATGCTTCTGTCTACTTTTTAGGTGAAGAGATTTCATTTCCCAGCATAGGCCTCAAAGCACTCCAAATATCCACTTGCAGAATCTACGAAAAGAGTGTTTCAAAGCTGCTCTTTCAAAAGCAAGGTTCAAGTCTGTGTGTTGAATGAACTCATCCGAAAGAAGTTTCTGAGAATCTTCTGTCTAGTTCTTACGTGAAGATATTTCCTTTTCCCGCTTAGGCCTCAAATCGCTCCAAATAAACACTTGCAAATTCTACAAAAGGAGTGTTTCAAAAGAGTTCTATCAAGAGGAACGTTCAAGTCTGTGAGTTGAATGCACTTATCATACCGAAGTTTCCTGGAATGCTTCTGTCTAGTTTTTATGTGAAGACATTTCCTTTTCCAGCATAGGCCTCAGCGCACTCCAAATATCCACTTGCAGATTGTACAAAAAGAGTGTTTCAAAACTGCTCTATCAAAAGCAAGCTTCAACACTGTGAGTAGAATGCACTCATCACAAAGAAGTTTCTGAGAATGCTTCTGTCTAGTTTTTAAGTGAAGATATTTCCTTTTCCAACATAGGCCTCAAAGCGCTCCGAATAAACACTTGCAGATTCTACAAAAGGAGTGTTTCAAAACTGCTCTTTCAAGAGGAACGTTCAAGTCTGTGAGTTGAATGCACTCATCACACAGAAGTTTCTGAGAATGCTTCTGTCTAGTTTTTATGTGAAGATATTTGCTTTTCCAGCATAGGCCTCAAAATGCTCCAAATATTCTCTTGAAGATTCTACAAAAAGAGTGTTTCAAAACTGTTCTATCAAAAGGAAGGTTCAACTCTGTGAGTTGAATGAATGCATCATGAAGAACTTTCTGAGAATGCTTCTCTGTAGTTTTTAGGTGAAGATACTCCAAATCCCAGCACAGGCCTCGAAGTGCTCCAAATAACCACTTGCAGATTTTACCAAAAGAGTGTTTCAAAACTGCTCTTTCTATAGGTAAGTTCAAGTCTGTGAGTTGAATGCACTCAACACAAAGAAGTTTCTGAGAATGCTTCCGTCTAGTTTCTATATGAAGATATTTCCTTTTGCAACATAGGCCCCAAAGTGCTCCAAATAAACCCTTGTAGACTCTACAAAAGGAGTGTTTCAAAACTGCTCTTTCTATAGGTAAGTTCAAGTCTGTGAGTTGAATGCACTCAACACAAAGAAGTTTCTGAGAATGCTTCTGTTCAGTTTTTATGTGAAGATATTTCCTTTTCCAGCATAGGCCTCAAACGGCTCCAAATATCCACTTGCAGATTCTACAAAAAGAGTGTTTCCAAACTTCTCTATCAATTGGTAAGTTCAACTCTGTGAGGTGAATGAACTCATCACAAAGAAGTTTCTGAGAATCCTTCTCTCTAGTTTTTATGTGAAGATACTTCCTTTTCCAGCATAGGCCTCAAAGCGCTCCAAATAAACACATGCAGATTCTACAAAAGGAGTGTTTCAAAACTGTTCTATCAAAGGGAACGTTCAAGTCTGTGAGTTGAATGTACTCATCACACAGATGTTTCTCAGAATGCTTCTGTCTAGTTTTTAGGTGAAGAGATTTCATTTCCCAGCATAGGCCTCAAAGCGCTCCAAATATCCACTTGCAGAATGTACGAAAAGAGTGTTTCAAAGCTGCTCTTTCAAAAGCAAGGTTCAAGTCTGTGTGTTGAATGCACTCATCTGAAAGAAGTTTCTGAGAATGCTTCTGTCTAGTTCTTACGTGAAGATATTTCCTTTCCCCGCTTAGGCCTCAAAGCGCTCCAAATAAACACTTGCAAATTCTACAAAAGGAGTGTTTCAAAAGAGTTCTATCAAAAGGAACGTTCAAGTCTGTGAGTTGAATGCACTTATCATACCGAAGTTTCCTGGAATGCTTCTGTCTAGTTTTTATGTGAAGACATTTCCTTTTGCAGCATAGGCCTCAAAGCACACCAAATATCCACTTGCAGATTCTACAAAAAGAGTGTTTCAAAACTGCTCTATCAAAAGCAAGCTTCAACACTGTGAGTAGAATGCACTCATCACAAAGAAGTTTCTGAGAATGCTTCTGTCTAGTTTTTATGTGAAGATATTTCCTTTTCCAACATAGGCCTCAAAGCGCTCCAAATAAACACTTGCAGATTCTACAAAAGTAGTGTTTCGAAACTGCTCTTTCAAGAGGAACGTTCAAGTCTGTGAATTGAATGCACTCATCACACAGAAGTTTCTGAGAATGCTTCTGTCTAGTTTTTATGTGAAGATGTTTCCTTTTCCAGCATAGGCCCCAAAACGCTCCAAATATCCTCTTGAAGATTCTACAAAAAGAGTGTTTCAAAACTGTGCTATCAAAAGGAAGGTTCAACTCTGTGAATTGAATGAATGCATCATGAAGAACTTTCTGAGAATGCTTCTCTGTAGTTTTTAGGTGAAGATATTCCAAAACCCAGCACAGGCCTCGAAGTGCTCCAAATAACCACTTGCAGATTTTACCAAAAGAGTGTTTCAAAGCTGCTCTTTCAAAAGCAAGGTTCAAGTCTGTGTGTTGAATGCACTCATCCGAAAGAAGTTTCTGAGAATGCTTCTGTCTAGTTCTTACGTGAAGATATTTCCTTTTCAGCTTAGGCCTCAAAGCGCTCCAAATAAACACTTGCAAATTCTACAAAAGGAGTGTTTCAAAAGAGTTCTATCAAAAGAAACGTTCAGGTCTGTGGGTTGAATGCACTTATCATACCGAAGTTTCCTGGAATGCTTCTGTCTAGTTTTTATGTGAAGACATTTCCTTTTCCAGCATAGGCCTCAAAGCACTCCAAATATCCACTTGCAGATTCTACAAAAAGAGTGTTTCAAAACTGCTCTATCAAAAGCAAGCTTCAACACTGTGAGTAGAATGCACTCATCACAAAGAAGTTTCTGAGAATGCTTCTGTCTAGTTTTTATGTGAAGATACTTCCTTTTCCAACATAGGCCTCAAAGCGCTCCAAATAAACACTTGCAGATTCTACAAAAGGAGTGTTTCGAAACTGCTCTTTCAAGAGGAACGTTCAAGTCTGTGAATTGAATGCACTCATCACACAGAAGTTTCTGAGAATGCTTCTGTCTAGTTTTTATGTGAAGATGTTTCCTTTTCCAGCCTAGGCCCCAAAACGCTCCAAATATCCTCTTGCAGATTCTACAAAAATAGTGTTTCAAAACTGTTCTATCAAAAGGAAGGTTCAACTCTGTGAGTTGAATGAATGCATCATGAAGAACTTTCTGAGAATGCTTCTCTGTAGTTTTTAGGTGAAGATATTCCAAAACCCAGCACAGGCCTCGAAGTGCTCCAAATAACCACTTGCAGATTTTACCAAAAGAGTGTTTCAAAACTGCTCTTTCTATAGGTAAGTTCAAGTCTGTGAGTTGAATGCACTCAACACAAAGAAGTTTCTGAGAATGCTTCTGTTCAGTTTTTATGTGAAGATATTTCCTTTTCCAGCATAGGCCACAAACGGCTCCAAATATCCACTTGCAGATTCTACAAAAAGAGTGTTTCCAAACTTCTCTATCAATTGGTAGGTTCAACTCTGTGAGTTGAATGAAGTCATCACAAAGAAGTTTCTGAGAATCCTTCTCTCTAGTTTTTATGTGAAGATATTTCCTTTTCCAACATAGGCCTCAAGGTGCTCCGAATAAACACTTGCAGATTCTACAAACTTAATGTTTCAAAACTGTTCTATCAAAAGGAACGTTGAAGTCTGTGAGTTGAATGCACTCATCACAAAGAAGTTTCTCAGAATGCTTCCGTCTAGTTTGTAGGTGAAGAGATTTCATTTCCCAGCATAGGCCTCAAAGCGCTCCAAATATCCACTTGCAGATTCTATAAGAAGAGTGTTTCCAAACTGCTGTTTCAAAAGGAAGCTTCAAGTCTGTGAGTTAAATGCACTCATCACAAAGAAGTTTCTGAGAATGCTTCCGTCTAGTTTCTATATGAAGATATTTCCTTTTCCAACATAGGCCCCAAAGTGGTCCAAATAAACCCTTGCAGATTCTACAAAAGGAGTGTTTCAAAACTGCTCTTTCTATAGGTAAGTTCAAGTCTGTGAGTTGAATGCACTCAACACAAAGAAGTTTCTGAGAATGCTTCTGTTCAGTTTTTATGTGAAGATATTTCCTTTTCCAGCATAGGCCTCAAATGGCTCCAAATATCCACTTGCAGATTCTACAAAAAGAGTGTTTCCAAACTTCTCTATCAATTGGTAGGTTCAACTCTGTGAGTTGAATGAAGTCATCACAAAGAAGTTTCTGAGAATCCTTCTCTCTAGTTTTTATGTGAAGATATTTCCTTTTCCAACATAGGCCTCATCGCACTCCAAATGAACACATGCAGATTCTACAAAAGGAGTGTTTCAAAACTGTTCTATCAAAGGGAACGTTCAAGTCCTTGAGTTGAATGTACTCATCACACAGATGTTTCTCAGAATGCTTCTGTCTAGTTTTTAGGTGAAGAGATTTCATTTCCCAGCATAGGCCTCAAAGCGCTCCAAATATCCACTTGCAGAATCTACGAAAAGAGTGTTTCAAAGCTGCTCTTTCAAAAGCAAGGTTCAAGTCTGTGTGTTGAATGCACTCATCTGAAAGAAGTTTCTGAGAATGCTTCTGTCTAGTTCTTACGTGAAGATATTTCCTTTTCCAGCTTAGGCCTCAAAGCGCTCCAAATAAACACTTGCAAATTCTACAAAAGGAGTGTTTCAAAAGAGTTCTATCAAAAGGAACGTTCAAGTCTGTGAGTTGAATGCACTTATCATACCGAAGTTTCCTGGAATGCTTCTGTCTAGTTTTTATGTGAAGACATTTCCTTTTCCAGCATAGGCCTCAAAGCACTCCAAATATCCACTTGCAGATTCTACAAAAAGAGTGTTTCAAAACTTCTCTGTCAAAAGCAAGCTTCAACACTGTGAGTAGAATGCACTCATCACAAAGAAGTTTCTGAGAATGCTTCTGTCTAGTTTTTATGTGAAGATATTTCCTTTTCCAACATAGGCCTCAAAGCACTCCAAACAAACACTTGCAGATTCTACAAAAGGAGTGTTTCGAAACTGCTCTTTCAAGAGGAACGTTCAAGTCTGTGAGTTGAATGCACTCATCACACAGAAGTTTCTGAGAATGCTTCTGTCTGGTTTTTATGTGAAGATATTTCCTTTTCCAGCATGGGCCTCAAAACGCTCCCAATATCCTCTTGCAGATTCTACAAAAAGAGTGTTTCAAAACTGTTCTATGAAAAGGAAGGTTCAACTCTGTGAGTTGAATGAATGCATCATGAAGAACTTTCTGAGAATGCTTCTCTGTAGTTTTTAGGTGAAGATATTCCAAAACCCAGCACAGGCCTCGAAGTGCTCCAAATAACCACTTGCAGATTTTACCAAAAGAGTATTTCAAAACTGCTCTTTCTATAGGTAAGTTCAAGTCTGTGAGTTGAATGCACTCAACACAAAGAAGTTTCTGAGAATGCTTCTGTTCAGTTTTTATGTGAAGATATTTCCTTTTCCAGCATAGGCCTCAAACGGCTCCAAGTATCCACTTGCAGATTCTACAAAAAGAGTGTTTCCAAACTTCTCTATCAATTGGTAGGTTCAACTCTGTGAGTTGAATGAAGTCATCACAAAGAAGTTTCTGAGAATCCTTCTCTCTAGTTTTTATGTGAAGATATTTCCTTTTCCAACATAGGCCTCAAGGTGCTCCGAATAAACACTTGCAGATTCTACAAACTTAATGTTTCAAAACTGTTCTATCAAAAGGAACGTTGAAGTCTGTGAGTTGAATGCACTCATCACAAAGAAGTTTCTCAGAATGCTTCCGTCTAGTTTTTAGGTGAAGAGATTTCATTTCCCAGCATAGGCCTCAAAGCGCTCCAAATATCCACTTGCAGATTCTATAAGAAGAGTGTTTCCAAACTGCTCATTCAAAAGGAAGCTTCATGTCTGTGAGTTGAATGCACTCATCACAAAGAAGTTTCTGAGAATGCTTCCGTCTAGTTTCTATATGAAGATATTTCCTTTTCAAACATAGGCCCCAAAGTGGTCCAAATAAACCCTTGCAGATTCTACAAAAGGAGTGTTTCAAAACTGCTCTTTCTATAGGTAAGTTCAAGTCTGTGAGTTGAATGCACTCAACACAAAGAAGTTTCTGAGAATGCTACTGTTCAGTTTTTATGTGAAGATATTTCCTTTTCCAGCATAGGCCTCAAACGGCTCCAAATATCCACTTGCAGATTCTACAAAAAGAGTGTTTCCAAACTTCTCTATCAATTGGTAGGTTCAACTCTGTGAGTTGAATGAACTCATCACAAAGAAGTTTCTGAGAATCCTTCTCTCTAGTTTTTATGTGAAGATATTTCCTTTTCCAGCGTAGGCCTCAAAGCGCTCCAAATAAACACATGCAGATTCTACAAAAGGAGTGTTTCAAAACTGTTCTATCAAAGGGAACGTTCAAGTCTGTGAGTTGAATGTACTCATCACACAGATGTTTCTCAAAATGCTTCTGTCTAGTTTTTAGGTGAAGAGATTTCATTTCCCAGCATAGGCCTCAAAGCGCTCCAAATATCCACTTGCAGAATCTACGAAAAGAGTGTTTCAAAGCTGCTCTTTCAAAAGCAAGGTTCAAGTCCGTGTGTTGAATGCACTCATCAGAAAGAAGTTTCTGAGAATGCTTCTGTCTAGTTCTTACGTGAAGATATTTCCTTTCCCCGCTTAGGCCTCAAAGCGCTCCAAATAAACACTTGCAAATTCCACAAAAGGAGTGTTTCAAAAGAGTTCTATCAAATGGAACGTTCAAGTCTGTGAGTTGAATGCACTTATCATACCGAAGTTTCCTGGAATGCTTCTGTCTAGTTTTTATGTGAAGACATTTCCTTTTCCAGCAGAGGCCTCAAAGCACTCCAAATATCCACTTGCAGATTCTACAAAGAGTGTTTCAAAACTGCTCTATCAAAAGCAAGCTTCAACACTGTGAGTAGAACGCACTCATCACAAAGAAGTTTCTGAGAATGCTTCTGTCTAGTTTTTATGTGAAGATATTTCCTTTTCCAACATAGGCCTCAAAACGCTCCAAATAAACACTTGCAAATTCTACGAAAGGAGTGTTTCAAAAGAGTTCTATCAAAAGGAACGTTCAAGTCTGTGAGTTGAATGCAGTTATCATACCGAAGTTTCCTGGAATGCTTCTGTCTAGTTTTTATGTGAAGACATTTCCTTTTCCAGCATAGGCCTCAGAGCACTCCAAATATCCACTTGCAGATTCTACAAAAAGAGTGTTTCAAAACTGCTCTATCAAAAGCAAGCTTCAACACTGTGAGTAGAATGCACTCATCACAAAGAAGTTTCTGAGAATGCTTCTGTCTAGTTTTTATGTGAAGATATTTCCTTTTCCAACATAGGCCTCAAAGCGCTCCAAATAAACACTTGCAGATTCTACAAAAGGAGTGTTTCGAAACTGCTCTTTCAAGAGGAACGTTCAAGTCTGTGAGTTGAATGCACTCATCACACAGAAGTTTCTGAGAATGCTTCTGTCTAGTTTTTATGTGAAGAAATTTGATTTTCCAGCATAGGCCTCAAAATGCTCAAAATATTCTCTTGAAGATTCTACAAAAAGAGTGTTTCAAAACTGTTCTATCAAAAGGAAGGTTCAACTCTGTGAGTTGAATGAAGGCATCATGAAGAACTTTCTGAGAATGCTTCTCTGTAGTTTTAAGGGAAGATATTCCAAAACCCAGCACAGGCCTCGAAGTGCTCCAAATAACCACTTGCAGATTTACCAAAAGAGTGTTTCAAAACTGCTCTTTCTATAGGTAAGTTCAAGTCTGTGAGTTGAATGCACTCAACACAAAGAAGTTTCTGAGAATGCTTCTGTTCAGTTTTTATGTGAAGATATTTCCTTTTCCAGCATAGGCCTCAAACGGCTCCAAATATCCACTTGCAGATTCTACAAAAAGAGTGTTTCCAAACTTCTCTATCAATTGGTAGGTTCAACTCTGTGAGTTGAATGAAGTCATCACAAAGAAGTTTCTGAGAATCCTTCTCTCTAGTTTTTATGTGAAGATATTTCCTTTTCCAACATAGGCCTCAACGCGCTCCAAATGAACACATGCAGATTCTACAAAAGGAGTGTTTCAAAACTGTTCTATCAAAGGGAACGTTCAAGTCTGTGAGTTGAATGTACTCATCACACAGATGTTTCTCAGAATGCTTCTGTCTAGTTTTTAGGTGAAGAGATTTCATTTCCCAGCATAGGCCTCAAAGCGCTCCAAATATCCACTTGCAGAATCTACGAAAAGAGTGTTTCAAAGCTGCTCTTTCAAAAGCAACGTTCAAGTCTGTGTGTTGAATGCACTCATCCGAAAGAAGTTTCTGAGAATGCTTCTGTCTAGTTCTTACGTGAAGATATTTCCTTTTCCAGCTTAGGCCTCAAAGCGCTCCAAATAAACACTTGCAAATTCTACAAAAGGAGTGTTTCAAAAGAGTTCTATCAAAAGGAACGTTCAAGTCTGTGAGTTGAATGCACTTATCATACCGAAGTTTCCTGGAATGCTTCTGTCTAGTTTTTATGTGAAGACATTTCCTTTTCCAGCACAGGCCTCAAAGCACTCCAAATATCCACTTGCAGATTCTACAAAAAGAGTCTTTCAAAACTGCTCTATCAAAAGCAAGCTGCAGCACTGTGAGTAGAATGCACTCATCACAAAGTAGTTTCTGAGAATGCTTCTGTCTAGTTTTTATGTGAAGATATTTCCTTTTCCAACATAGGCCTCAAAGCGCTCCAAATAAACACTTGCAGATTCTACAAAAGGAGTGTTTCGAAACTGCTCTTTCAACAGGAACGTTCAAGTCTGTGAGTTGAATGCACTCATCACACAGAAGTTTCTCAGAATGCTTCTGTCTATTTTTATGTGAAGATATTTGCTTTTCCAGCATAGGCCTCAAAATGCTCCAAATATTCTCTTGAAGATTCTACAAAAAGAGTGTTTCAAAACTGTTCTATCAAAAGGAAGGTTCAACTCTGTGAGTTGAATGAATGCATCATGAAGAACTTTCTGAGAATGCTTCTCTGTAGTTTTTAGGTGAAGATATTCCAAAACCCAGCACAGGCCTCGAAGTGCTCCAAATAACCACTTGCAGATTTTACCAAAAGAGTGTTTCAAAACTGCTCTTTCTGTAGGTAAGTTCAAGTCTGTGAGTTGAATGCACTCAACACAAAGAAGTTTCTGAGAATGCTTCTGTTCAGTTTTTATGTGAAGATATTTCCGTTTCCAGCATAGTCCTCAAACGGCTCAAAATATCCACTTGCAGATTCTACAAAAAGAGTGTTTCCAAACTTCTCTATCAATTGGTAGGTTCAACTCTGTGAGTTGAATGAACTCATCACAAAGAAGTTTCTGAGAATCCTTCTCTCTAGTTTTTATGTGAAGATATTTCCTTTTCCAACATAGGAATCAACGCGCTCCAAATGAACACATGCAGATTCTACAAAAGGAGTGTTTCAAAACTGTTCAATCAAAGGAACGTTCAAGTCTGTGAGTTGAATGTACTCATCACACAGATGTTTCTCAGAATGCTTCTGTCTAGTTTTTAGGTGAAGAGATTTCATTTCCCAGCATAGGCCTCAAAGCGCTCCAAATATCCACTTGCAGAATCTACGAAAAGAGTGTTTCAAAGCTGCTCTTTCAAAAGCAAGGTTCAAGTCTGTGTGTTGAATGCACTCATCAGAAAGAAGTTTCTGAGAATGCTTCTGTCTAGTTCTTACGTGAAGATATTTCCTTTTCCAGCTTAGGCCTCAAAGCGCTCCAAATAAACACTTGCAAATTCTACAAAAGGAGTGTTTCAAAAGAGTTCTATCAAAAGGAACGTTCAAGTCTGTGAGTTCAATGCACTTATCATACCGAAGTTTCCTGGAATGCTTCTGTCTAGTTTTTATGTGAAGACATTTCCTTTTCCAGCATAGGCCTCAAGGCACTCCAAATATCCACTTGCAGATTCTACAAAAAGAGTGTTTCAAAACTGCTCTATCAAAAGCAAGCTTCAACACTGTGAGTAGAATGCACTCATCACAAAGAAGTTTCTGAGAATGCTTCTGTCTAGTTTTTATGTGAAGATACTTCCTTTTCCAACATAGGCCTCAAAGCGCTCCAAATAAACACTTGCAGATTCTACAAAAGGAGTGTTTCGAAACTGCTGTTTCAAGAGGAACGTTCAAGTCTGTGAATTGAATGCACTCATCACACAGAAGTTTCTGAGAATGCTTCTGTCTTGTTTTTATGTGAAGATGTTTCCTTTTCCAGCATAGGCCCCAAAACGCTCCAAATATCCTCTTGCAGATTCTACAAAAAGAGTGTTTCAAAACTGTTCTATCAAAAGGAAGATTCAACTCCGTGAGTTGAATGAATGCATCATGAAGAACTTTCTGAGAATGCTTCTCTGTAGTTTTTAGTTGAAGATATTCCAAAACGCAGCACAGGCCTCGAAGTGCTCCAAATAACCACTTGCAGATTTTACCAAAAGAGTGTTTCAAAACTGCTCTTTCTATAGGTAAGTTCAAGTCTGTGAGTTGAATGCACTCAACACAAAGAAGTTTCTGAGAATGCTTCTGTTCAGTTTTTATGTGAGGATATTTCCTTTTCCAGCATAGGCCTCAAACGGCTCCAAATATCCACTTGCAGATTCTACAAAAAGAGTGTTTCCAAACTTCTCTATCAATTGGTAGGTTCAACTCTGTGAGTTGAATGAAGTCATCACAAAGAAGTTTCTGAGAATCCTTCTCTCTAGTTTTTATGTGAAGATATTTCCTGTTCCAACATAGGCCTCAAGGTGCTCCGAATAAACACTTGCAGATTCCACAAACTTAATGTTTCAAAACTGTTCTATCAAAAGGAACGTTGAAGTCTGTGAGTTGAATGCACTCATCACAAAGAAGTTTCTCAGAATGCTTCCGTCTAGTTTGTAGGTGAAGAGATTTCATTTCCCAGCCTAGGCCTCAAAGCGCTCCAAATATCCACTTGCAGATTCTATAAGAAGAGTGTTTCAAAACTGCTCTATCAAAAGCATGCTTCAACACTGTGAGTAGAATGCACTCATCACAAAGAAGTTTCTGAGAATGCTTCTGTCTAGTTTTTATGTGAAGATATTTCCTTTTCCAACATAGGCCTCAAAGCGCTCCAAATAAACACTTGCAGATCCTACAAAAGGAGTGTTTCGAAACTGCTCTTTCAACAGGAACGTTCAAGTCTGTGAGTTGAATGCACTCATCACACAGAAGTTTCTCAGAATGCTTCTGTCTAGTTTTTATGTGAAGATATTTCCTTTTCCAGCATAGGCCTCAGAACGCTCCAAATATCCTCTTGCAGATTCTACAAAAAGAGTGTTTCAAAACTGTTCTATCAAAAGGAAGGTTCAACTCTGTGAGTTGAATGAATGCATCATGAAGAACTTTCTGAGAATGCTTCTCTGTAGTTTTTAGGTGAAGATATTCCAAAACCCAGCACAGGCCTCGAAGTGCTCCAAATAACCACTTGCAGATTTTACCAAAAGAGTGTTTCAAAACTGCTCTTTCTATAGGTAAGTTCAAGTCTGTGAGTTGAATGCACTCAACACAAAGAAGTTTCTGAGAATGCTTCTGTTCAGTTTTTATGTGAAGATATTTCCTTTTCCAGCATAGGCCTCAAACGGCTCCAAATATCCACTTGCAGATTCTACAAAAAGAGTGTTTCCAAACTTCTCTATCAATTGGTAGGTTCAACTCTGTGAGTTGAATGAAGTCATCACAAAGAAGTTTCTGAGAATCCTTCTCTCTAGTTTTTATGTGAAGATATTTCCTTTTCCAACATAGGCCTCAAGGTGCTCCGAATAAACACTTGTAGATTCTAGAAAAGGATTGTTTCAAAACTGTTCTGTCAAAGGGAACGTTCAAGTCTGTGAGTTGAATGTACTCATCACACAGATGTTTCTCAGAATGCTTCTGTCTAGTTTTTAGGTGAAGAGATTTCATTTCCAAGCATAGGCCTCAAAGCGCTCCAAATATCCACTTGCAGAATCTACGAAAAGAGTGTTTCAAAGCTGCTCTTTCAAAAGCAAGGTTCAAGTCTGTGTGTTGAATGCACTCATCCAAAAGAAGTTTCTGAGAATGCTTCTGTCTAGTTCTTACGTGAAGATATTTCCTTTTCCAGCTTGGGCCTCAAAGCGCTCCAAATAAACACTTGCAAATTCTACAAAAGGAGTGTTTCAAAAGAGTTCTATCAAAAGGAACGTTCAAGTCTGTGAGTTGAATGCACTTATCATACCGAAGTTTCCTGGAATGCTTCTGTCTAGTTTTTATGTGAAGACATTCCCTTTTCCAGCATAGGCCTCAAAGCACTCCAAATATCTACTTGCAGATTCTACAAAAAGAGTGTTTCAAAACTGCTCTATCAAAAGCAAGCTTCAACACTGTGAGTAGAATGCACTCATCACAAAGAAGTTTCTGAGAATGCTTCTGTCTAGTTTTTATGTGAAGATATTTCCTTTTCCAACATAGGCCTCAAAGCGCTCCAAATAAACACTTGCAGATTCTACAAAAGGAGTGTTTCGAAACTGCTCTTTCAAGAGGAACGTTCAAGTCTGTGAGTTGAATGCACTCATCACACAGAAGTTTCTCAGAATGCTTCTGTCTAGTTTTTATGTGAAGATATTTCCTTTTCCAGCATAGGCCTCAGAACGCTCCAAATACCCTCTTGCAGATTCTACAAAAAGAGTGTTTCAAAACTGTTCTATCAAAAGGAAGGTTCAACTCTGTGAGTTGAATGAATGCATCATGAAGAACTTTCTGAGAATGCTTCTCTGTAGTTTTTAGGTGAAGATATTCCAAAACCCAGCACAGGCCTCGAAGTGCTCCAAATAACCACTTGCAGATTTTACCAAAAGAGTGTTTCAAAACTGCTCTTTCTATAGGTAAGTTCAAGTCTGTGAGTTGAATGCACTCAACACAAAGAAGTTTCTGAGAATGCTTCTGTTCAGTTTTTATGTGAAGATATTTCCTTTTCCAGCATAGGCCTCAAACAGCTCCAAATATCCACTTGCAGATTCTACAAAAAGAGTGTTTCCAAACTTCTCTATCAATTGGTAGGTTCAACTCTGTGAGTTGAATGAAGTCATCACAAAGAAGTTTCTGAGAATCCTGCTCTCTAGTTTTTATGTGAAGATATTTCCTTTTCCAACATAGGCCTCAAGGTGCTCCGAATAAACACTTGCAAATTCTACAAACTTAATGTTTCAAAACTGTTCTATCAAAAGGAATGTTGAAGTCTGTGAGTTGAATGCACTCATCACAAAGACGTTTCTCAGAATGCTTCCGTCTAGTTTTTAGGTGAAGAGATTTCATTTCCCAGCATAGGCCTCAAACAGCTCCAAATATCCACTTGCAGATTCTATAAGAAGAGTGTTTCAAAACTGCTCTTTCAAAAGGAAGCTTCAAGTCTGTGAGTTGAATGCACTCATCACAAAGAAGTTTCTGAGAATGCTTCCGTCTAGTTTCTATATGAAGATATTTCCTTTTCCAACATAGGCCCCAAGGTGGTCCAAATAAACCCTTGCAGATTCTACAAAAGGAGTGTTTCAAAACTGCTCTTTCTATAGGTAAGTTCAAGTCTGTGAGTTGAATGCACTCAACACAAAGAAGTTTCTGAGAATGCTACTGTTCAGTTTTTATGTGAAGATATTTCCTTTTCCAGCATAGGCCTCAAACGGCTCCAAATATCCACTTGCAGATTCTACAAAAAGAGTGTTTCCAAACTTCTCTATCAATTGGTAGGTTCGACTCTGTGAGTTGAATGAACTCATCACAAAGAAGTTTCTGAGAATCCTTCTCTCTAGTTTTTATGTGAAGATATTTCCTTTTCCAGCGTAGGCCTCAAAGCGCTCCAAATAAACACATGCAGATTCTACAAAAGGAGTGTTTCAAAACTGTTCTATCAAAGGGAACGTTCAAGTCTGTGAGTTGAATGTACTCATCACACAGATGTTTCTCAGAATGCTTCTGTCTAGTTTTTAGGTGAAGAGATTTCATTTCCCAGCATAGGCCTCAAAGCGCTCCAAATATCCACTTGCAGAATCTACGAAAAGAGTGTTTCAAAGCTGCTCTTTCAAAAGCAAGGTTCAAGTCCGTGTGTTGAATGCACTCATCAGAAAGAAGTTTCTGAGAATGCTTCTGTCTAGTTCTTACGTGAAGATATTTCCTTTTCCAGCTTAGGCCTCAAAGCGCTCCAAATAAACACTTGCAAATTCTACAAAAGGAGTGTTTCAAAAGAGTTCTATCAAAAGGAACGTTCAAGTCTGTGAGTTGAATGCGCTTATCATACCGAAGTTTCCTGGAATGCTTCTGTCTAGTTTTTATGTGAAGACATTTCCTTTTCCAGCATAGGCCTCAAAGCACTCCAAATATCCACTTGCAGATTCTACAAAAAGAGTGTTTCAAAACTGCTCTATCAAAAGCAAGCTTCAACACTGTGAGTAGAATGCACTCATCACAAAGAAGTTTCTGAGAATGCTTCTGTCTAGTTTTTATGTGAAGATATTTCCTTTTCCAACATAGGCCTCAAAGCGCTCCAAATAAACACTTGCAGATTCTACAAAAGGAGTGTTTCGAAACTGCTCTTTCAAGAGGAACGTTCAAGTCTGTGAGTTGAATGCACTCATCACACAGAAGTTTCTGAGAATGCTTCTGTCTAGTTTTTATGTGAAGATGTTTCCTTTTCCAGCATAGGCCTCAAAACGCTCCAAATATCCTCTTGCAGATTCTACAAAAAGAGTCTTTCAAAACTGTTCTATCAAAAGGAAGGTTCAACTCTGTGAGTTGAATGAATGCATCATGAAGAACTTTCTGAGAATGCTTCTCTGTAGTTTTTAGGTGAAGATATTCCAAAACCCAGCACAGGCCTCGAAGTGCTCCAAATAACCACTTGCAGATTTTACCAAAAGAGTGTTTCAAAACTGCTCTTTCTATAAGTAAGTTCAAGTCTGTGAGTTGAATGCACTCAACACAAGTTTCTGAGAATGCTTCTGTTCAGTTTTTATGTGAAGATATTTCCTTTTCCAGCATAGGCCTCAAACGGCTCCAAATATCCACTTGCAGATTCTACAAAAAGAGTGTTTCCAAACTTCTCTATCAATTGGTAGGTTCAACTCTGTGAGTTGAATGAACTCATCACAAAGAAGTTTCTGAGAATCCTTCTCTCTAGTTTTTATGTGAAGATATTTCTTTTTCCAACATAGGCCCCAAGATGCTCCGAATAATCACTTGCAGATTCTACAAAAGGAGTGTTTCAAAACTGTTCTATCAAAGGGAACGTTCAAGTCTGTGAGTTGAATGTACTCATCACACAGATGTTTCTCAGAATGCTTCTGTGTAGTTTTTGGGTGAAGAGATTTCATTTCCCAGCATAGGCCTCAAAGCGCTCCAAATATCCACTTGCAGAATCTACGAAAAGAGTGTTTCAAATCTGCTCTTTCAAAAGCAAGGTTCAAGTCTGTGTGTTGAATGCACTCATCCGAAAGAAGTTTCTGAGAATGCTTCTGTCTAGTTCTTACGTGAAGATATTTCCTTTTCCAGCTTAGGCCTCAAAGCGCTCCAAATAAACACTTGCAAATTCTACAAAAGGAGTGTTTCAAAAGAGTTCTATCAAAAGGAACGTTCAAGTCTGTGAGTTGAATGCACTTATCATACCGAAGTTTCCTGGAATGCTTCTGTCTAGTTTTTATGTGAAGACATTCCCTTTTCCAGCATAGGCCTCAAAGCACTCCAAATATCCACTTGCAGATTCTACAAAAAGAGTGTTTCAAAACTGCTCTATCAAAAGCAGGCTTCAACACTGTGAGTAGAATGCACTCATCACAAAGAAGTTTCTGAGAATGCTTCTGTCTAGTTTTTATGTGAAGATATTTCCTTTTCCAACATAGGCCTCAAAGCGCTCCAAATAAACACTTGCAGATTCTACAAAAGGGGTGTTTCGAAACTGCTCTTTCAACAGGAACGTTCAAGTCTGTGAGTTGAATGCACTCATCACACAGAAGTTTCTCAGAATGCTTCTGTCTAGTTTTTATGTGAAGATATTTCCTTTTCCAGCATAGGCCTCAGAACCCTCCAAATATCCTCTTGCAGATTCTACAAAAAGAGTGTTTCAAAACTGTTCTATCAAAAGGAAGGTTCAACTCTGTGAGTTGAATGAATGCATCATGAAGAACTTTCTGAGAATGCTTCTCTGTAGTTTTTAGGTGAAGATATTCCAAAACCCAGCACAGGCCTCCAAGTGCTCCAAATAACCACTTGCAGATTTTACCAAAAGAGTGTTTCAAAACTGCTCTTTCTATAGGTAAGTTCAAGTCTGTGAGTTGAATGCACTCAACACAAAGAAGTTTCTGAGAATGCTTCTGTTCAGTTTTTATGTGAAGATATTTCCTTTTCCAGCATAGGCCTCAAACGGCTCCAAATATCCACTTGCAGATTCTACAAAAAGAGTGTTTCCAAACTTCTCTATCAATTGGTAGGTTCAACTCTGTGAGTTGAATGGTCATCACAAAGAATTTTCTGAGAATCCTTCTCTCTAGTTTTTATGTGAAGATATTTCCTTTTCCAACATAGGCCTCAAGGTGCTCCGAATAAACACTTGCAGATTCTACAAACTTAATGTTTCAAAACTGTTCTATCAAAAGGAACGTTGAAGTCTGTGAGTTGAATGCACTCATCACAAAGAAGTTTATCAGAATGCTTCCGTCTAGTTTATAGGTGAAGAGATTTCATTTCCCAGCATAGGCCTCAAAGCGCTGCAAATATCCACTTGCAGATTCTATAAGAAGAGTGTTTCCAAACTACTCTTTCAAAAGGAAGCTTCAAGTCTGTGAGTTGAATGCACTAATCACAAAGAAGTTTCTGAGAATGCTTCCGTCTAGTTTCTATATGAAGATATTTCCTTTTCCAACATAGGCAACAAAGTGCTCCAAATAAACCCTTGCAGATTCTACAAAAGGAGTGTTTCAAAACTGCTCTTTCTATAGGTAAGTTCAAGTCTGTGAGTTGAATGCACTCAACACAAAGAAGTTTCTGAGAATGCTTCTGTTCAGTTTTTATGTGAAGATATTTCCTTTTCCAGCATAGGCCTCAAACGGCTCCAAATATCCACTTGCAGATTCTACAAAAAGAGTGTTTCCAAACTTCTCTATCAATTGGTAGGTTCAACTCTGTGAGTTGAATGAAGTCATCACAAAGAAGTTTCTGAGAATCCTTCTCTCTAGTTTTTATGTGAAGATATTTCCTTTTCCAGCGTAGGCCTCAAAGCGCTCCAAATAAACACATGCAGATTCTACAAAAGGAGTGTTTCAAAACTGTTCTATCAAAGGGAACGTTCAAGTCTGTGTGTTGAATGCACTCATCACACAGATGTTTCTCAGAATGCTTCTGTCTAGTTTTTAGGTGAAGAGATTTCATTTCCAAGCATAGGCCTCAAAGCGCTCCAAATATCCACTTGCAGAATCTACGAAAAGAGTGTTTCAAAGCTGCTCTTTCAAAAGCAAGGTTCAAGTCTGTGTGTTGAATGCACTCATCCAAAAGAAGTTTCTGAGAATGCTTCTGTCTAGTTCTTACGTGAAGATATTTCCTTTTCCAGCTTAGGCCTCAAAGCGCTCCAAATAAACACTTGCAAATTCTACAAAAGGAGTGTTTCAAAAGAGTTCTATCAAAAGGAACGTTCAAGTCTGTGAGTTGAATGCACTTATCATACCGAAGTTTCCTGGAATGCTTCTGTCTAGTTTTTATGTGAAGACATTTCCTTTTCCAGCATAGGCCTCAAAGCACTCCAAATATCCACTTGCAGATTCTACAAAAAGAGTGTTTCAAAACTGCTCTGTCAAAAGCAAGCTTCAACACTGTGAGTAGAATGCACTCATCACAAAGAAGTTTCTGAGAATGCTTCTGTCTAGTTTTTGTGAAGATATTTCCTTTTCCAACATTGGGCTCAAAGCGCTCCAAATAAACACTTGCAGATTCTACAAAAGGAGTGTTTCGAAACTGCTCTTTCAAGAGGAACGTTCAAGTCTGTGAGTTGAAAGCACTCATCACACAGAAGTTTCTGAGAATGCTTCTGTCTAGTTTTTATGTGAAGACATTTCCTTTTCCAGCATAAGCCTCAAAGCACTCCAATTATCCACTTGCAGATTCTACAAAAAGAGTGTTTCAAAACTGCTCTATCAAAAGCAAGCTTCAACATTGTGAGTAGAATGCACTAATCACAAAGAAGTTTCTGAGAATGCTTCTGTCTAGTTTTTATGTGAAGATGTTTCCTTTTCCAGCATAGGCCTCAAAACGCTCCAAATATCCTCTTGCAGATTCTACAAAAAGAGTGTTTCAAAACTGTTCTATCAAAAGGAAGGTTCAACTCTGTGAGTTGAATGAATGCATCATGAAGAACTTTCTGAGAATGCTTCTCTGTAGTTTTTAGGTGAAGATATTCCAAAACCCAGCACAGGCCTCGAAGTGCTCCAAATAACCACTTGCAGATTTTACCAAAAGAGTGTTTCAAAACTGCTCTTTCTATAAGTAAGTTCAAGTCTGTGAGTTGAATGCACTCAACACAAGTTTCTGAGAATGCTTCTGTTCAGTTTTTATGTGAAGATATTTCCTTTTCCAGCATAGGCCTCAAACGGCTCCAAATATCCACTTGCAGATTCTACAAAAAGAGTGTTTCCAAACTTCTCTATCAATTGGTAGGTTCAACTCTGTGAGTTGAATGTAATCATCACAAAGAAGTTTCTGAGAATCCTTCTCTCTAGTTTTTATGTGAAGATATTTCCTTTTCCAACATAGGCCTCAAGGTGCTCCGAATAAACACTTGCAGATTCTACAAACTTAATGTTTCAAAACTGTTCTATCAAAAGGAACGTTGAAGTCTGTGAGTTGAATGCACTCATCCCAAAGATGTTTCTCAGAATGCTTCTGTCTAGTTTTTATGTGAAGATATTTCCTTTTCCAACACAGGCCTCAAGGTGTTCCGAATAAACACTTGCAGATTCTACAAACTTAATGTTTCAAAACTGTTCTATCAAAAGGAACGTTGAAGTCTGTGAGTTGAATGCACTCATCACAAAGAAGATTCTCAGAATGCTTCCGTCTAGTTTGCAGGTGAAGAGATTTCATTTAACAGCATAGGCCTCAAAGCGCTCCAAATATCCACTTGCAGATTCTATAAGAAGAGTGTTTCCAAACTGCTCCTTCAAAAGGAAGCTTCAAGTCTGTGAGGTGAATGCACTCATCCCAAAAAGTTTCTGAGAATGCTTCCGTCTAGTTTCTATATGAAGATATTTCCTTTTCAAACATAGGCCCCAAAGTGCTCCAAATAAACCCTTGCAGATTCTGCAAAAGGAGTGTTTCAAAACTGCTCTTTCTATAGGTAAGTTCAAGTCTGTGAGTTGAATGCACTCAACACAAAGAAGTTTCTGAGAATGCTTCTGTTCAGTTTTTATGTGAAGATATTTCCTTTTCCAGCATAGGCCTCAAACGGCTCCAAATATCCACTTGCAGATTCTACAAAAAGAGTGTTTCCAAACTTCTCTATCAATTGGTAGGTTCACCTCTGTGAGTTGAATGAACTCATCACAAAGAAGTTTCTGAGAATCCTTCTCTCTAGTTTTTATGTGAAGATATTTCCTTTTCCAACATAGGTCTCAAAGCGCTCCAAATAAACACATGCAGATTCTACAAAAGGAGTGTTTCAAAACTGTTCTATCAAAGGGAGCATTCAAGTCTGTGAGTTGAATGTACTCATCACACAGATGTTTCTCAGAATGCTTCTGTGTAGTTTTTGGGTGAAGAGATTTCATTTCCCAGCATAGGCCTCAAAGCGCTCCAAATATCCACTTGCAGAATCTACGAAAAGAGTGTTTCAAATCTGCTCTTTCAAAAGCAAGGTTCAAGTCTGTGTGTTGAATGCACTCATCCGAAAGAAGTTTCTGAGAATGCTTCTGTCTAGTTCTTACGTGAAGATATTTCCTTTTCCAGCTTAGGCCTCAAAGCGCTCCAAATAAAAACTTGCAAATTCTACAAAAGGAGTGTTTCAAAAGAGTTCTATCAAAAGGAACGTTCAAGTCTGTGAGTTGAATGCACTTATCATACCGAAGTTTCCTGGAATGCTTCTGTCTAGTTTTTATGTGAAGACATTCCCTTTTCCAGCATAGGCCTCAAAGCACTCCAAATATCCACTTGCAGATTCTACAAAAAGAGTGTTTCAAAACTGCTCTATCAAAAGCAGGCTTCAACACTGTGAGTAGAATGCACTCATCACAAAGAAGTTTCTGAGAATGCTTCTGTCTAGTTTTTATGTGAAGATATTTCCTTTTCCAACATAGGCCTCAAAGCGCTCCAAATAAACACTTGCAGATTCTACAAAAGGGGTGTTTCGAAACTGCTCTTTCAACAGGAACGTTCAAGTCTGTGAGTTGAATGCACTCATCACACAGAAGTTTCTCAGAATGCTTCTGTCTAGTTTTTATGTGAAGATATTTCCTTTTCCAGCATAGGCCTCAGAACGCTCCAAATATCCTCTTGCAGATTCTACAAAAAGAGTGTTTCAAAACTGTTCTATCAAAAGGAAGGTTCAACTCTGTGAGTTGAATGAATGCATCATGAAGAACTTTCTGAGAATGCTTCTCTGTAGTTTTTAGGTGAAGATATTCCAAAACCCAGCACAGGCCTCCAAGTGCTCCAAATAACCACTTGCAGATTTTACCAAAAGAGTGTTTCAAAACTGCTCTTTCTATAGGTAAGTTCAAGTCTGTGAGTTGAATGCACTCAACACAAAGAAGTTTCTGAGAATGCTTCTGTTCAGTTTTTATGTGAAGATATTTCCTTTTCCAGCATAGGCCTCAAACGGCTCCAAATATCCACTTGCAGATTCTACAAAAAGAGTGTTTCCAAACTTCTCTATCAATTGGTAGGTTCACCTCTGTGAGTTGAATGAACTCATCACAAAGAAGTTTCTGAGAATCCTTCTCTCTAGTTTTTATGTGAAGATATTTCCTTTTCCAACATAGGTCTCAAAGCGCTCCAAATAAACACATGCAGATTCTACAAAAGGAGTGTTTCAAAACTGTTCTATCAAAGGGAGTATTCAAGTCTGTGAGTTGAATGTACTCATCACACAGATGTTTCTCAGAATGCTTCTGTGTAGTTTTTGGGTGAAGAGATTTCATTTCCCAGCATAGGCCTCAAAGCGCTCCAAATATCCACTTGCAGAATCTACGAAAAGAGTGTTTCAAATCTGCTCTTTCAAAAGCAAGGTTCAAGTCTGTGTGTTGAATGCACTCATCCGAAAGAAGTTTCTGAGAATGCTTCTGTCTAGTTCTTACGTGAAGATATTTCCTTTTCCAGCTTAGGCCTCAAAGCGCTCCAAATAAAAACTTGCAAATTCTACAAAAGGAGTGTTTCAAAAGAGTTCTATCAAAAGGAACGTTCAAGTCTGTGAGTTGAATGCACTTATCATACCGAAGTTTCCTGGAATGCTTCTGTCTAGTTTTTATGTGAAGACATTCCCTTTTCCAGCATAGGCCTCAAAGCACTCCAAATATCCACTTGCAGATTCTACAAAAAGAGTGTTTCAAAACTGCTCTATCAAAAGCAGGCTTCAACACTGTGAGTAGAATGCACTCATCACAAAGAAGTTTCTGAGAATGCTTCTGTCTAGTTTTTATGTGAAGATATTTCCTTTTCCAACATAGGCCTCAAAGCGCTCCAAATAAACACTTGCAGATTCTACAAAAGGGGTGTTTCGAAACTGCTCTTTCAACAGGAACGTTCAAGTCTGTGAGTTGAATGCACTCATCACACAGAAGTTTCTCAGAATGCTTCTGTCTAGTTTTTATGTGAAGATATTTCCTTTTCCAGCATAGGCCTCAGAACGCTCCAAATATCCTCTTGCAGATTCTACAAAAAGAGTGTTTCAAAACTGTTCTATCAAAAGGAAGGTTCAACTCTGTGAGTTGAATGAATGCATCATGAAGAACTTTCTGAGAATGCTTCTCTGTAGTTTTTAGGTGAAGATATTCCAAAACCCAGCACAGGCCTCCAAGTGCTCCAAATAACCACTTGCAGATTTTACCAAAAGAGTGTTTCAAAACTGCTCTTTCTATAGGTAAGTTCAAGTCTGTGAGTTGAATGCACTCAACACAAAGAAGTTTCTGAGAATGCTTCTGTTCAGTTTTTATGTGAAGATATTTCCTTTTCCAGCATAGGCCTCAAACGGCTCCAAATATCCACTTGCAGATTCTACAAAAAGAGTGTTTCCAAACTTCTCTATCAATTGGTAGGTTCAACTCTGTGAGTTGAATGAAGTCATCACAAAGAAGTTTCTGAGAATCCTTCTCTCTAGTTTTTATGTGAAGATATTTCCTTTTCCAGCATAGGCCTCAAAGCGCTCCAAATAAACACATGCAGATTCTACAAAAGGAGTGTTTCAAAACTGTTCTATCAAAGGGAACGTTCAAGTCTGTGAGTTGAATGTACTCATCACACTGATGTTTCTCAGAATGCTTCTGTCTACTTTTTAGGTGAAGAGATTTCATTTCCCAGCATAGGCCTCAAAGCACTCCAAATATCCACTTGCAGAATCTACGAAAAGAGTGTTTCAAAGCTGCTCTTTCAAAAGCAAGGTTCAAGTCTGTGTGTTGAATGCACTCATCCGAAAGAAGTTTCTGAGAATCTTCTGTCTAGTTCTTACGTGAAGATATTTCCTTTTCCCGCTTAGGCCTCAAAGCGCTCCAAATAAACACTTGCAAATTCTACAAAAGGAGTGTTTCAAAAGAGTTCTATCAAGAGGAACGTTCAAGTCTGTGAGTTGAATGCACTTATCATACCGAAGTTTCCTGGAATGCTTCTGTCTAGTTTTTATGTGAAGACATTTCCTTTTCCAGCATAGGCCTCAGCGCACTCCAAATATCCACTTGCAGATTGTACAAAAAGAGTGTTTCAAAACTGCTCTATCAAAAGCAAGCTTCAACACTGTGAGTAGAATGCACTCATCACAAAGAAGTTTCTGAGAATGCTTCTGTCTAGTTTTTAAGTGAAGATATTTCCTTTTCCAACATAGGCCTCAAAGCGCTCCAAATAAACACTTGCAGATTCTACAAAAGGAGTGTTTCAAAACTGCTCTTTCAAGAGGAACGTTCAAGTCTGTGAGTTGAATGCACTCATCACACAGAAGTTTCTCAGAATGCTTCTGTCTAGTTTTTATGTGAAGATATTTGCTTTTCCAGCATAGGCCTCAAAATGCTCCAAATATTCTCTTGAAGATTCTACAAAAAGAGTGTTTCAAAACTGTTCTATCAAAAGGAAGGTTCAACTCTGTGAGTTGAATGAATGCATCATGAAAAACTTTCTGAGAATGCTTCTCTGTAGTTTTTAGGTGAAGATACTCCAAATCCCAGCACAGGCCTCGAAGTGCTCCAAATAACCACTTGCAGATTTTACCAAAAGAGTGTTTCAAAACTGCTCTTTCTATAGGTAAGTTCAAGTCTGTGAGTTGAATGCACTCAACACAAAGAAGTTTCTGAGAATGCTTCCGTCTAGTTTCTATATGAAGATATTTCCTTTTGCAACATAGGCCCCAAAGTGCTCCAAATAAACCCTTGTAGACTCTACAAAAGGAGTGTTTCAAAACTGCTCTTTCTATAGGTAAGTTCAAGTCTGTGAGTTGAATGCACTCAACACAAAGAAGTTTCTGAGAATGCTTCTGTTCAGTTTTTATGTGAAGATATTTCCTTTTCCAGCATAGGCCTCAAACGGCTCCAAATATCCACTTGCAGATTCTACAAAAAGAGTGTTTCCAAACTTCTCTATCAATTGGTAAGTTCAACTCTGTGAGTTGAATGAACTCATCACAAAGAAGTTTCTGAGAATCCTTCTCTCTAGTTTTTATGTGAAGATACTTCCTTTTCCAGCATAGGCCTCAAAGCGCTCCAAATAAACACATGCAGATTCTACAAAAGGAGTGTTTCAAAACTGTTCTATCAAAGGGAACGTTCAAGTCTGTGAGTTGAATGTACTCATCACACAGATGTTTCTCAGAATGCTTCTGTCTAGTTTTTAGGTGAAGAGATTTCATTTCCCAGCATAGGCCTCAAAGCGCTCCAAATATCCACTTGCAGAATCTACGAAAAGAGTGTTTCAAAGCTGCTCTTTCAAAAGCAAGGTTCAAGTCTGTGTGTTGAATGCACTCATCTGAAAGAAGTTTCTGAGAATGCTTCTGTCTAGTTCTTACGTGAAGATATTTCCTTTCCCCGCTTAGGCCTCAAAGCGCTCCAAATAAACACTTGCAAATTCTACAAAAGGAGTGTTTCAAAAGAGTTCTATCAAAAGGAACGTTCAAGTCTGTGAGTTGAATGCACTTATCATACCGAAGTTTCCTGGAATGCTTCTGTCTAGTTTTTATGTGAAGACATTTCCTTTTGCAGCATAGGCCTCAAAGCACACCAAATATCCACTTGCAGATTCTACAAAAAGAGTGTTTCAAAACTGCTCTATCAAAAGCAAGCTTCAACACTGTGAGTAGAATGCACTCATCACAAAGAAGTTTCTGAGAATGCTTCTGTCTAGTTTTTATGTGAAGATATTTCCTTTTCCAACATAGGCCTCAAAGCGCTCCAAATAAACACTTGCAGATTCTACAAAAGTAGTGTTTCGAAACTGCTCTTTCAAGAGGAACGTTCAAGTCTGTGAATTGAATGCACTCATCACACAGAAGTTTCTGAGAATGCTTCTGTCTAGTTTTTATGTGAAGATGTTTCCTTTTCCAGCATAGGCCCCAAAACGCTCCAAATATCCTCTTGAAGATTCTACAAAAAGAGTGTTTCAAAACTGTGCTATCAAAAGGAAGGTTCAACTCTGTGAATTGAATGAATGCATCATGAAGAACTTTCTGAGAATGCTTCTCTGTAGTTTTTAGGTGAAGATATTCCAAAACCCAGCACAGGCCTCGAAGTGCTCCAAATAACCACTTGCAGATTTTACCAAAAGAGTGTTTCAAAGCTGCTCTTTCAAAAGCAAGGTTCAAGTCTGTGTGTTGAATGCACTCATCCGAAAGAAGTTTCTGAGAATGCTTCTGTCTAGTTCTTACGTGAAGATATTTCCTTTTCAGCTTAGGCCTCAAAGCGCTCCAAATAAACACTTGCAAATTCTACAAAAGGAGTGTTTCAAAAGAGTTCTATCAAAAGAAACGTTCAGGTCTGTGGGTTGAATGCACTTATCATACCGAAGTTTCCTGGAATGCTTCTGTCTAGTTTTTATGTGAAGACATTTCCTTTTCCAGCATAGGCCTCAAAGCACTCCAAATATCCACTTGCAGATTCTACAAAAAGAGTGTTTCAAAACTGCTCTATCAAAAGCAAGCTTCAACACTGTGAGTAGAATGCACTCATCACAAAGAAGTTTCTGAGAATGCTTCTGTCTAGTTTTTATGTGAAGATACTTCCTTTTCCAACATAGGCCTCAAAGCGCTCCAAATAAACACTTGCAGATTCTACAAAAGGAGTGTTTCGAAACTGCTCTTTCAAGAGGAACGTTCAAGTCTGTGAATTGAATGCACTCATCACACAGAAGTTTCTGAGAATGCTTCTGTCTAGTTTTTATGTGAAGATGTTTCCTTTTCCAGCCTAGGCCCCAAAACGCTCCAAATATCCTCTTGCAGATTCTACAAAAATAGTGTTTCAAAACTGTTCTATCAAAAGGAAGGTTCAACTCTGTGAGTTGAATGAATGCATCATGAAGAACTTTCTGAGAATGCTTCTCTGTAGTTTTTAGGTGAAGATATTCCAAAACCCAGCACAGGCCTCGAAGTGCTCCAAATAACCACTTGCAGATTTTACCAAAAGAGTGTTTCAAAACTGCTCTTTCTATAGGTAAGTTCAAGTCTGTGAGTTGAATGCACTCAACACAAAGAAGTTTCTGAGAATGCTTCTGTTCAGTTTTTATGTGAAGATATTTCCTTTTCCAGCATAGGCCACAAACGGCTCCAAATATCCACTTGCAGATTCTACAAAAAGAGTGTTTCCAAACTTCTCTATCAATTGGTAGGTTCAACTCTGTGAGTTGAATGAAGTCATCACAAAGAAGTTTCTGAGAATCCTTCTCTCTAGTTTTTATGTGAAGATATTTCCTTTTCCAACATAGGCCTCAAGGTGCTCCGAATAAACACTTGCAGATTCTACAAACTTAATGTTTCAAAACTGTTCTATCAAAAGGAACGTTGAAGTCTGTGAGTTGAATGCACTCATCACAAAGAAGTTTCTCAGAATGCTTCCGTCTAGTTTGTAGGTGAAGAGATTTCATTTCCCAGCATAGGCCTCAAAGCGCTCCAAATATCCACTTGCAGATTCTATAAGAAGAGTGTTTCCAAACTGCTGTTTCAAAAGGAAGCTTCAAGTCTGTGAGTTAAATGCACTCATCACAAAGAAGTTTCTGAGAATGCTTCCGTCTAGTTTCTATATGAAGATATTTCCTTTTCCAACATAGGCCCCAAAGTGGTCCAAATAAACCCTTGCAGATTCTACAAAAGGAGTGTTTCAAAACTGCTCTTTCTATAGGTAAGTTCAAGTCTGTGAGTTGAATGCACTCAACACAAAGAAGTTTCTGAGAATGCTTCTGTTCAGTTTTTATGTGAAGATATTTCCTTTTCCAGCATAGGCCTCAAATGGCTCCAAATATCCACTTGCAGATTCTACAAAAAGAGTGTTTCCAAACTTCTCTATCAATTGGTAGGTTCAACTCTGTGAGTTGAATGAAGTCATCACAAAGAAGTTTCTGAGAATCCTTCTCTCTAGTTTTTATGTGAAGATATTTCCTTTTCCAACATAGGCCTCATCGCACTCCAAATGAACACATGCAGATTCTACAAAAGGAGTGTTTCAAAACTGTTCTATCAAAGGGAACGTTCAAGTCCTTGAGTTGAATGTACTCATCACACAGATGTTTCTCAGAATGCTTCTGTCTAGTTTTTAGGTGAAGAGATTTCATTTCCCAGCATAGGCCTCAAAGCGCTCCAAATATCCACTTGCAGAATCTACGAAAAGAGTGTTTCAAAGCTGCTCTTTCAAAAGCAAGGTTCAAGTCTGTGTGTTGAATGCACTCATCTGAAAGAAGTTTCTGAGAATGCTTCTGTCTAGTTCTTACGTGAAGATATTTCCTTTTCCAGCTTAGGCCTCAAAGCGCTCCAAATCAACACTTGCAAATTCTACAAAAGGAGTGTTTCAAAAGAGTTCTATCAAAAGGAACGTTCAAGTCTGTGAGTTGAATGCACTTATCATACCGAAGTTTCCTGGAATGCTTCTGTCTAGTTTTTATGTGAAGACATTTCCTTTTCCAGCATAGGCCTCAAAGCACTCCAAATATCCACTTGCAGATTCTACAAAAAGAGTGTTTCAAAACTTCTCTGTCAAAAGCAAGCTTCAACACTGTGAGTAGAATGCACTCATCACAATGAAGTTTCTGAGAATGCTTCTGTCTAGTTTTTATGTGAAGATATTTCCTTTTCCAACATAGGCCTCAAAGCACTCCAAACAAACACTTGCAGATTCTACAAAAGGAGTGTTTCGAAACTGCTCTTTCAAGAGGAACGTTCAAGTCTGTGAGTTGAATGCACTCATCACACAGAAGTTTCTGAGAATGCTTCTGTCTGGTTTTTATGTGAAGATATTTCCTTTTCCAGCATGGGCCTCAAAACGCTCCCAATATCCTCTTGCAGATTCTACAAAAAGAGTGTTTCAAAACTGTTCTATCAAAAGGAAGGTTCAACTCTGTGAGTTGAATGAATGCATCATGAAGAAATTTCTGAGAATGCTTCTCTGTAGTTTTTAGGTGAAGATATTCCAAAACCCAGCACAGGCCTCGAAGTGCTCCAAATAACCACTTGCAGATTTTACCAAAAGGGTGTTTCAAAACTGCTCTTTCTATAGGTAAGTTCAAGTCTGTGAGTTGAATGCACTCAACACAAAGAAGTTTCTGAGAATGCTTCTGTTCAGTTTTTATGTGAAGATATTTCCTTTTCCAGCATAGGCCTCAAACGGCTCCAAGTATCCACTTGCAGATTCTACAAAAAGAGTGTTTCCAAACTTCTCTATCAATTGGTAGGTTCAACTCTGTGAGTTGAATGAAGTCATCACAAAGAAGTTTCTGAGAATCCTTCTCTCTAGTTTTTATGTGAAGATATTTCCTTTTCCAACATAGGCCTCAAGGTGCTCCGAATAAACACTTGCAGATTCTACAAACTTAATGTTTCAAAACTGTTCTATCAAAAGGAACGTTGAAGTCTGTGAGTTGAATGCACTCATCACAAAGAAGTTTCTCAGAATGCTTCCGTCTAGTTTTTAGGTGAAGAGATTTCATTTCCCAGCATAGGCCTCAAAGCGCTCCAAATATCCACTTGCAGATTCTATAAGAAGAGTGTTTCCAAACTGCTCATTCAAAAGGAAGCTTCATGTCTGTGAGTTGAATGCACTCATCACAAAGAAGTTTCTGAGAATGCTTCCGTCTAGTTTCTATATGAAGATATTTCCTTTTCCAACATAGGCCCCAAAGTGGTCCAAATAAACCCTTGCAGATTCTACAAAAGGAGTGTTTCAAAACTGCTCTTTCTATCGGTAAGTTCAAGTCTGTGAGTTGAATGCACTCAACACAAAGAAGTTTCTGAGAATGCTACTGTTCAGTTTTTATGTGAAGATATTTCCTTTTCCAGCATAGGCCTCAAACGGCTCCAAATATCCACTTGCAGATTCTACAAAAAGAGTGTTTCCAAACTTCTCTATCAATTGGTAGGTTCAACTCTGTGAGTTGAATGAACTCATCACAAAGAAGTTTCTGAGAATCCTTCTCTCTAGTTTTTATGTGAAGATATTTCCTTTTCCAGCGTAGGCCTCAAAGCGCTCCAAATAAACACATGCAGATTCTACAAAAGGAGTGTTTCAAAACTGTTCTATCAAAGGGAACGTTCAAGTCTGTGAGTTGAATGTACTCATCACACAGATGTTTCTCAAAATGCTTCTGTCTAGTTTTTAGGTGAAGAGATTTCATTTCCCAGCATAGGCCTCAAAGCGCTCCAAATATCCACTTGCAGAATCTACGAAAAGAGTGTTTCAAAGCTGCTCTTTCAAAAGCAAGGTTCAAGTCCGTGTGTTGAATGCACTCATCAGAAAGAAGTTTCTGAGAATGCTTCTGTCTAGTTCTTACGTGAAGATATTTCCTTTCCCCGCTTAGGCCTCAAAGCGCTCCAAATAAACACTTGCAAATTCCACAAAAGGAGTGTTTCAAAAGAGTTCTATCAAATGGAACGTTCAAGTCTGTGAGTTGAATGCACTTATCATACCGAAGTTTCCTGGAATGCTTCTGTCTAGTTTTTATGTGAAGACATTTCCTTTTCCAGCAGAGGCCTCAAAGCACTCCAAATATCCACTTGCAGATTCTACAAAGAGTGTTTCAAAACTGCTCTATCAAAAGCAAGCTTCAACACTGTGAGTAGAACGCACTCATCACAAAGAAGTTTCTGAGAATGCTTCTGTCTAGTTTTTATGTGAAGATATTTCCTTTTCCAACATAGGCCTCAAAACGCTCCAAATAAACACTTGCAAATTCTACGAAAGGAGTGTTTCAAAAGAGTTCTATCAAAAGGAACGTTCAAGTCTGTGAGTTGAATGCACTTATCACACCGAAGTTTCCTGGAATGCTTCTGTCTAGTTTTTATGTGAAGACATTTCCTTTTCCAGCATAGGCCTCAGAGCACTCCAAATATCCACTTGCAGATTCTACAAAAAGAGTGTTTCAAAACTGCTCTATCAAAAGCAAGCTTCAACACTGTGAGTAGAATGCACTCATCACAAAGAAGTTTCTGAGAATGCTTCTGTCTAGTTTTTATGTGAAGATATTTCCTTTTCCAACATAGGCCTCAAAGCGCTCCAAATAAACACTTGCAGATTCTACAAAAGGAGTGTTTCGAAACTGCTCTTTCAAGAGGAACGTTCAAGTCTGTGAGTTGAATGCACTCATCACACAGAAGTTTCTGAGAATGCTTCTGTCTAGTTTTTATGTGAAGAAATTTGATTTTCCAGCATAGGCCTCAAAATGCTCAAAATATTCTCTTGAAGATTCTACAAAAAGAGTGTTTCAAAACTGTTCTATCAAAAGGAAGGTTCAACTCTGTGAGTTGAATGAAGGCATCATGAAGAACTTTCTGAGAATGCTTCTCTGTAGTTTTAAGGGAAGATATTCCAAAACCCAGCACAGGCCTCGAAGTGCTCCAAATAACCACTTGCAGATTTACCAAAAGAGTGTTTCAAAACTGCTCTTTCTATAGGTAAGTTCAAGTCTGTGAGTTGAATGCACTCAACACAAAGAAGTTTCTGAGAATGCTTCTGTTCAGTTTTTATGTGAAGATATTTCCTTTTCCAGCATAGGCCTCAAACGGCTCCAAATATCCACTTGCAGATTCTACAAAAAGAGTGTTTCCAAACTTCTCTATCAATTGGTAGGTTCAACTCTGTGAGTTGAATGAAGTCATCACAAAGAAGTTTCTGAGAATCCTTCTCTCTAGTTTTTATGTGAAGATATTTCCTTTTCCAACATAGGCCTCAACGCGCTCCAAATGAACACATGCAGATTCTACAAAAGGAGTGTTTCAAAACTGTTCTATCAAAGGGAACGTTCAAGTCTGTGAGTTGAATGTACTCATCACACAGATGTTTCTCAGAATGCTTCTGTCTAGTTTTTAGGTGAAGAGATTTCATTTCCCAGCATAGGCCTCAAAGCGCTCCAAATATCCACTTGCAGAATCTACGAAAAGAGTGTTTCAAAGCTGCTCTTTCAAAAGCAACGTTCAAGTCTGTGTGTTGAATGCACTCATCCGAAAGAAGTTTCTGAGAATGCTTCTGTCTAGTTCTTACGTGAAGATATTTCCTTTTCCAGCTTAGGCCTCAAAGCGCTCCAAATAAACACTTGCAAATTCTACAAAAGGAGTGTTTCAAAAGAGTTCTATCAAAAGGAACGTTCAAGTCTGTGAGTTGAATGCACTTATCATACCGAAGTTTCCTGGAATGCTTCTGTCTAGTTTTTATGTGAAGACATTTCCTTTTCCAGCACAGGCCTCAAAGCACTCCAAATATCCACTTGCAGATTCTACAAAAAGAGTCTTTCAAAACTGCTCTATCAAAAGCAAGCTTCAGCACTGTGAGTAGAATGCACTCATCACAAAGTAGTTTCTGAGAATGCTTCTGTCTAGTTTTTATGTGAAGATATTTCCTTTTCCAACATAGGCCTCAAAGCGCTCCAAATAAACACTTGCAGATTCTACAAAAGGAGTGTTTCGAAACTGCTCTTTCAACAGGAACGTTCAAGTCTGTGAGTTGAATGCACTCATCACACAGAAGTTTCTCAGAATGCTTCTGTCTATTTTTATGTGAAGATATTTGCTTTTCCAGCATAGGCCTCAAAATGCTCCAAATATTCTCTTGAAGATTCTACAAAAAGAGTGTTTCAAAACTGTTCTATCAAAAGGAAGGTTCAACTCTGTGAGTTGAATGAATGCATCATGAAGAACTTTCTGAGAATGCTTCTCTGTAGTTTTTAGGTGAAGATATTCCAAAACCCAGCACAGGCCTCGAAGTGCTCCAAATAACCACTTGCAGATTTTACCAAAAGAGTGTTTCAAAACTGCTCTTTCTGTAGGTAAGTTCAAGTCTGTGAGTTGAATGCACTCAACACAAAGAAGTTTCTGAGAATGCTTCTGTTCAGTTTTTATGTGAAGATATTTCCGTTTCCAGCATAGGCCTCAAACGGCTCAAAATATCCACTTGCAGATTCTACAAAAAGAGTGTTTCCAAACTTCTCTATCAATTGGTAGGTTCAACTCTGTGAGTTGAATGAACTCATCACAAAGAAGTTTCTGAGAATCCTTCTCTCTAGTTTTTATGTGAAGATATTTCCTTTTCCAACATAGGAATCAACGCGCTCCAAATGAACACATGCAGATTCTACAAAAGGAGTGTTTCAAAACTGTTCTATCAAAGGAACGTTCAAGTCTGTGAGTTGAATGTACTCATCACACAGATGTTTCTCAGAATGCTTCTGTCTAGTTTTTAGGTGAAGAGATTTCATTTCCCAGCATAGGCCTCAAAGCGCTCCAAATATCCACTTGCAGAATCTACGAAAAGAGTGTTTCAAAGCTGCTCTTTCAAAAGCAAGGTTCAAGTCTGTGTGTTGAATGCACTCATCAGAAAGAAGTTTCTGAGAATGCTTCTGTCTAGTTCTTACGTGAAGATATTTCCTTTTCCAGCTTAGGCCTCAAAGCGCTCCAAATAAACACTTGCAAATTCTACAAAAGGAGTGTTTCAAAAGAGTTCTATCAAAAGGAACGTTCAAGTCTGTGAGTTCAATGCACTTATCATACCGAAGTTTCCTGGAATGCTTCTGTCTAGTTTTTATGTGAAGACATTTCCTTTTCCAGCATAGGCCTCAAGGCACTCCAAATATCCACTTGCAGATTCTACAAAAAGAGTGTTTCAAAACTGCTCTATCAAAAGCAAGCTTCAACACTGTGAGTAGAATGCACTCATCACAAAGAAGTTTCTGAGAATGCTTCTGTCTAGTTTTTATGTGAAGATACTTCCTTTTCCAACATAGGCCTCAAAGCGCTCCAAATAAACACTTGCAGATTCTACAAAAGGAGTGTTTCGAAACTGCTCTTTCAAGAGGAACGTTCAAGTCTGTGAATTGAATGCACTCATCACACAGAAGTTTCTGAGAATGCTTCTGTCTTGTTTTTATGTGAAGATGTTTCCTTTTCCAGCATAGGCCCCAAAACGCTCCAAATATCCTCTTGCAGATTCTACAAAAAGAGTGTTTCAAAACTGTTCTATCAAAAGGAAGATTCAACTCTGTGAGTTGAATGAATGCATCATGAAGAACTTTCTGAGAATGCTTCTCTGTAGTTTTTAGTTGAAGATATTCCAAAACGGAGCACAGGCCTCGAAGTGCTCCAAATAACCACTTGCAGATTTTACCAAAAGAGTGTTTCAAAACTGCTCTTTCTATAGGTAAGTTCAAGTCTGTGAGTTGAATGCACTCAACACAAAGAAGTTTCTGAGAATGCTTCTGTTCAGTTTTTATGTGAGGATATTTCCTTTTCCAGCATAGGCCTCAAACGGCTCCAAATATCCACTTGCAGATTCTACAAAAAGAGTGTTTCCAAACTTCTCTATCAATTGGTAGGTTCAACTCTGTGAGTTGAATGAAGTCATCACAAAGAAGTTTCTGAGAATCCTTCTCTCTAGTTTTTATGTGAAGATATTTCCTGTTCCAACATAGGCCTCAAGGTGCTCCGAATAAACACTTGCAGATTCCACAAACTTAATGTTTCAAAACTGTTCTATCAAAAGGAACGTTGAAGTCTGTGAGTTGAATGCACTCATCACAAAGAAGTTTCTCAGAATGCTTCCGTCTAGTTTGTAGGTGAAGAGATTTCATTTCCCAGCCTAGGCCTCAAAGCGCTCCAAATATCCACTTGCAGATTCTATAAGAAGAGTGTTTCAAAACTGCTCTATCAAAAGCATGCTTCAACACTGTGAGTAGAATGCACTCATCACAAAGAAGTTTCTGAGAATGCTTCTGTCTAGTTTTTATGTGAAGATATTTCCTTTTCCAACATAGGCCTCAAAGCGCTCCAAATAAACACTTGCAGATCCTACAAAAGGAGTGTTTCGAAACTGCTCTTTCAACAGGAACGTTCAAGTCTGTGAGTTGAATGCACTCATCACACAGAAGTTTCTCAGAATGCTTCTGTCTAGTTTTTATGTGAAGATATTTCCTTTTCCAGCATAGGCCTCAGAACGCTCCAAATATCCTCTTGCAGATTCTACAAAAAGAGTGTTTCAAAACTGTTCTATCAAAAGGAAGGTTCAACTCTGTGAGTTGAATGAATGCATCATGAAGAACTTTCTGAGAATGCTTCTCTGTAGTTTTTAGGTGAAGATATTCCAAAACCCAGCACAGGCCTCGAAGTGCTCCAAATAACCACTTGCAGATTTTACCAAAAGAGTGTTTCAAAACTGCTCTTTCTATAGGTAAGTTCAAGTCTGTGAGTTGAATGCACTCAACACAAAGAAGTTTCTGAGAATGCTTCTGTTCAGTTTTTATGTGAAGATATTTCCTTTTCCAGCATAGGCCTCAAACGGCTCCAAATATCCACTTGCAGATTCTACAAAAAGAGTGTTTCCAAACTTCTCTATCAATTGGTAGGTTCAACTCTGTGAGTTGAATGAAGTCATCACAAAGAAGTTTCTGAGAATCCTTCTCTCTAGTTTTTATGTGAAGATATTTCCTTTTCCAACATAGGCCTCAAGGTGCTCCGAATAAACACTTGCAGATTCTACAAAAGGATTGTTTCAAAACTGTTCTGTCAAAGGGAACGTTCAAGTCTGTGAGTTGAATGTACTCATCACACAGATGTTTCTCAGAATGCTTCTGTCTAGTTTTTAGGTGAAGAGATTTCATTTCCAAGCATAGGCCTCAAAGCGCTCCAAATATCCACTTGCAGAATCTACGAAAAGAGTGTTTCAAAGCTGCTCTTTCAAAAGCAAGGTTCAAGTCTGTGTGTTGAATGCACTCATCCAAAAGAAGTTTCTGAGAATGCTTCTGTCTAGTTCTTACGTGAAGATATTTCCTTTTCCAGCTTGGGCCTCAAAGCGCTCCAAATAAACACTTGCAAATTCTACAAAAGGAGTGTTTCAAAAGAGTTCTATCAAAAGGAACGTTCAAGTCTGTGAGTTGAATGCGCTTATCATACCGAAGTTTCCTGGAATGCTTCTGTCTAGTTTTTATGTGAAGACATTCCCTTTTCCAGCATAGGCCTCAAAGCACTCCAAATATCTACTTGCAGATTCTACAAACAGAGTGTTTCAAAACTGCTCTATCAAAAGCAAGCTTCAACACTGTGAGTAGAATGCACTCATCACAAAGAAGTTTCTGAGAATGCTTCTGTCTAGTTTTTATGTGAAGATATTTCCTTTTCCAACATAGGCCTCAAAGCGCTCCAAATAAACACTTGCAGATTCTACAAAAGGAGTGTTTCGAAACTGCTCTTTCAAGAGGAACGTTCAAGTCTGTGAGTTGAATGCACTCATCACACAGAAGTTTCTCAGAATGCTTCTGTCTAGTTTTTATGTGAAGATATTTCCTTTTCCAGCATAGGCCTCAGAACGCTCCAAATACCCTCTTGCAGATTCTACAAAAAGAGTGTTTCAAAACTGTTCTATCAAAAGGAAGGTTCAACTCTGTGAGTTGAATGAATGCATCATGAAGAACTTTCTGAGAATGCTTCTCTGTAGTTTTTAGGTGAAGATATTCCAAAACCCAGCACAGGCCTCGAAGTGCTCCAAATAACCACTTGCAGATTTTACCAAAAGAGTGTTTCAAAACTGCTCTTTCTATAGGTAAGTTCAAGTCTGTGAGTTGAATGCACTCAACACAAAGAAGTTTCTGAGAATGCTTCTGTTCAGTTTTTATGTGAAGATATTTCCTTTTCCAGCATAGGCCTCAAACAGCTCCAAATATCCACTTGCAGATTCTACAAAAAGAGTGTTTCCAAACTTCTCTATCAATTGGTAGGTTCAACTCTGTGAGTTGAATGAAGTCATCACAAAGAAGTTTCTGAGAATCCTGCTCTCTAGTTTTTATGTGAAGATATTTCCTTTTCCAACATAGGCCTCAAGGTGCTCCGAATAAACACTTGCAAATTCTACAAACTTAATGTTTCAAAACTGTTCTATCAAAAGGAATGTTGAAGTCTGTGAGTTGAATGCACTCATCACAAAGACGTTTCTCAGAATGCTTCCGTCTAGTTTTTAGGTGAAGAGATTTCATTTCCCAGCATAGGCCTCAAACAGCTCCAAATATCCACTTGCAGATTCTATAAGAAGAGTGTTTCAAAACTGCTCTTTCAAAAGGAAGCTTCAAGTCTGTGAGTTGAATGCACTCATCACAAAGAAGTTTCTGAGAATGCTTCCGTCTAGTTTCTATATGAAGATATTTCCTTTTCCAACATAGGCCCCAAGGTGGTCCAAATAAACCCTTGCAGATTCTACAAAAGGAGTGTTTCAAAACTGCTCTTTCTATAGGTAAGTTCAAGTCTGTGAGTTGAATGCACTCAACACAAAGAAGTTTCTGAGAATGCTACTGTTCAGTTTTTATGTGAAGATATTTCCTTTTCCAGCATAGGCCTCAAACGGCTCCAAATATCCACTTGCAGATTCTACAAAAAGAGTGTTTCCAAACTTCTCTATCAATTGGTAGGTTCGACTCTGTGAGTTGAATGAACTCATCACAAAGAAGTTTCTGAGAATCCTTCTCTCTAGTTTTTATGTGAAGATATTTCCTTTTCCAGCGTAGGCCTCAAAGCGCTCCAAATAAACACATGCAGATTCTACAAAAGGAGTGTTTCAAAACTGTTCTATCAAAGGGAACGTTCAAGTCTGTGTGTTGAATGCACTCATCACACAGATGTTTCTCAGAATGCTTCTGTCTAGTTTTTAGGTGAAGAGATTTCATTTCCAAGCATAGGCCTCAAAGCGCTCCAAATATCCACTTGCAGAATCTACGAAAAGAGTGTTTCAAAGCTGCTCTTTCAAAAGCAAGGTTCAAGTCTGTGTGTTGAATGCACTCATCCAAAAGAAGTTTCTGAGAATGCTTCTGTCTAGTTCTTACGTGAAGATATTTCCTTTTCCAGCTTAGGCCTCAAAGCGCTCCAAATAAACACTTGCAAATTCTACAAAAGGAGTGTTTCAAAAGAGTTCTATCAAAAGGAACGTTCAAGTCTGTGAGTTGAATGCACTTATCATACCGAAGTTTCCTGGAATGCTTCTGTCTAGTTTTTATGTGAAGACATTTCCTTTTCCAGCATAGGCCTCAAAGCACTCCAAATATCCACTTGCAGATTCTACAAAAAGAGTGTTTCAAAACTGCTCTGTCAAAAGCAAGCTTCAACACTGTGAGTAGAATGCACTCATCACAAAGAAGTTTCTGAGAATGCTTCTGTCTAGTTTTTGTGAAGATATTTCCTTTTCCAACATTGGGCTCAAAGCGCTCCAAATAAACACTTGCAGATTCTACAAAAGGAGTGTTTCGAAACTGCTCTTTCAAGAGGAACGTTCAAGTCTGTGAGTTGAAAGCACTCATCACACAGAAGTTTCTGAGAATGCTTCTGTCTAGTTTTTATGTGAAGACATTTCCTTTTCCAGCATAAGCCTCAAAGCACTCCAATTATCCACTTGCAGATTCTACAAAAAGAGTGTTTCAAAACTGCTCTATCAAAAGCAAGCTTCAACATTGTGAGTAGAATGCACTAATCACAAAGAAGTTTCTGAGAATGCTTCTGTCTAGCTTTTATGTGAAGATGTTTCCTTTTCCAGCATAGGCCTCAAAACGCTCCAAATATCCTCTTGCAGATTCTACAAAAAGAGTGTTTCAAAACTGTTCTATCAAAAGGAAGGTTCAACTCTGTGAGTTGAATGAATGCATCATGAAGAACTTTCTGAGAATGCTTCTCTGTAGTTTTTAGGTGAAGATATTCCAAAACCCAGCACAGGCCTCGAAGTGCTCCAAATAACCACTTGCAGATTTTACCAAAAGAGTGTTTCAAAACTGCTCTTTCTATAAGTAAGTTCAAGTCTGTGAGTTGAATGCACTCAACACAAGTTTCTGAGAATGCTTCTGTTCAGTTTTTATGTGAAGATATTTCCTTTTCCAGCATAGGCCTCAAACGGCTCCAAATATCCACTTGCAGATTCTACAAAAAGAGTGTTTCCAAACTTCTCTATCAATTGGTAGGTTCAACTCTGTGAGTTGAATGTAATCATCACAAAGAAGTTTCTGAGAATCCTTCTCTCTAGTTTTTATGTGAAGATATTTCCTTTTCCAACATAGGCCTCAAGGTGCTCCGAATAAACACTTGCAGATTCTACAAACTTAATGTTTCAAAACTGTTCTATCAAAAGGAACGTTGAAGTCTGTGAGTTGAATGCACTCATCCCAAAGATGTTTCTCAGAATGCTTCTGTCTAGTTTTTATGTGAAGATATTTCCTTTTCCAACACAGGCCTCAAGGTGTTCCGAATAAACACTTGCAGATTCTACAAACTTAATGTTTCAAAACTGTTCTATCAAAAGGAACGTTGAAGTCTGTGAGTTGAATGCACTCATCACAAAGAAGATTCTCAGAATGCTTCCGTCTAGTTTGCAGGTGAAGAGATTTCATTTAACAGCATAGGCCTCAAAGCGCTCCAAATATCCACTTGCAGATTCTATAAGAAGAGTGTTTCCAAACTGCTCCTTCAAAAGGAAGCTTCAAGTCTGTGAGGTGAATGCACTCATCCCAAAAAGTTTCTGAGAATGCTTCCGTCTAGTTTCTATATGAAGATATTTCCTTTTCAAACATAGGCCCCAAAGTGCTCCAAATAAACCCTTGCAGATTCTGCAAAAGGAGTGTTTCAAAACTGCTCTTTCTATAGGTAAGTTCAAGTCTGTGAGTTGAATGCACTCAACACAAAGAAGTTTCTGAGAATGCTTCTGTTCAGTTTTTATGTGAAGATATTTCCTTTTCCAGCATAGGCCTCAAACGGCTCCAAATATCCACTTGCAGATTCTACAAAAAGAGTGTTTCCAAACTTCTCTATCAATTGGTAGGTTCACCTCTGTGAGTTGAATGAACTCATCACAAAGAAGTTTCTGAGAATCCTTCTCTCTAGTTTTTATGTGAAGATATTTCCTTTTCCAACATAGGTCTCAAAGCGCTCCAAATAAACACATGCAGATTCTACAAAAGGAGTGTTTCAAAACTGTTCTATCAAAGGGAGCGTTCAAGTCTGTGAGTTGAATGTACTCATCACACAGATGTTTCTCAGAATGCTTCTGTGTAGTTTTTGGGTGAAGAGATTTCATTTCCCAGCATAGGCCTCAAAGCGCTCCAAATATCCACTTGCAGAATCTACGAAAAGAGTGTTTCAAATCTGCTCTTTCAAAAGCAAGGTTCAAGTCTGTGTGTTGAATGCACTCATCCGAAAGAAGTTTCTGAGAATGCTTCTGTCTAGTTCTTACGTGAAGATATTTCCTTTTCCAGCTTAGGCCTCAAAGCGCTCCAAATAAAAACTTGCAAATTCTACAAAAGGAGTGTTTCAAAAGAGTTCTATCAAAAGGAACGTTCAAGTCTGTGAGTTGAATGCACTTATCATACCGAAGTTTCCTGGAATGCTTCTGTCTAGTTTTTATGTGAAGACATTCCCTTTTCCAGCATAGGCCTCAAAGCACTCCAAATATCCACTTGCAGATTCTACAAAAAGAGTGTTTCAAAACTGCTCTATCAAAAGCAGGCTTCAACACTGTGAGTAGAATGCACTCATCACAAAGAAGTTTCTGAGAATGCTTCTGTCTAGTTTTTATGTGAAGATATTTCCTTTTCCAACATAGGCCTCAAAGCGCTCCAAATAAACACTTGCAGATTCTACAAAAGGGGTGTTTCGAAACTGCTCTTTCAACAGGAACGTTCAAGTCTGTGAGTTGAATGCACTCATCACACAGAAGTTTCTCAGAATGCTTCTGTCTAGTTTTTATGTGAAGATATTTCCTTTTCCAGCATAGGCCTCAGAACGCTCCAAATATCCTCTTGCAGATTCTACAAAAAGAGTGTTTCAAAACTGTTCTATCAAAAGGAAGGTTCAACTCTGTGAGTTGAATGAATGCATCATGAAGAACTTTCTGAGAATGCTTCTCTGTAGTTTTTAGGTGAAGATATTCCAAAACCCAGCACAGGCCTCCAAGTGCTCCAAATAACCACTTGCAGATTTTACCAAAAGAGTGTTTCAAAACTGCTCTTTCTATAGGTAAGTTCAAGTCTGTGAGTTGAATGCACTCAACACAAAGAAGTTTCTGAGAATCCTTCTCTCTAGTTTTTATGTGAAGATATTTCCTTTTCCAACATAGGCCTCAAGGTGCTCCGAATAAACACTTGCAGATTCTACAAACTTAATGTTTCAAAACTGTTCTATCAAAAGGAACGTTGAAGTCTGTGAGTTGAATGCACTCATCACAAAGAAGTTTATCAGAATGCTTCCGTCTAGTTTATAGGTGAAGAGATTTCATTTCCCAGCATAGGCCTCAAAGCGCTCCAAATATCCACTTGCAGATTCTATAAGAAGAGTGTTTCCAAACTACTCTTTCAAAAGGAAGCTTCAAGTCTGTGAGTTGAATGCACTCATCACAAAGAAGTTTCTGAGAATGCTTCCGTCTAGTTTCTATATGAAGATATTTCCTTTTCCAACATAGGCAACAAAGTGCTCCAAATAAACCCTTGCAGATTCTACAAAAGGAGTGTTTCAAAACTGCTCTTTCTATAGGTAAGTTCAAGTCTGTGAGTTGAATGCACTCAACACAAAGAAGTTTCTGAGAATGCTTCTGTTCAGTTTTTATGTGAAGATATTTCCTTTTCCAGCATAGGCCTCAAACGGCTCCAAATATCCACTTGCAGATTCTACAAAAAGAGTGTTTCCAAACTTCTCTATCAATTGGTAGGTTCAACTCTGTGAGTTGAATGAAGTCATCACAAAGAAGTTTCTGAGAATCCTTCTCTCTAGTTTTTATGTGAAGATATTTCCTTTTCCAGCGTAGGCCTCAAAGCGCTCCAAATAAACACATGCAGATTCTACAAAAGGAGTGTTTCAAAACTGTTCTATCAAAGGGAACGTTCAAGTCTGTGTGTTGAATGCACTCATCACACAGATGTTTCTCAGAATGCTTCTGTCTAGTTTTTAGGTGAAGAGATTTCATTTCCAAGCATAGGCCTCAAAGCGCTCCAAATATCCACTTGCAGAATCTACGAAAAGAGTGTTTCAAAGCTGCTCTTTCAAAAGCAAGGTTCAAGTCTGTGTGTTGAATGCACTCATCCAAAAGAAGTTTCTGAGAATGCTTCTGTCTAGTTCTTACGTGAAGATATTTCCTTTTCCAGCTTAGGCCTCAAAGCGCTCCAAATAAACACTTGCAAATTCTACAAAAGGAGTGTTTCAAAAGAGTTCTATCAAAAGGAACGTTCAAGTCTGTGAGTTGAATGCACTTATCATACCGAAGTTTCCTGGAATGCTTCTGTCTAGTTTTTATGTGAAGACATTTCCTTTTCCAGCATAGGCCTCAAAGCACTCCAAATATCCACTTGCAGATTCTACAAAAAGAGTGTTTCAAAACTGCTCTGTCAAAAGCAAGCTTCAACACTGTGAGTAGAATGCACTCATCACAAAGAAGTTTCTGAGAATGCTTCTGTCTAGTTTTTGTGAAGATATTTCCTTTTCCAACATTGGGCTCAAAGCGCTCCAAATAAACACTTGCAGATTCTACAAAAGGAGTGTTTCGAAACTGCTCTTTCAAGAGGAACGTTCAAGTCTGTGAGTTGAAAGCACTCATCACACAGAAGTTTCTGAGAATGCTTCTGTCTAGTTTTTATGTGAAGACATTTCCTTTTCCAGCATAAGCCTCAAAGCACTCCAATTATCCACTTGCAGATTCTACAAAAAGAGTGTTTCAAAACTGCTCTATCAAAAGCAAGCTTCAACATTGTGAGTAGAATGCACTAATCACAAAGAAGTTTCTGAGAATGCTTCTGTCTAGTTTTTATGTGAAGATGTTTCCTTTTCCAGCATAGGCCTCAAAACGCTCCAAATATCCTCTTGCAGATTCTACAAAAAGAGTGTTTCAAAACTGTTCTATCAAAAGGAAGGTTCAACTCTGTGAGTTGAATGAATGCATCATGAAGAACTTTCTGAGAATGCTTCTCTGTAGTTTTTAGGTGAAGATATTCCAAAACCCAGCACAGGCCTCGAAGTGCTCCAAATAACCACTTGCAGATTTTACCAAAAGAGTGTTTCAAAACTGCTCTTTCTATAAGTAAGTTCAAGTCTGTGAGTTGAATGCACTCAACACAAGTTTCTGAGAATGCTTCTGTTCAGTTTTTATGTGAAGATATTTCCTTTTCCAGCATAGGCCTCAAACGGCTCCAAATATCCACTTGCAGATTCTACAAAAAGAGTGTTTCCAAACTTCTCTATCAATTGGTAGGTTCAACTCTGTGAGTTGAATGTAATCATCACAAAGAAGTTTCTGAGAATCCTTCTCTCTAGTTTTTATGTGAAGATATTTCCTTTTCCAACATAGGCCTCAAGGTGCTCCGAATAAACACTTGCAGATTCTACAAACTTAATGTTTCAAAACTGTTCTATCAAAAGGAACGTTGAAGTCTGTGAGTTGAATGCACTCATCCCAAAGATGTTTCTCAGAATGCTTCTGTCTAGTTTTTATGTGAAGATATTTCCTTTTCCAACACAGGCCTCAAGGTGTTCCGAATAAACACTTGCAGATTCTACAAACTTAATGTTTCAAAACTGTTCTATCAAAAGGAACGTTGAAGTCTGTGAGTTGAATGCACTCATCACAAAGAAGATTCTCAGAATGCTTCCGTCTAGTTTGCAGGTGAAGAGATTTCATTTAACAGCATAGGCCTCAAAGCGCTCCAAATATCCACTTGCAGATTCTATAAGAAGAGTGTTTCCAAACTGCTCCTTCAAAAGGAAGCTTCAAGTCTGTGAGGTGAATGCACTCATCCCAAAAAGTTTCTGAGAATGCTTCCGTCTAGTTTCTATATGAAGATATTTCCTTTTCAAACATAGGCCCCAAAGTGCTCCAAATAAACCCTTGCAGATTCTGCAAAAGGAGTGTTTCAAAACTGCTCTTTCTATAGGTAAGTTCAAGTCTGTGAGTTGAATGCACTCAACACAAAGAAGTTTCTGAGAATGCTTCTGTTCAGTTTTTATGTGAAGATATTTCCTTTTCCAGCATAGGCCTCAAACGGCTCCAAATATCCACTTGCAGATTCTACAAAAAGAGTGTTTCCAAACTTCTCTATCAATTGGTAGGTTCACCTCTGTGAGTTGAATGAACTCATCACAAAGAAGTTTCTGAGAATCCTTCTCTCTAGTTTTTATGTGAAGATATTTCCTTTTCCAACATAGGTCTCAAAGCGATCCAAATAAACACATGCAGATTCTACAAAAGGAGTGTTTCAAAACTGTTCTATCAAAGGGAGCGTTCAAGTCTGTGAGTTGAATGTACTCATCACACAGATGTTTCTCAGAATGCTTCTGTGTAGTTTTTGGGTGAAGAGATTTCATTTCCCAGCATAGGCCTCAAAGCGCTCCAAATATCCACTTGCAGAATCTACGAAAAGAGTGTTTCAAATCTGCTCTTTCAAAAGCAAGGTTCAAGTCTGTGTGTTGAATGCACTCATCCGAAAGAAGTTTCTGAGAATGCTTCTGTCTAGTTCTTACGTGAAGATATTTCCTTTTCCAGCTTAGGCCTCAAAGCGCTCCAAATAAAAACTTGCAAATTCTACAAAAGGAGTGTTTCAAAAGAGTTCTATCAAAAGGAACGTTCAAGTCTGTGAGTTGAATGCACTTATCATACCGAAGTTTCCTGGAATGCTTCTGTCTAGTTTTTATGTGAAGACATTCCCTTTTCCAGCATAGGCCTCAAAGCACTCCAAATATCCACTTGCAGATTCTACAAAAAGAGTGTTTCAAAACTGCTCTATCAAAAGCAGGCTTCAACACTGTGAGTAGAATGCACTCATCACAAAGAAGTTTCTGAGAATGCTTCTGTCTAGTTTTTATGTGAAGATATTTCCTTTTCCAACATAGGCCTCAAAGCGCTCCAAATAAACACTTGCAGATTCTACAAAAGGGGTGTTTCGAAACTGCTCTTTCAACAGGAACGTTCAAGTCTGTGAGTTGAATGCACTCATCACACAGAAGTTTCTCAGAATGCTTCTGTCTAGTTTTTATGTGAAGATATTTCCTTTTCCAGCATAGGCCTCAGAACGCTCCAAATATCCTCTTGCAGATTCTACAAAAAGAGTGTTTCAAAACTGTTCTATCAAAAGGAAGGTTCAACTCTGTGAGTTGAATGAATGCATCATGAAGAACTTTCTGAGAATGCTTCTCTGTAGTTTTTAGGTGAAGATATTCCAAAACCCAGCACAGGCCTCCAAGTGCTCCAAATAACCACTTGCAGATTTTACCAAAAGAGTGTTTCAAAACTGCTCTTTCTATAGGTAAGTTCAAGTCTGTGAGTTGAATGCACTCAACACAAAGAAGTTTCTGAGAATGCTTCTGTTCAGTTTTTATGTGAAGATATTTCCTTTTCCAGCATAGGCCTCAAACGGCTCCAAATATCCACTTGCAGATTCTACAAAAAGAGTGTTTCCAAACTTCTCTATCAATTGGTAGGTTCAACTCTGTGAGTTGAATGGTCATCACAAAGAATTTTCTGAGAATCCTTCTCTCTAGTTTTTATGTGAAGATATTTCCTTTTCCAACATAGGCCTCAAGGTGCTCCGAATAAACACTTGCAGATTCTACAAACTTAATGTTTCAAAACTGTTCTATCAAAAGGAACGTTGAAGTCTGTGAGTTGAATGCACTCATCACAAAGAAGTTTATCAGAATGCTTCCGTCTAGTTTATAGGTGAAGAGATTTCATTTCCCAGCATAGGCCTCAAAGCGCTCCAAATATCCACTTGCAGATTCTATAAGAAGAGTGTTTCCAAACTACTCTTTCAAAAGGAAGCTTCAAGTCTGTGAGTTGAATGCACTCATCACAAAGAAGTTTCTGAGAATGCTTCCGTCTAGTTTCTATATGAAGATATTTCCTTTTCCAACATAGGCAACAAAGTGCTCCAAATAAACCCTTGCAGATTCTGCAAAAGGAGTGTTTCAAAACTGCTCTTTCTATAGGTAAGTTCAAGTCTGTGAGTTGAATGCACTCAACACAAAGAAGTTTCTGAGAATGCTTCTGTTCAGTTTTTATGTGAAGATATTTCCTTTTCCAGCATAGGCCTCAAACGGCTCCAAATATCCACTTGCAGATTCTACAAAAAGAGTGTTTCCAAACTTCTCTATCAATTGGTAGGTTCAACTCTGTGAGTTGAATGAAGTCATCACAAAGAAGTTTCTGAGAATCCTTCTCTCTAGTTTTTATGTGAAGATATTTCCTTTTCCAGCATAGGCCTCAAAGCGCTCCAAATAAACACATGCAGATTCTACAAAAGGAGTGTTTCAAAACTGTTCTATCAAAGGGAACGTTCAAGTCTGTGAGTTGAATGTACTCATCACACTGATGTTTCTCAGAATGCTTCTGTCTACTTTTTAGGTGAAGAGATTTCATTTCCCAGCATAGGCCTCAAAGCACTCCAAATATCCACTTGCAGAATCTACGAAAAGAGTGTTTCAAAGCTGCTCTTTCAAAAGCAAGGTTCAAGTCTGTGTGTTGAATGCACTCATCCGAAAGAAGTTTCTGAGAATCTTCTGTCTAGTTCTTACGTGAAGATATTTCCTTTTCCCGCTTAGGCCTCAAAGCGCTCCAAATAAACACTTGCAAATTCTACAAAAGGAGTGTTTCAAAAGAGTTCTATCAAGAGGAACGTTCAAGTCTGTGAGTTGAATGCACTTATCATACCGAAGTTTCCTGGAATGCTTCTGTCTAGTTTTTATGTGAAGACATTTCCTTTTCCAGCATAGGCCTCAGCGCACTCCAAATATCCACTTGCAGATTGTACAAAAAGAGTGTTTCAAAACTGCTCTATCAAAAGCAAGCTTCAACACTGTGAGTAGAATGCACTCATCACAAAGAAGTTTCTGAGAATGCTTCTGTCTAGTTTTTAAGTGAAGATATTTCCTTTTCCAACATAGGCCTCAAAGCGCTCCAAATAAACACTTGCAGATTCTACAAAAGGAGTGTTTCAAAACTGCTCTTTCAAGAGGAACGTTCAAGTCTGTGAGTTGAATGCACTCATCACACAGAAGTTTCTGAGAATGCTTCTGTCTAGTTTTTATGTGAAGATATTTGCTTTTCCAGCATAGGCCTCAAAATGCTCCAAATATTCTCTTGAAGATTCTACAAAAAGAGTGTTTCAAAACTGTTCTATCAAAAGGAAGGTTCAACTCTGTGAGTTGAATGAATGCATCATGAAAAACTTTCTGAGAATGCTTCTCTGTAGTTTTTAGGTGAAGATACTCCAAATCCCAGCACAGGCCTCGAAGTGCTCCAAATAACCACTTGCAGATTTTACCAAAAGAGTGTTTCAAAACTGCTCTTTCTATAGGTAAGTTCAAGTCTGTGAGTTGAATGCACTCAACACAAAGAAGTTTCTGAGAATGCTTCCGTCTAGTTTCTATATGAAGATATTTCCTTTTGCAACATAGGCCCCAAAGTGCTCCAAATAAACCCTTGTAGACTCTACAAAAGGAGTGTTTCAAAACTGCTCTTTCTATAGGTAAGTTCAAGTCTGTGAGTTGAATGCACTCAACACAAAGAAGTTTCTGAGAATGCTTCTGTTCAGTTTTTATGTGAAGATATTTCCTTTTCCAGCATAGGCCTCAAACGGCTCCAAATATCCACTTGCAGATTCTACAAAAAGAGTGTTTCCAAACTTCTCTATCAATTGGTAAGTTCAACTCTGTGAGTTGAATGAACTCATCACAAAGAAGTTTCTGAGAATCCTTCTCTCTAGTTTTTATGTGAAGATACTTCCTTTTCCAGCATAGGCCTCAAAGCGCTCCAAATAAACACATGCAGATTCTACAAAAGGAGTGTTTCAAAACTGTTCTATCAAAGGGAACGTTCAAGTCTGTGAGTTGAATGTACTCATCACACAGATGTTTCTCAGAATGCTTCTGTCTAGTTTTTAGGTGAAGAGATTTCATTTCCCAGCATAGGCCTCAAAGCGCTCCAAATATCCACTTGCAGAATCTACGAAAAGAGTGTTTCAAAGCTGCTCTTTCAAAAGCAAGGTTCAAGTCTGTGTGTTGAATGCACTCATCTGAAAGAAGTTTCTGAGAATGCTTCTGTCTAGTTCTTACGTGAAGATATTTCCTTTCCCCGCTTAGGCCTCAAAGCGCTCCAAATAAACACTTGCAAATTCTACAAAAGGAGTGTTTCAAAAGAGTTCTATCAAAAGGAACGTTCAAGTCTGTGAGTTGAATGCACTTATCATACCGAAGTTTCCTGGAATGCTTCTGTCTAGTTTTTATGTGAAGACATTTCCTTTTGCAGCATAGGCCTCAAAGCACACCAAATATCCACTTGCAGATTCTACAAAAAGAGTGTTTCAAAACTGCTCTATCAAAAGCAAGCTTCAACACTGTGAGTAGAATGCACTCATCACAAAGAAGTTTCTGAGAATGCTTCTGTCTAGTTTTTATGTGAAGATATTTCCTTTTCCAACATAGGCCTCAAAGCGCTCCAAATAAACACTTGCAGATTCTACAAAAGTAGTGTTTCGAAACTGCTCTTTCAAGAGGAACGTTCAAGTCTGTGAATTGAATGCACTCATCACACAGAAGTTTCTGAGAATGCTTCTGTCTAGTTTTTATGTGAAGATGTTTCCTTTTCCAGCATAGGCCCCAAAACGCTCCAAATATCCTCTTGAAGATTCTACAAAAAGAGTGTTTCAAAACTGTGCTATCAAAAGGAAGGTTCAACTCTGTGAATTGAATGAATGCATCATGAAGAACTTTCTGAGAATGCTTCTCTGTAGTTTTTAGGTGAAGATATTCCAAAACCCAGCACAGGCCTCGAAGTGCTCCAAATAACCACTTGCAGATTTTACCAAAAGAGTGTTTCAAAGCTGCTCTTTCAAAAGCAAGGTTCAAGTCTGTGTGTTGAATGCACTCATCCGAAAGAAGTTTCTGAGAATGCTTCTGTCTAGTTCTTACGTGAAGATATTTCCTTTTCAGCTTAGGCCTCAAAGCGCTCCAAATAAACACTTGCAAATTCTACAAAAGGAGTGTTTCAAAAGAGTTCTATCAAAAGAAACGTTCAGGTCTGTGGGTTGAATGCACTTATCATACCGAAGTTTCCTGGAATGCTTCTGTCTAGTTTTTATGTGAAGACATTCCCTTTTCCAGCATAGGCCTCAAAGCACTCCAAATATCCACTTGCAGATTCTACAAAAAGAGTGTTTCAAAACTGCTCTATCAAAAGCAGGCTTCAACACTGTGAGTAGAATGCACTCATCACAAAGAAGTTTCTGAGAATGCTTCTGTCTAGTTTTTATGTGAAGATATTTCCTTTTCCAACATAGGCCTCAAAGCGCTCCAAATAAACACTTGCAGATTCTACAAAAGGGGTGTTTCGAAACTGCTCTTTCAACAGGAACGTTCAAGTCTGTGAGTTGAATGCACTCATCACACAGAAGTTTCTCAGAATGCTTCTGTCTAGTTTTTATGTGAAGATATTTCCTTTTCCAGCATAGGCCTCAGAACGCTCCAAATATCCTCTTGCAGATTCTACAAAAAGAGTGTTTCAAAACTGTTCTATCAAAAGGAAGGTTCAACTCTGTGAGTTGAATGAATGCATCATGAAGAACTTTCTGAGAATGCTTCTCTGTAGTTTTTAGGTGAAGATATTCCAAAACCCAGCACAGGCCTCCAAGTGCTCCAAATAACCACTTGCAGATTTTACCAAAAGAGTGTTTCAAAACTGCTCTTTCTATAGGTAAGTTCAAGTCTGTGAGTTGAATGCACTCAACACAAAGAAGTTTCTGAGAATGCTTCTGTTCAGTTTTTATGTGAAGATATTTCCTTTTCCAGCATAGGCCTCAAACGGCTCCAAATATCCACTTGCAGATTCTACAAAAAGAGTGTTTCCAAACTTCTCTATCAATTGGTAGGTTCAACTCTGTGAGTTGAATGGTCATCACAAAGAATTTTCTGAGAATCCTTCTCTCTAGTTTTTATGTGAAGATATTTCCTTTTCCAACATAGGCCTCAAGGTGCTCCGAATAAACACTTGCAGATTCTACAAACTTAATGTTTCAAAACTGTTCTATCAAAAGGAACGTTGAAGTCTGTGAGTTGAATGCACTCATCACAAAGAAGTTTATCAGAATGCTTCCGTCTAGTTTATAGGTGAAGAGATTTCATTTCCCAGCATAGGCCTCAAAGCGCTCCAAATATCCACTTGCAGATTCTATAAGAAGAGTGTTTCCAAACTACTCTTTCAAAAGGAAGCTTCAAGTCTGTGAGTTGAATGCACTCATCACAAAGAAGTTTCTGAGAATGCTTCCGTCTAGTTTCTATATGAAGATATTTCCTTTTCCAACATAGGCAACAAAGTGCTCCAAATAAACCCTTGCAGATTCTGCAAAAGGAGTGTTTCAAAACTGCTCTTTCTATAGGTAAGTTCAAGTCTGTGAGTTGAATGCACTCAACACAAAGAAGTTTCTGAGAATGCTTCTGTTCAGTTTTTATGTGAAGATATTTCCTTTTCCAGCATAGGCCTCAAACGGCTCCAAATATCCACTTGCAGATTCTACAAAAAGAGTGTTTCCAAACTTCTCTATCAATTGGTAGGTTCAACTCTGTGAGTTGAATGAAGTCATCACAAAGAAGTTTCTGAGAATCCTTCTCTCTAGTTTTTATGTGAAGATATTTCCTTTTCCAGCATAGGCCTCAAAGCGCTCCAAATAAACACATGCAGATTCTACAAAAGGAGTGTTTCAAAACTGTTCTATCAAAGGGAACGTTCAAGTCTGTGAGTTGAATGTACTCATCACACTGATGTTTCTCAGAATGCTTCTGTCTACTTTTTAGGTGAAGAGATTTCATTTCCCAGCATAGGCCTCAAAGCACTCCAAATATCCACTTGCAGAATCTACGAAAAGAGTGTTTCAAAGCTGCTCTTTCAAAAGCAAGGTTCAAGTCTGTGTGTTGAATGCACTCATCCGAAAGAAGTTTCTGAGAATCTTCTGTCTAGTTCTTACGTGAAGATATTTCCTTTTCCCGCTTAGGCCTCAAAGCGCTCCAAATAAACACTTGCAAATTCTACAAAAGGAGTGTTTCAAAAGAGTTCTATCAAGAGGAACGTTCAAGTCTGTGAGTTGAATGCACTTATCATACCGAAGTTTCCTGGAATGCTTCTGTCTAGTTTTTATGTGAAGACATTTCCTTTTCCAGCATAGGCCTCAGCGCACTCCAAATATCCACTTGCAGATTGTACAAAAAGAGTGTTTCAAAACTGCTCTATCAAAAGCAAGCTTCAACACTGTGAGTAGAATGCACTCATCACAAAGAAGTTTCTGAGAATGCTTCTGTCTAGTTTTTAAGTGAAGATATTTCCTTTTCCAACATAGGCCTCAAAGCGCTCCAAATAAACACTTGCAGATTCTACAAAAGGAGTGTTTCAAAACTGCTCTTTCAAGAGGAACGTTCAAGTCTGTGAGTTGAATGCACTCATCACACAGAAGTTTCTGAGAATGCTTCTGTCTAGTTTTTATGTGAAGATATTTGCTTTTCCAGCATAGGCCTCAAAATGCTCCAAATATTCTCTTGAAGATTCTACAAAAAGAGTGTTTCAAAACTGTTCTATCAAAAGGAAGGTTCAACTCTGTGAGTTGAATGAATGCATCATGAAAAACTTTCTGAGAATGCTTCTCTGTAGTTTTTAGGTGAAGATACTCCAAATCCCAGCACAGGCCTCGAAGTGCTCCAAATAACCACTTGCAGATTTTACCAAAAGAGTGTTTCAAAACTGCTCTTTCTATAGGTAAGTTCAAGTCTGTGAGTTGAATGCACTCAACACAAAGAAGTTTCTGAGAATGCTTCCGTCTAGTTTCTATATGAAGATATTTCCTTTTGCAACATAGGCCCCAAAGTGCTCCAAATAAACCCTTGTAGACTCTACAAAAGGAGTGTTTCAAAACTGCTCTTTCTATAGGTAAGTTCAAGTCTGTGAGTTGAATGCACTCAACACAAAGAAGTTTCTGAGAATGCTTCTGTTCAGTTTTTATGTGAAGATATTTCCTTTTCCAGCATAGGCCTCAAACGGCTCCAAATATCCACTTGCAGATTCTACAAAAAGAGTGTTTCCAAACTTCTCTATCAATTGGTAAGTTCAACTCTGTGAGTTGAATGAACTCATCACAAAGAAGTTTCTGAGAATCCTTCTCTCTAGTTTTTATGTGAAGATACTTCCTTTTCCAGCATAGGCCTCAAAGCGCTCCAAATAAACACATGCAGATTCTACAAAAGGAGTGTTTCAAAACTGTTCTATCAAAGGGAACGTTCAAGTCTGTGAGTTGAATGTACTCATCACACAGATGTTTCTCAGAATGCTTCTGTCTAGTTTTTAGGTGAAGAGATTTCATTTCCCAGCATAGGCCTCAAAGCGCTCCAAATATCCACTTGCAGAATCTACGAAAAGAGTGTTTCAAAGCTGCTCTTTCAAAAGCAAGGTTCAAGTCTGTGTGTTGAATGCACTCATCTGAAAGAAGTTTCTGAGAATGCTTCTGTCTAGTTCTTACGTGAAGATATTTCCTTTCCCCGCTTAGGCCTCAAAGCGCTCCAAATAAACACTTGCAAATTCTACAAAAGGAGTGTTTCAAAAGAGTTCTATCAAAAGGAACGTTCAAGTCTGTGAGTTGAATGCACTTATCATACCGAAGTTTCCTGGAATGCTTCTGTCTAGTTTTTATGTGAAGACATTTCCTTTTGCAGCATAGGCCTCAAAGCACACCAAATATCCACTTGCAGATTCTACAAAAAGAGTGTTTCAAAACTGCTCTATCAAAAGCAAGCTTCAACACTGTGAGTAGAATGCACTCATCACAAATAAGTTTCTGAGAATGCTTCTGTCTAGTTTTTATGTGAAGATATTTCCTTTTCCAACATAGGCCTCAAAGCGCTCCAAATAAACACTTGCAGATTCTACAAAAGTAGTGTTTCGAAACTGCTCTTTCAAGAGGAACGTTCAAGTCTGTGAATTGAATGCACTCATCACACAGAAGTTTCTGAGAATGCTTCTGTCTAGTTTTTATGTGAAGATGTTTCCTTTTCCAGCATAGGCCCCAAAACGCTCCAAATATCCTCTTGAAGATTCTACAAAAAGAGTGTTTCAAAACTGTGCTATCAAAAGGAAGGTTCAACTCTGTGAATTGAATGAATGCATCATGAAGAACTTTCTGAGAATGCTTCTCTGTAGTTTTTAGGTGAAGATATTCCAAAACCCAGCACAGGCCTCGAAGTGCTCCAAATAACCACTTGCAGATTTTACCAAAAGAGTGTTTCAAAGCTGCTCTTTCAAAAGCAAGGTTCAAGTCTGTGTGTTGAATGCACTCATCCGAAAGAAGTTTCTGAGAATGCTTCTGTCTAGTTCTTACGTGAAGATATTTCCTTTTCAGCTTAGGCCTCAAAGCGCTCCAAATAAACACTTGCAAATTCTACAAAAGGAGTGTTTCAAAAGAGTTCTATCAAAAGAAACGTTCAGGTCTGTGGGTTGAATGCACTTATCATACCGAAGTTTCCTGGAATGCTTCTGTCTAGTTTTTATGTGAAGACATTTCCTTTTCCAGCATAGGCCTCAAAGCACTCCAAATATCCACTTGCAGATTCTACAAAAAGAGTGTTTCAAAACTGCTCTATCAAAAGCAAGCTTCAACACTGTGAGTAGAATGCACTCATCACAAAGAAGTTTCTGAGAATGCTTCTGTCTAGTTTTTATGTGAAGATACTTCCTTTTCCAACATAGGCCTCAAAGCGCTCCAAATAAACACTTGCAGATTCTACAAAAGGAGTGTTTCGAAACTGCTCTTTCAAGAGGAACGTTCAAGTCTGTGAATTGAATGCACTCATCACACAGAAGTTTCTGAGAATGCTTCTGTCTAGTTTTTATGTGAAGATGTTTCCTTTTCCAGCCTAGGCCCCAAAACGCTCCAAATATCCTCTTGCAGATTCTACAAAAATAGTGTTTCAAAACTGTTCTATCAAAAGGAAGGTTCAACTCTGTGAGTTGAATGAATGCATCATGAAGAACTTTCTGAGAATGCTTCTCTGTAGTTTTTAGGTGAAGATATTCCAAAACCCAGCACAGGCCTCGAAGTGCTCCAAATAACCACTTGCAGATTTTACCAAAAGAGTGTTTCAAAACTGCTCTTTCTATAGGTAAGTTCAAGTCTGTGAGTTGAATGCACTCAACACAAAGAAGTTTCTGAGAATGCTTCTGTTCAGTTTTTATGTGAAGATATTTCCTTTTCCAGCATAGGCCACAAACGGCTCCAAATATCCACTTGCAGATTCTACAAAAAGAGTGTTTCCAAACTTCTCTATCAATTGGTAGGTTCAACTCTGTGAGTTGAATGAAGTCATCACAAAGAAGTTTCTGAGAATCCTTCTCTCTAGTTTTTATGTGAAGATATTTCCTTTTCCAACATAGGCCTCAAGGTGCTCCGAATAAACACTTGCAGATTCTACAAACTTAATGTTTCAAAACTGTTCTATCAAAAGGAACGTTGAAGTCTGTGAGTTGAATGCACTCATCACAAAGAAGTTTCTCAGAATGCTTCCGTCTAGTTTGTAGGTGAAGAGATTTCATTTCCCAGCATAGGCCTCAAAGCGCTCCAAATATCCACTTGCAGATTCTATAAGAAGAGTGTTTCCAAACTGCTGTTTCAAAAGGAAGCTTCAAGTCTGTGAGTTAAATGCACTCATCACAAAGAAGTTTCTGAGAATGCTTCCGTCTAGTTTCTATATGAAGATATTTCCTTTTCCAACATAGGCCCCAAAGTGGTCCAAATAAACCCTTGCAGATTCTACAAAAGGAGTGTTTCAAAACTGCTCTTTCTATAGGTAAGTTCAAGTCTGTGAGTTGAATGCACTCAACACAAAGAAGTTTCTGAGAATGCTTCTGTTCAGTTTTTATGTGAAGATATTTCCTTTTCCAGCATAGGCCTCAAATGGCTCCAAATATCCACTTGCAGATTCTACAAAAAGAGTGTTTCCAAACTTCTCTATCAATTGGTAGGTTCAACTCTGTGAGTTGAATGAAGTCATCACAAAGAAGTTTCTGAGAATCCTTCTCTCTAGTTTTTATGTGAAGATATTTCCTTTTCCAACATAGGCCTCATCGCACTCCAAATGAACACATGCAGATTCTACAAAAGGAGTGTTTCAAAACTGTTCTATCAAAGGGAACGTTCAAGTCCTTGAGTTGAATGTACTCATCACACAGATGTTTCTCAGAATGCTTCTGTCTAGTTTTTAGGTGAAGAGATTTCATTTCCCAGCATAGGCCTCAAAGCGCTCCAAATATCCACTTGCAGAATCTACGAAAAGAGTGTTTCAAAGCTGCTCTTTCAAAAGCAAGGTTCAAGTCTGTGTGTTGAATGCACTCATCTGAAAGAAGTTTCTGAGAATGCTTCTGTCTAGTTCTTACGTGAAGATATTTCCTTTTCCAGCTTAGGCCTCAAAGCGCTCCAAATCAACACTTGCAAATTCTACAAAAGGAGTGTTTCAAAAGAGTTCTATCAAAAGGAACGTTCAAGTCTGTGAGTTGAATGCACTTATCATACCGAAGTTTCCTGGAATGCTTCTGTCTAGTTTTTATGTGAAGACATTTCCTTTTCCAGCATAGGCCTCAAAGCACTCCAAATATCCACTTGCAGATTCTACAAAAAGAGTGTTTCAAAACTTCTCTGTCAAAAGCAAGCTTCAACACTGTGAGTAGAATGCACTCATCACAAAGAAGTTTCTGAGAATGCTTCTGTCTAGTTTTTATGTGAAGATATTTCCTTTTCCAACATAGGCCTCAAAGCACTCCAAACAAACACTTGCAGATTCTACAAAAGGAGTGTTTCGAAACTGCTCTTTCAAGAGGAACGTTCAAGTCTGTGAGTTGAATGCACTCATCACACAGAAGTTTCTGAGAATGCTTCTGTCTGGTTTTTATGTGAAGATATTTCCTTTTCCAGCATGGGCCTCAAAACGCTCCCAATATCCTCTTGCAGATTCTACAAAAAGAGTGTTTCAAAACTGTTCTATCAAAAGGAAGGTTCAACTCTGTGAGTTGAATGAATGCATCATGAAGAAATTTCTGAGAATGCTTCTCTGTAGTTTTTAGGTGAAGATATTCCAAAACCCAGCACAGGCCTCGAAGTGCTCCAAATAACCACTTGCAGATTTTACCAAAAGGGTGTTTCAAAACTGCTCTTTCTATAGGTAAGTTCAAGTCTGTGAGTTGAATGCACTCAACACAAAGAAGTTTCTGAGAATGCTTCTGTTCAGTTTTTATGTGAAGATATTTCCTTTTCCAGCATAGGCCTCAAACGGCTCCAAGTATCCACTTGCAGATTCTACAAAAAGAGTGTTTCCAAACTTCTCTATCAATTGGTAGGTTCAACTCTGTGAGTTGAATGAAGTCATCACAAAGAAGTTTCTGAGAATCCTTCTCTCTAGTTTTTATGTGAAGATATTTCCTTTTCCAACATAGGCCTCAAGGTGCTCCGAATAAACACTTGCAGATTCTACAAACTTAATGTTTCAAAACTGTTCTATCAAAAGGAACGTTGAAGTCTGTGAGTTGAATGCACTCATCACAAAGAAGTTTCTCAGAATGCTTCCGTCTAGTTTTTAGGTGAAGAGATTTCATTTCCCAGCATAGGCCTCAAAGCGCTCCAAATATCCACTTGCAGATTCTATAAGAAGAGTGTTTCCAAACTGCTCATTCAAAAGGAAGCTTCATGTCTGTGAGTTGAATGCACTCATCACAAAGAAGTTTCTGAGAATGCTTCCGTCTAGTTTCTATATGAAGATATTTCCTTTTCCAACATAGGCCCCAAAGTGGTCCAAATAAACCCTTGCAGATTCTACAAAAGGAGTGTTTCAAAACTGCTCTTTCTATCGGTAAGTTCAAGTCTGTGAGTTGAATGCACTCAACACAAAGAAGTTTCTGAGAATGCTACTGTTCAGTTTTTATGTGAAGATATTTCCTTTTCCAGCATAGGCCTCAAACGGCTCCAAATATCCACTTGCAGATTCTACAAAAAGAGTGTTTCCAAACTTCTCTATCAATTGGTAGGTTCAACTCTGTGAGTTGAATGAACTCATCACAAAGAAGTTTCTGAGAATCCTTCTCTCTAGTTTTTATGTGAAGATATTTCCTTTTCCAGCGTAGGCCTCAAAGCGCTCCAAATAAACACATGCAGATTCTACAAAAGGAGTGTTTCAAAACTGTTCTATCAAAGGGAACGTTCAAGTCTGTGAGTTGAATGTACTCATCACACAGATGTTTCTCAAAATGCTTCTGTCTCGTTTTTAGGTGAAGAGATTTCATTTCCCAGCATAGGCCTCAAAGCGCTCCAAATATCCACTTGCAGAATCTACGAAAAGAGTGTTTCAAAGCTGCTCTTTCAAAAGCAAGGTTCAAGTCCGTGTGTTGAATGCACTCATCCGAAAGAAGTTTCTGAGAATGCTTCTGTCTAGTTCTTACGTGAAGATATTTCCTTTCCCCGCTTAGGCCTCAAAGCGCTCCAAATAAACACTTGCAAATTCCACAAAAGGAGTGTTTCAAAAGAGTTCTATCAAATGGAACGTTCAAGTCTGTGAGTTGAATGCACTTATCATACCGAAGTTTCCTGGAATGCTTCTGTCTAGTTTTTATGTGAAGACATTTCCTTTTCCAGCAGAGGCCTCAAAGCACTCCAAATATCCACTTGCAGATTCTACAAAGAGTGTTTCAAAACTGCTCTATCAAAAGCAAGCTTCAACACTGTGAGTAGAATGCACTCATCACAAATAAGTTTCTGAGAATGCTTCTGTCTAGTTTTTATGTGAAGATATTTCCTTTTCCAACATAGGCCTCAAAACGCTCCAAATAAACACTTGCAAATTCTACGAAAGGAGTGTTTCAAAAGAGTTCTATCAAAAGGAACGTTCAAGTCTGTGAGTTGAATGCAGTTATCATACCGAAGTTTCCTGGAATGCTTCTGTCTAGTTTTTATGTGAAGACATTTCCTTTTCCAGCATAGGCCTCAGAGCACTCCAAATATCCACTTGCAGATTCTACAAAAAGAGTGTTTCAAAACTGCTCTATCAAAAGCAAGCTTCAACACTGTGAGTAGAATGCACTCATCACAAAGAAGTTTCTGAGAATGCTTCTGTCTAGTTTTTATGTGAAGATATTTCCTTTTCCAACATAGGCCTCAAAGCGCTCCAAATAAACACTTGCAGATTCTACAAAAGGAGTGTTTCGAAACTGCTCTTTCAAGAGGAACGTTCAAGTCTGTGAGTTGAATGCACTCATCACACAGAAGTTTCTGAGAATGCTTCTGTCTAGTTTTTATGTGAAGAAATTTGATTTTCCAGCATAGGCCTCAAAATGCTCAAAATATTCTCTTGAAGATTCTACAAAAAGAGTGTTTCAAAACTGTTCTATCAAAAGGAAGGTTCAACTCTGTGAGTTGAATGAAGGCATCATGAAGAACTTTCTGAGAATGCTTCTCTGTAGTTTTTAGGTGAAGATATTCCAAAACCCAGCACAGGCCTCGAAGTGCTCCAAATAACCACTTGCAGATTTACCAAAAGAGTGTTTCAAAACTGCTCTTTCTATAGGTAAGTTCAAGTCTGTGAGTTGAATGCACTCAACACAAAGAAGTTTCTGAGAATGCTTCTGTTCAGTTTTTATGTGAAGATATTTCCTTTTCCAGCATAGGCCTCAAACGGCTCCAAATATCCACTTGCAGATTCTACAAAAAGAGTGTTTCCAAACTTCTCTATCAATTGGTAGGTTCAACTCTGTGAGTTGAATGAAGTCATCACAAAGAAGTTTCTGAGAATCCTTCTCTCTAGTTTTTATGTGAAGATATTTCCTTTTCCAACATAGGCCTCAACGCGCTCCAAATGAACACATGCAGATTCTACAAAAGGAGTGTTTCAAAACTGTTCTATCAAAGGGAACGTTCAAGTCTGTGAGTTGAATGTACTCATCACACAGATGTTTCTCAGAATGCTTCTGTCTAGTTTTTAGGTGAAGAGATTTCATTTCCCAGCATAGGCCTCAAAGCGCTCCAAATATCCACTTGCAGAATCTACGAAAAGAGTGTTTCAAAGCTGCTCTTTCAAAAGCAACGTTCAAGTCTGTGTGTTGAATGCACTCATCCGAAAGAAGTTTCTGAGAATGCTTCTGTCTAGTTCTTACGTGAAGATATTTCCTTTTCCAGCTTAGGCCTCAAAGCGCTCCAAATAAACACTTGCAAATTCTACAAAAGGAGTGTTTCAAAAGAGTTCTATCAAAAGGAACGTTCAAGTCTGTGAGTTGAATGCACTTATCATACCGAAGTTTCCTGGAATGCTTCTGTCTAGTTTTTATGTGAAGACATTTCCTTTTCCAGCACAGGCCTCAAAGCACTCCAAATATCCACTTGCAGATTCTACAAAAAGAGTCTTTCAAAACTGCTCTATCAAAAGCAAGCTTCAGCACTGTGAGTAGAATGCACTCATCACAAAGAAGTTTCTGAGAATGCTTCTGTCTAGTTTTTATGTGAAGATATTTCCTTTTCCAACATAGGCCTCAAAGCGCTCCAAATAAACACTTGCAGATTCTACAAAAGGAGTGTTTCGAAACTGCTCTTTCAACAGGAACGTTCAAGTCTGTGAGTTGAATGCACTCATCACACAGAAGTTTCTCAGAATGCTTCTGTCTATTTTTATGTGAAGATATTTGCTTTTCCAGCATAGGCCTCAAAATGCTCCAAATATTCTCTTGAAGATTCTACAAAAAGAGTGTTTCAAAACTGTTCTATCAAAAGGAAGGTTCAACTCTGTGAGTTGAATGAATGCATCATGAAGAACTTTCTGAGAATGCTTCTCTGTAGTTTTTAGGTGAAGATATTCCAAAACCCAGCACAGGCCTCGAAGTGCTCCAAATAACCACTTGCAGATTTTACCAAAAGAGTGTTTCAAAACTGCTCTTTCTGTAGGTAAGTTCAAGTCTGTGAGTTGAATGCACTCAACACAAAGAAGTTTCTGAGAATGCTTCTGTTCAGTTTTTATGTGAAGATATTTCCGTTTCCAGCATAGGCCTCAAACGGCTCCAAATATCCACTTGCAGATTCTACAAAAAGAGTGTTTCCAAACTTCTCTATCAATTGGTAGGTTCAACTCTGTGAGTTGAATGAACTCATCACAAAGAAGTTTCTGAGAATCCTTCTCTCTAGTTTTTATGTGAAGATATTTCCTTTTCCAACATAGGAATCAACGCGCTCCAAATGAACACATGCAGATTCTACAAAAGGAGTGTTTCAAAACTGTTCTATCAAAGGGAACGTTCAAGTCTGTGAGTTGAATGTACTCATCACACAGATGTTTCTCAGAATGCTTCTGTCTAGTTTTTAGGTGAAGAGATTTCATTTCCCAGCATAGGCCTCAAAGCGCTCCAAATATCCACTTGCAGAATCTACGAAAAGAGTGTTTCAAAGCTGCTCTTTCAAAAGCAAGGTTCAAGTCTGTGTGTTGAATGCACTCATCAGAAAGAAGTTTCTGAGAATGCTTCTGTCTAGTTCTTACGTGAAGATATTTCCTTTTCCAGCTTAGGCCTCAAAGCGCTCCAAATAAACACTTGCAAATTCTACAAAAGGAGTGTTTCAAAAGAGTTCTATCAAAAGGAACGTTCAAGTCTGTGAGTTCAATGCACTTATCATACCGAAGTTTCCTGGAATGCTTCTGTCTAGTTTTTATGTGAAGACATTTCCTTTTCCAGCATAGGCCTCAAGGCACTCCAAATATCCACTTGCAGATTCTACAAAAAGAGTGTTTCAAAACTGCTCTATCAAAAGCAAGCTTCAACACTGTGAGTAGAATGCACTCATCACAAAGAAGTTTCTGAGAATGCTTCTGTCTAGTTTTTATGTGAAGATACTTCCTTTTCCAACATAGGCCTCAAAGCGCTCCAAATAAACACTTGCAGATTCTACAAAAGGAGTGTTTCGAAACTGCTGTTTCAAGAGGAACGTTCAAGTCTGTGAATTGAATGCACTCATCACACAGAAGTTTCTGAGAATGCTTCTGTCTTGTTTTTATGTGAAGATGTTTCCTTTTCCAGCATAGGCCCCAAAACGCTCCAAATATCCTCTTGCAGATTCTACAAAAAGAGTGTTTCAAAACTGTTCTATCAAAAGGAAGATTCAACTCCGTGAGTTGAATGAATGCATCATGAAGAACTTTCTGAGAATGCTTCTCTGTAGTTTTTAGTTGAAGATATTCCAAAACGCAGCACAGGCCTCGAAGTGCTCCAAATAACCACTTGCAGATTTTACCAAAAGAGTGTTTCAAAACTGCTCTTTCTATAGGTAAGTTCAAGTCTGTGAGCTGAATGCACTCAACACAAAGAAGTTTCTGAGAATGCTTCTGTTCAGTTTTTATGTGAAGATATTTCCTTTTCCAGCATAGGCCTCAAACGGCTCCAAATATCCACTTGCAGATTCTACAAAAAGAGTGTTTCCAAACTTCTCTATCAATTGGTAGGTTCAACTCTGTGAGTTGAATGAAGTCATCACAAAGAAGTTTCTGAGAATCCTTCTCTCTAGTTTTTATGTGAAGATATTTCCTTTTCCAACATAGGCCTCAAGGTGCTCCGAATAAACACTTGCAGATTCCACAAACTTAATGTTTCAAAACTGTTCTATCAAAAGGAACGTTGAAGTCTGTGAGTTGAATGCACTCATCACAAAGAAGTTTCTCAGAATGCTTCCGTCTAGTTTGTAGGTGAAGAGATTTCATTTCCCAGCCTAGGCCTCAAAGCGCTCCAAATATCCACTTGCAGATTCTATAAGAAGAGTGTTTCAAAACTGCTCTATCAAAAGCATGCTTCAACACTGTGAGTAGAATGCACTCATCACAAAGAAGTTTCTGAGAATGCTTCTGTCTAGTTTTTATGTGAAGATATTTCCTTTTCCAACATAGGCCTCAAAGCGCTCCAAATAAACACTTGCAGATCCTACAAAAGGAGTGTTTCGAAACTGCTCTTTCAACAGGAACGTTCAAGTCTGTGAGTTGAATGCACTCATCACACAGAAGTTTCTCAGAATGCTTCTGTCTAGTTTTTATGTGAAGATATTTCCTTTTCCAGCATAGGCCTCAGAACGCTCCAAATATCCTCTTGCAGATTCTACAAAAAGAGTGTTTCAAAACTGTTCTATCAAAAGGAAGGTTCAACTCTGTGAGTTGAATGAATGCATCATGAAGAACTTTCTGAGAATGCTTCTCTGTAGTTTTTAGGTGAAGATATTCCAAAACCCAGCACAGGCCTCGAAGTGCTCCAAATAACCACTTGCAGATTTTACCAAAAGAGTGTTTCAAAACTGCTCTTTCTATAGGTAAGTTCAAGTCTGTGAGTTGAATGCACTCAACACAAAGAAGTTTCTGAGAATGCTTCTGTTCAGTTTTTATGTGAAGATATTTCCTTTTCCAGCATAGGCCTCAAACGGCTCCAAATATCCACTTGCAGATTCTACAAAAAGAGTGTTTCCAAACCTCTCTATCAATTGGTAGGTTCAACTCTGTGAGTTGAATGAAGTCATCACAAAGAAGTTTCTGAGAATCCTTCTCTCTAGTTTTTATGTGAAGATATTTCCTTTTCCAACATAGGCCTCAAGGTGCTCCGAATAAACACTTGCAGATTCTACAAAAGGATTGTTTCAAAACTGTTCTGTCAAAGGGAACGTTCAAGTCTGTGAGTTGAATGTACTCATCACACAGATGTTTCTCAGAATGCTTCTGTCTAGTTTTTAGGTGAAGAGATTTCATTTCCAAGCATAGGCCTCAAAGCGCTCCAAATATCCACTTGCAGAATCTACGAAAAGAGTGTTTCAAAGCTGCTCTTTCAAAAGCAAGGTTCAAGTCTGTGTGTTGAATGCACTCATCCAAAAGAAGTTTCTGAGAATGCTTCTGTCTAGTTCTTACGTGAAGATATTTCCTTTTCCAGCTTGGGCCTCAAAGCGCTCCAAATAAACACTTGCAAATTCTACAAAAGGAGTGTTTCAAAAGAGTTCTATCAAAAGGAACGTTCAAGTCTGTGAGTTGAATGCACTTATCATACCGAAGTTTCCTGGAATGCTTCTGTCTAGTTTTTATGTGAAGACATTCCCTTTTCCAGCATAGGCCTCAAAGCACTCCAAATATCTACTTGCAGATTCTACAAAAAGAGTGTTTCAAAACTGCTCTATCAAAAGCAAGCTTCAACACTGTGAGTAGAATGCACTCATCACAAAGAAGTTTCTGAGAATGCTTCTGTCTAGTTTTTATGTGAAGATATTTCCTTTTCCAACATAGGCCTCAAAGCGCTCCAAATAAACACTTGCAGATTCTACAAAAGGAGTGTTTCGAAACTGCTCTTTCAAGAGGAACGTTCAAGTCTGTGAGTTGAATGCACTCATCACACAGAAGTTTCTCAGAATGCTTCTGTCTAGTTTTTATGTGAAGATATTTCCTTTTCCAGCATAGGCCTCAGAACGCTCCAAATACCCTCTTGCAGATTCTACAAAAAGAGTGTTTCAAAACTGTTCTATCAAAAGGAAGGTTCAACTCTGTGAGTTGAATGAATGCATCATGAAGAACTTTCTGAGAATGCTTCTCTGTAGTTTTTAGGTGAAGATATTCCAAAACCCAGCACAGGCCTCGAAGTGCTCCAAATAACCACTTGCAGATTTTACCAAAAGAGTGTTTCAAAACTGCTCTTTCTATAGGTAAGTTCAAGTCTGTGAGTTGAATGCACTCAACACAAAGAAGTTTCTGAGAATGCTTCTGTTCAGTTTTTATGTGAAGATATTTCCTTTTCCAGCATAGGCCTCAAACAGCTCCAAATATCCACTTGCAGATTCTACAAAAAGAGTGTTTCCAAACTTCTCTATCAATTGGTAGGTTCAACTCTGTGAGTTGAATGAAGTCATCACAAAGAAGTTTCTGAGAATCCTGCTCTCTAGTTTTTATGTGAAGATATTTCCTTTTCCAACATAGGCCTCAAGGTGCTCCGAATAAACACTTGCAAATTCTACAAACTTAATGTTTCAAAACTGTTCTATCAAAAGGAATGTTGAAGTCTGTGAGTTGAATGCACTCATCACAAAGACGTTTCTCAGAATGCTTCCGTCTAGTTTTTAGGTGAAGAGATTTCATTTCCCAGCATAGGCCTCAAACAGCTCCAAATATCCACTTGCAGATTCTATAAGAAGAGTGTTTCCAAACTGCTCCTTCAAAAGGAAGCTTCAAGTCTGTGAGGTGAATGCACTCATCCCAAAAAGTTTCTGAGAATGCTTCCGTCTAGTTTCTATATGAAGATATTTCCTTTTCAAACATAGGCCCCAAAGTGCTCCAAATAAACCCTTGCAGATTCTGCAAAAGGAGTGTTTCAAAACTGCTCTTTCTATAGGTAAGTTCAAGTCTGTGAGTTGAATGCACTCAACACAAAGAAGTTTCTGAGAATGCTTCTGTTCAGTTTTTATGTGAAGATATTTCCTTTTCCAGCATAGGCCTCAAACGGCTCCAAATATCCACTTGCAGATTCTACAAAAAGAGTGTTTCCAAACTTCTCTATCAATTGGTAGGTTCAACTCTGTGAGTTGAATGAACTCATCACAAAGAAGTTTCTGAGAATCCTTCTCTCTAGTTTTTATGTGAAGATATTTCCTTTTCCAACATAGGTCTCAAAGCGCTCCAAATAAACACATGCAGATTCTACAAAAGGAGTGTTTCAAAACTGTTCTATCAAAGGGAGCGTTCAAGTCTGTGAGTTGAATGTACTCATCACACAGATGTTTCTCAGAATGCTTCTGTGTAGTTTTTGGGTGAAGAGATTTCATTTCCCAGCATAGGCCTCAAAGCGCTCCAAATATCCACTTGCAGAATCTACGAAAAGAGTGTTTCAAAGCTGCTCTTTCAAAAGCAAGGTTCAAGTCTGTGTGTTGAATGCACTCATCCGAAAGAAGTTTCTGAGAATGCTTCTGTCTAGTTCTTACGTGAAGATATTTCCTTTTCCAGCTTAGGCCTCAAAGCGCTCCAAATAAAAACTTGCAAATTCTACAAAAGGAGTGTTTCAAAAGAGTTCTATCAAAAGGAACGTTCAAGTCTGTGAGTTGAATGCACTTATCATACCGAAGTTTCCTGGAATGCTTCTGTCTAGTTTTTATGTGAAGACATTCCCTTTTCCAGCATAGGCCTCAAAGCACTCCAAATATCCACTTGCAGATTCTACAAAAAGAGTGTTTCAAAACTGCTCTATCAAAAGCAGGCTTCAACACTGTGAGTAGAATGCACTCATCACAAAGAAGTTTCTGAGAATGCTTCTGTCTAGTTTTTATGTGAAGATATTTCCTTTTCCAACATAGGCCTCAAAGCGCTCCAAATAAACACTTGCAGATTCTACAAAAGGGGTGTTTCGAAACTGCTCTTTCAACAGGAACGTTCAAGTCTGTGAGTTGAATGCACTCATCACACAGAAGTTTCTCAGAATGCTTCTGTCTAGTTTTTATGTGAAGATATTTCCTTTTCCAGCATAGGCCTCAGAACGCTCCAAATATCCTCTTGCAGATTCTACAAAAAGAGTGTTTCAAAACTGTTCTATCAAAAGGAAGGTTCAACTCTGTGAGTTGAATGAATGCATCATGAAGAACTTTCTGAGAATGCTTCTCTGTAGTTTTTAGGTGAAGATATTCCAAAACCCAGCACAGGCCTCCAAGTGCTCCAAATAACCACTTGCAGATTTTACCAAAAGAGTGTTTCAAAACTGCTCTTTCTATAGGTAAGTTCAAGTCTGTGAGTTGAATGCACTCAACACAAAGAAGTTTCTGAGAATGCTTCTGTTCAGTTTTTATGTGAAGATATTTCCTTTTCCAGCATAGGCCTCAAACGGCTCCAAATATCCACTTGCAGATTCTACAAAAAGAGTGTTTCCAAACTTCTCTATCAATTGGTAGGTTCAACTCTGTGAGTTGAATGGTCATCACAAAGAATTTTCTGAGAATCCTTCTCTCTAGTTTTTATGTGAAGATATTTCCTTTTCCAACATAGGCCTCAAGGTGCTCCGAATAAACACTTGCAGATTCTACAAACTTAATGTTTCAAAACTGTTCTATCAAAAGGAACGTTGAAGTCTGTGAGTTGAATGCACTCATCACAAAGAAGTTTATCAGAATGCTTCCGTCTAGTTTATAGGTGAAGAGATTTCATTTCCCAGCATAGGCCTCAAAGCGCTCCAAATATCCACTTACAGATTCTATAAGAAGAGTGTTTCCAAACTACTCTTTCAAAAGGAAGCTTCAAGTCTGTGAGTTGAATGCACTCATCACAAAGAAGTTTCTGAGAATGCTTCCGTCTAGTTTCTATATGAAGATATTTCCTTTTCCAACATAGGCAACAAAGTGCTCCAAATAAACCCTTGCAGATTCTACAAAAGGAGTGTTTCAAAACTGCTCTTTCTATAGGTAAGTTCAAGTCTGTGAGTTGAATGCACTCAACACAAAGAAGTTTCTGAGAATGCTTCTGTTCAGTTTTTATGTGAAGATATTTCCTTTTCCAGCATAGGCCTCAAACGGCTCCAAATATCCACTTGCAGATTCTACAAAAAGAGTGTTTCCAAACTTCTCTATCAATTGGTAGGTTCAACTCTGTGAGTTGAATGAAGTCATCACAAAGAAGTTTCTGAGAATCCTTCTCTCTAGTTTTTATGTGAAGATATTTCCTTTTCCAGCGTAGGCCTCAAAGCGCTCCAAATAAACACATGCAGATTCTACAAAAGGAGTGTTTCAAAACTGTTCTATCAAAGGGAACGTTCAAGTCTGTGAGTTGAATGCACTCATCACACAGATGTTTCTCAGAATGCTTCTGTCTAGTTTTTAGGTGAAGAGATTTCATTTCCAAGCATAGGCCTCAAAGCGCTCCAAATATCCACTTGCAGAATCTACGAAAAGAGTGTTTCAAAGCTGCTCTTTCAAAAGCAAGGTTCAAGTCTGTGTGTTGAATGCACTCATCCAAAAGAAGTTTCTGAGAATGCTTCTGTCTAGTTCTTACGTGAAGATATTTCCTTTTCCAGCTTAGGCCTCAAAGCGCTCCAAATAAACACTTGCAAATTCTACAAAAGGAGTGTTTCAAAAGAGTTCTATCAAAAGGAACGTTCAAGTCTGTGAGTTGAATGCACTTATCATACCGAAGTTTCCTGGAATGCTTCTGTCTAGTTTTTATGTGAAGACATTTCCTTTTCCAGCATAGGCCTCAAAGCACTCCAAATATCCACTTGCAGATTCTACAAAAAGAGTGTTTCAAAACTGCTCTGTCAAAAGCAAGCTTCAACACTGTGAGTAGAATGCACTCATCACAAAGAAGTTTCTGAGAATGCTTCTGTCTAGTTTTTGTGAAGATATTTCCTTTTCCAACATTGGGCTCAAAGCGCTCCAAATAAACACTTGCAGATTCTACAAAAGGAGTGTTTCGAAACTGCTCTTTCAAGAGGAACGTTCAAGTCTGTGAGTTGAAAGCACTCATCACACAGAAGTTTCTGAGAATGCTTCTGTCTAGTTTTTATGTGAAGACATTTCCTTTTCCAGCATAAGCCTCAAAGCACTCCAATTATCCACTTGCAGATTCTACAAAAAGAGTGTTTCAAAACTGCTCTATCAAAAGCAAGCTTCAACATTGTGAGTAGAATGCACTCATCACAAAGAAGTTTCTGAGAATGCTTCTGTCTAGTTTTTATGTGAAGATGTTTCCTTTTCCAGCATAGGCCTCAAAACGCTCCAAATATCCTCTTGCAGATTCTACAAAAAGAGTGTTTCAAAACTGTTCTATCAAAAGGAAGGTTCAACTCTGTGAGTTGAATGAATGCATCATGAAGAACTTTCTGAGAATGCTTCTCTGTAGTTTTTAGGTGAAGATATTCCAAAACCCAGCACAGGCCTCGAAGTGCTCCAAATAACCACTTGCAGATTTTACCAAAAGAGTGTTTCAAAACTGCTCTTTCTATAAGTAAGTTCAAGTCTGTGAGTTGAATGCACTCAACACAAGTTTCTGAGAATGCTTCTGTTCAGTTTTTATGTGAAGATATTTCCTTTTCCAGCATAGGCCTCAAACGGCTCCAAATATCCACTTGCAGATTCTACAAAAAGAGTGTTTCCAAACTTCTCTATCAATTGGTAGGTTCAACTCTGTGAGTTGAATGAAATCATCACAAAGAAGTTTCTGAGAATCCTTCTCTCTAGTTTTTATGTGAAGATATTTCCTTTTCCAACATAGGCCTCAAGGTGCTCCGAATAAACACTTGCAGATTCTACAAACTTAATGTTTCAAAACTGTTCTATCAAAAGGAACGTTGAAGTCTGTGAGTTGAATGCACTCATCCCAAAGATGTTTCTCAGAATGCTTCTGTCTAGTTTTTATGTGAAGATATTTCCTTTTCCAACACAGGCCTCAAGGTGTTCCGAATAAACACTTGCAGATTCTACAAACTTAATGTTTCAAAACTGTTCTATCAAAAGGAACGTTGAAGTCTGTGAGTTGAATGCACTCATCACAAAGAAGATTCTCAGAATGCTTCCGTCTAGTTTGCAGGTGAAGAGATTTCATTTAACAGCATAGGCCTCAAAGCGCTCCAAATATCCACTTGCAGATTCTATAAGAAGAGTGTTTCCAAACTGCTCCTTCAAAAGGAAGCTTCAAGTCTGTGAGGTGAATGCACTCATCCCAAAAAGTTTTTGAGAATGCTTCCGTCTAGTTTCTATATGAAGATATTTCCTTTTCAAACATAGGCCCCAAAGTGCTCCAAATAAACCCTTGCAGATTCTGCAAAAGGAGTGTTTCAAAACTGCTCTTTCTATAGGTAAGTTCAAGTCTGTGAGTTGAATGCACTCAACACAAAGAAGTTTCTGAGAATGCTTCTGTTCAGTTTTTATGTGAAGATATTTCCTTTTCCAGCATAGGCCTCAAACGGCTCCAAATATCCACTTGCAGATTCTACAAAAAGAGTGTTTCCAAACTTCTCTATCAATTGGTAGGTTCAACTCTGTGAGTTGAATGAACTCATCACAAAGAAGTTTCTGAGAATCCTTCTCTCTAGTTTTTATGTGAAGATATTTCCTTTTCCAACATAGGTCTCAAAGCGCTCCAAATAAACACATGCAGATTCTACAAAAGGAGTGTTTCAAAACTGTTCTATCAAAGGGAGCGTTCAAGTCTGTGAGTTGAATGTACTCATCACACAGATGTTTCTCAGAATGCTTCTGTCTAGTTTTTAGGTGAAGAGATTTCATTTCCCAGCATAGGCCTCAAAGCGCTCCAAATATCCACTTGCAGAATCTACGAAAAGAGTGTTTCAAAGCTGCTCTTTCAAAAGCAAGGTTCAAGTCTGTGTGTTGAATGCACTCATCCGAAAGAAGTTTCTGAGAATGCTTCTGTCTAGTTCTTACGTGAAGATATTTCCTTTTCCCGCTTAGGCCTCAAAGCGCTCCAAATAAACATTTGCAAATTCTAGAAAAGGAGTGTTTCAAAAGAGTTCTATCAAAAGGAACGTTCAAGTCTGTGAGTTGAATGCACTTATCATACTGAAGTTTCCTGGAATGCTTCTGTCTAGTTTTTATGTGAAGACATTTCCTTTTCCAGCATAGGCCTCAGAGCATTCCAAATATCCACTTGCAGATTCTACAAAAAGAGTGTTTCAAAACTGCTCTATCAAAAGCAAGCTTCAACACTGTGAGAAGAATGCACTCATCACAAAGAAGTTTCTGAGAATGCTTCTGTCTAGTTTTTATGTGAAGATATTTCCTTTTCCAACATAGGCCTCAAAGCGCTCCAAATAAACACTTGCAGATTCTACAAAAGGAGTGTTTCGAAACTGCTCTTTCAAGAGGAACGTTCAAGTCTGTGAGTTGAATGCACTCATCACACAGAAGTTTCTGAGAATGCTTCTGTCTAGTTTTTATGTGAAGATGTTTCCTTTTCCAGCATAGGCCTCAAAACGCTCCAAATATCCTCTTGCAGATTCTACAAAAAGAGTGTTTCAAAACTGTTCTATCAAAAGGAAGGTTCAACTCTGTGAGTTGAATGAATGCATCATGAAGAACTTTCTGAGAATGCTTCTCTGTAGTTTTTAGGTGAAGATATTCCAAAACCCAGCACAGGCCTCGAAGTGCTCCAAATAACCACTTGCAGATTTTACCAAAAGAGTGTTTCAAAACTGCTCTTTCTATAAGTAAGTTCAAGTCTGTGAGTTGAATGCACTCAACACAAGTTTCTGAGAATGCTTCTGTTCAGTTTTTATGTGAAGATATTTCCTTTTCCAGCATAGGCCTCAAACGGCTCCAAATATCCACTTGCAGATTCTACAAAAAGAGTGTTTCCAAACTTCTCTATCAATTGGTAGGTTCAACTTTGTGAGTTGAATGAAATCATCACAAAGAAGTTTCTGAGAATCCTTCTCTCTAGTTTTTATGTGAAGATATTTCCTTTTCCAACATAGGCCTCAAGGTGCTCCGAATAAACACTTGCAGATTCTACAAACTTAATGTTTCAAAACTGTTCTATCAAAAGGAACGTTGAAGTCTGTGAGTTGAATGCACTCATCCCAAAGATGTTTCTCAGAATGCTTCCGTCTAGTTTTTAGGTGAAGAGATTTCATTTCCCAGCATAGGCCTCAAGCGCTCCAAATGTCCACTTGCAGATTCTATAAGAAGAGTGTTTCCAAACTGCTCTTTCAAAAGGAAGCTTCAAGTCTGTGAGTTGAATGCACTCATCACAAAGAAGTTTCTGAGAATGCTTCCGTCTAGTTTCTATATGAAGATATTTCCTTTTCCAACATAGGCCCCAAAGTGCTCCAAATAATCCCTTGCAGATTCTACAAAAGGAGTGTTTCAAAACTGCTCTTTCTATAGGTAAGTTCAAGTCTGTGAGTTGAATGCACTCAACACAAAGAAGTTTCTGAGAATGCTTCTGTTCAGTTTTTATGTGAAGATATTTCCTTTTCCAGCATAGGCCTCAAACGGCTCCAAATATCCACTTGCAGATTCTACAAAAAGAGTGTTTTCAAACTTCTCTATCAATTGTTAGGTTCAACTCTGTGAGTTGAATGAAGTCATCACAAAGAAGTTTCTGAGAATCCTTCTCTCTAGTTTTTATGTGAAGATATTTCCTTTTCCAGCGTAGGCCTCAAAGCGCTCCAAATAAACACATGCAGATTCTACAAAAGGAGTGTTTCAAAACTGTTCTATCAAATTGAACGTTCAAGTCTGTGAGTTGAATGTACTCATCACACAGATGTTTCTCAGAATGCTTCTGTCTAGTTTTTAGGTGAAGAGATTTCATTTCCCAGCATAGGCCTCAAAGCGCTCCAAATATCCACTTGCAGAATCTACGAAAAGAGTGTTTCAAAGCTGCTCTTTCAAAAGCAACGTTCAAGTCTGTGGGTTCAATGCACTCATCCGAAAGAAGTTTCTGAGAATGCTTCTGTCTAGTTCTTACGTGAAGATATTTCCTTTTCCAGCTTAGGCCTCAAAGCACTCCAAATAAACACTTGCAAATTCTACAAAAGGAGTGTTTCAAAAGAGTTCTATCAAAAGGAACGTTCAAGTCTGTGAGTTGAATGCACTTATCATACCGAAGTTTCCTGGAATGCTTCTGTCTAGTTTTTATGTGAAGACATTTCCTTTTCCAGCATAGGCCTCAAAGCACTCCAAATATCCACTTGCAGATTCTACAAAAAGAGTGTTTCAAAACTGCTCTATCAAAAGCAAGCTTCAACACTGTGAGTAGAATGCACTCATCACAAAGAAGTTTCTGAGAATGCTTCTGTCTAGTTTTTATGTGAAGATATTTCCTTTTCCAACATAGGCCTCAAAGCGCTCCAAATAAACACTTGCAGATTCTACAAAAGGAGTGTTTCGAAACTGCTCTTTCAAGAGGAACATTCAAGTCTGTGAGTTGAATGCACTCATCACACAGAAGTTTCTGAGAATGCTTCTGTCTAATTTTTATGTGAAGATGTTTCCTTTTCCAGCATAGGCCTCAAAACGCTGCAAATATCCTCTTGCAGATTCTACAAAAAGAGTGTTTCAAAACTGTTCTATCAAAAGGAAGTTTCAACTCTGTGAGTTGAATGAATGCATCATGAAGAACTTTCTGAGAATGCTTCTCTGTAGTTTTTAGGTGAAGATATTCCAAAACCCAGCAAAGGCCACGAAGTGCTCCAAATAACCACTTGCAGATTTTACCAAAAGAGTGTTTCAAAACTGCTCTTCCTATAGGTAAGTTCAAGTCTGTGAGTTGAATGCACTCAACACAAAGAAGTTTCTGAGAATGCTTCTGTTCAGTTTTAATGTGAAGATATTTCCTTTTCCAGCATAGGCCTCAAACGGCTCCAAATATCCACTTGCAGATTCTACAAAAAGAGTGTTTCCAAACTTCTCTATCAGTTGGTAGGTTCAACTCTGTGAGTTGAATGGAGTCATCACAAAGAAGTTTCTGAGAATCCTTCTCTCTAGTTTTTATGTGAAGATATTTCCTTTTCCAACATAGGCCTCAAGGTGCTCCGAATAAACACTTGCAGATTCTACAAACTTAATGTTTCAAAACTGTTCTATCAAAAGGAAAGTTGAAGTCTGTGAGTTGAATGCACTCATCACAAAGAAGTTTCTCAGAATGCTTCCGTCTAGTTTTTAGGTGAAGAGATTTCATTTCCCAGCATAGGCCTCAAAGCGCTCCAAATATCCACTTGCAGATTCTATAAGAAGAGTGTTTCCAAACTGCTCTTCCAAAGGAAGCTTCAAGTCTGTGAGCTGAATGCACTCATCACAAAGAAGTTTCTGAGAATGCTTACGTCTAGTTTCTATATGAAGATATTTCCTTTTCCAACATAGGCCACAAAGTGCTCCAAATAAACCCTTGCAGATTCTACAAAAGGAGTGTTTCAAAACTGCTCTTTCTATAGGTAAGTTCAAGTCTGTGAGTTGAATGCACTCAACACAAAGAAGTTTCTGAGAATGCTTCTGTTCAGTTTTTATGTGAAGATATTTCCTTTTCCAGCATAGGCCTCAAACGGCTCCAAATATCCACTTGCAGATTCTACAAAAAGAGTGTTTCCAAACTTCTCTATCAATTGGTAGGTTCAACTCTGTGAGTTGAATGAAGTCATCACAAAGAAGTTTCTGAGAATCCTTCTCTCTAGTTTTTATGTGAAGATATTTCCTTTTCCAGCGTAGGCCTCAAAGCGCTCCAAATAAACACATGCAGATTCTACAAAAGGAGTGCTTCAAAACTGTTCTATCAAAGGGAACGTTCAAGTCTGTGAGTTGAATGTACTCATCACACAGATGTTTCTCAGAATGCTTCTGTCTAGTTTTTAGGTGAAGAGATTTCATTTCCCAGCATAGGCCTCAAAGCGCTCCAAATATCCACTTGCAGAATCTACGAAGAGTGTTTCAAAGCTGCTCTTTCAAAAGCAAGGTTCAAGTCTGTGTGCTGAATGCACTCATCCGAAAGAAGTTTCTGAGAATGCTTCTGTCTAGTTCTTACGTGAAGATATTTCCTTTTCCCGCTTAGGCCTCAAAGCGCTCCAAATAAACACTTGCAAATTCTACAAAAGGAGTGTTTCAAAAGAGTTCTATCAAAAGGAACGTTCAAGTCGGTGAGTTGAATGCACTTATCATACCGAAGTTTCCTGGAATGCTTCTATCTAGTTTTTATGTGAAGACATTTCCTTTTCCAGCATAGGCCTCAGAGCACTCCAAATATCCACTTGCAGATTCTACAAAAAGAGTGTTTCCAAACTTCTCTATCAATTGGTAGGTTCAACTCTGTGAGTTGAATGAAGTCATCACAAAGAAGTTTCTGAGAATCCTTCTCTCTAGTTTTTATGTGAAGATATTTCCTTTTCCAACATAGGCCTCAAGGTGCTCCGAATAAACACTTGCAGATTCTACAAACTTAATGTTTCAAAACTGTTCTATCAAAAGGAATGTTGAAGTCTGTGAGTTGAATGCCCTCATCACAAAGAAGTTTCTCAGAATGCTTCCGTCTAGTTTTTAGGTGAAGAGATTTCATTTCCCAGCCTAGGCCTCAAAGCGCTCCAAATATCCACTTGCAGATTCTATAAGAAGAGTGTTTCAAAACTGCTCTATCAAAAGCAAGCTTCAACACTGTGAGTAGAATGCACTCATCACAAAGAAGTTTCTGAGAATGCTTCTGTCTAGTTTTTATGTGAAGATATTTCCTTTTCCAACATAGGCCTCAAAGCGCTCCAAATAAACACTTGCAGATCCTACAAAAGGAGTGTTTCGAAACTGCTCTTTCAACAGGAACGTTCAAGTCTGTGAGTTGAATGCACTCATCACACAGAAGTTTCTCAGAATGCTTCTGTCTAGTTTTTATGTGAAGATATTTCCTTTTCCAGCATAGGCCTCAGAACGCTCCAAATATCCTCTTGCAGATTCTACAAAAAGAGTGTTTCAAAACTGTTCTATCAAAAGGAAGTTTCAACTCTGTGAGTTGAATGAATGCATCATGAAGAACTTTCTGAGAATGCTTCTCTGTAGTTTTTAGGTGAAGATATTCCAAAACCCAGCACAGGCCTCGAAGTGCTCCAAATAACCACTTGCAGATTTTACCAAAAGAGTGTTTCAAAACTGCTCTTTCTATAGGTAAGTTCAAGTCTGTGAGTTGAATGCACTCAACACAAGTTTCTGAGAATGCTTCTGTTCAGTTTTTATGTGAAGATATTTCCTTTTCCAGCATAGGCCTCAAACGGCTCCAAATATCCACTTGCAGATTCTACAAAAAGAGTGTTTCCAAACTTCTCTATCAATTGGTAGGTTCAACTCTGTGAGTTGAATGAAATCATCACAAAGAAGTTTCTGAGAATCCTTCTCTCTAGTTTTTATGTGAAGATATTTCCTTTTCCAACATAGGCCTCAAGGTGCTCCGAATAAACACTTGCAGATTCTACAAACTTAATGTTTCAAAACTGTTCTATCAAAAGGAACGTTGAAGTCTGTGAGTTGAATGCACTCATCCCAAAGATGTTTCTCAGAATGCTTCCGTCTAGTTTTTAGGTGAAGAGATTTCATTTCCCAGCATAGGCCTCAAGCGCTCCAAATGTCCACTTGCAGATTCTATAAGAAGAGTGTTTCCAAACTGCTCTTTCAAAAGGAAGCTTCAAGTCTGTGAGTTGAATGCACTCATCACAAAGAAGTTTCTGAGAATGCTTCCGTCTAGTTTCTATATGAAGATATTTCCTTTTCCAACATAGGCCCCAAAGTGCTCCAAATAATCCCTTGCAGATTCTACAAAAGGAGTGTTTCAAAACTGCTCTTTCTATAGGTAAGTTCAAGTCTGTGAGTTGAATGCACTCAACACAAAGAAGTTTCTGAGAATGCTTCTGTTCAGTTTTTATGTGAAGATATTTCCTTTTCCAGCATAGGCCTCAAACGGCTCCAAATATCCACTTGCAGATTCTACAAAAAGAGTGTTTTCAAACTTCTCTATCAATTGTTAGGTTCAACTCTGTGAGTTGAAAGAAGTCATCACAAAGAAGTTTCTGAGAATCCTTCTCTCTAGTTTTTATGTGAAGATATTTCCTTTTCCAGCGTAGGCCTCAAAGCGCTCCAAATAAACACATGCAGATTCTACAAAAGGAGTGTTTCAAAACTGTTCTATCAAATTGAACGTTCAAGTCTGTGAGTTGAATGTACTCATCACACAGATGTTTCTCAGAATGCTTCTGTCTAGTTTTTAGGTGAAGAGATTTCATTTCCCAGCATAGGCCTCAAAGCGCTCCAAATATCCACTTGCAGAATCTACGAAAAGAGTGTTTCAAAGCTGCTCTTTCAAAAGCAACGTTCAAGTCTGTGGGTTCAATGCACTCATCCGAAAGAAGTTTCTGAGAATGCTTCTGTCTAGTTCTTACGTGAAGATATTTCCTTTTCCAGCTTAGGCCTCAAAGCGCTCCAAATAAACACTTGCAAATTCTACAAAAGGAGTGTTTCAAAAGAGTTCTATCAAAAGGAACGTTCAAGTCTGTGAGTTGAATGCACTTATCATACCGAAGTTTCCTGGAATGCTTCTGTCTAGTTTTTATGTGAAGACATTTCCTTTTCTAGCATAGGCCTCAAAGCACTCCAAATATCCACTTGCAGATTCTACAAAAAGAGTGTTTCAAAACTTCTCTATCAAAAGCAAGCTTCAACACTGTGAGTAGAATGCACTCATCACAAAGAAGTTTCTGAGAATGCTTCTGTCTAGTTTTAATGTGAAGATATTTCCTTTTCCAACATAGGCCTCAAAGCGCTCCAAATAAACACTTGCAGATTCTACAAAAGGAGTGTTTCGAAACTGCTCTTTCAAGAGGAACGTTCAAGTCTGTGAGTTGAATGCACTCATCACACAGAAGTTTCTGAGAATGCTTCTGTCTAGTTTTTATGTGAAGATGTTTCCTTTTCCAGCATAGGCCTCAAAACGCTCCAAATATCCTCTTGCAGATTCTACAAAAAGAGTGTTTCAAAACTGTTCTATCAAAAGGAAGGTTCAACTCTGTGAGTTGAATGAATGCATCATGAAGAACTTTCTGAGAATGCTTCTCTGTAGTTTTTAGGTGAAGATATTCCAAAACCCAGCACAGGCCTCGAAGTGCTCCAAATAACCACTTGCAGATTTTACCAAAAGAGTGTTTCAAAACTGCTCTTTCTATAAGTAAGTTCAAGTCTGTGAGTTGAATGCACTCAACACAAGTTTCTGAGAATGCTTCTGTTCAGTTTTTATGTGAAGATATTTCCTTTTCCAGCATAGGCCTCAAACGGCTCCAAATATCCACTTGCTGATTCTACAAAAAGAGTGTTTCCAAACTTCTCTATCAATTGGTAGGTTCAACTCTGTGAGTTGAATGAAATCATCACAAAGAAGTTTCTGAGAATCCTTCTCTCTAGTTTTTATGTGAAGATATTTCCTTTTCCAACATAGGCCTCAAGGTGCTCCGAATAAACACTTGCAGATTCTACAAACTTAATGTTTCAAAACTGTTCTATCAAAAGGAACGTTGAAGTCTGTGAGTTGAATGCACTCATCCCAAAGATGTTTCTCAGAATGCTTCCGTCTAGTTTTTAGGTGAAGAGATTTCATTTCCCAGCATAGGCCTCAAGCGCTCCAAATGTCCACTTGCAGATTCTATAAGAAGAGTGTTTCCAAACTGCTCTTTCAAAAGGAAGCTTCAAGTCTGTGAGTTGAATGCACTCATCACAAAGAAGTTTCTGAGAATGCTTCCGTCTAGTTTCTATATGAAGATATTTCCTTTTCCAACATAGGCCCCAAAGTGCTCCAAATAATCCCTTGCAGATTCTACAAAAGGAGTGTTTCAAAACTGCTCTTTCTATAGGTAAGTTCAAGTCTGTGAGTTGAATGCACTCAACACAAAGAAGTTTCTGAGAATGCTTCTGTTCAGTTTTTATGTGAAGATATTTCCTTTTCCAGCATAGGCCTCAAACGGCTCCAAATATCCACTTGCAGATTCTACAAAAAGAGTGTTTTCAAACTTCTCTATCAATTGTTAGGTTCAACTCTGTGAGTTGAATGAAGTCATCACAAAGAAGTTTCTGAGAATCCTTCTCTCTAGTTTTTATGTGAAGATATTTCCTTTTCCAGCGTAGGCCTCAAAGCGCTCCAAATAAACACATGCAGATTCTACAAAAGGAGTGTTTCAAAACTGTTCTATCAAATTGAACGTTCAAGTCTGTGAGTTGAATGTACTCATCACACAGATGTTTCTCAGAATGCTTCTGTCTAGTTTTTAGGTGAAGAGATTTCATTTCCCAGCATAGGCCTCAAAGCGCTCCAAATATCCACTTGCAGAATCTACGAAAAGAGTGTTTCAAAGCTGCTCTTTCAAAAGCAACGTTCAAGTCTGTGGGTTCAATGCACTCATCCGAAAGAAGTTTCTGAGAATGCTTCTGTCTAGTTCTTACGTGAAGATATTTCCTTTTCCAGCTTAGGCCTCAAAGCGCTCCAAATAAACACTTGCAAATTCTACAAAAGGAGTATTTCAAAAGAGTTCTATCAAAAGGAACGTTCAAGTCTGTGAGTTGAATGCACTTATCATACCGAAGTTTCCTGGAATGCTTCTGTCTAGTTTTTATGTGAAGACATTTCCTTTTCTAGCATAGGCCTCAAAGCACTCCAAATATCCACTTGCAGATTCTACAAAAAGAGTGTTTCAAAACTGCTCTATCAAAAGCAAGCTTCAACACTGTGAGTAGAATGCACTCATCACAAAGAAGTTTCTGAGAATGCTTCTGTCTAGTTTTTATGTGAGGATATTTCCTTTTCCAACATAGGCCTCAAAGCGCTCCAAATAAACACTTGCAGATTCTACAAAAGGAGTGTTTCGAAACTGCTCTTTCAAGAGGAACATTCAAGTCTGTGAGTTGAATGCACTCATCACACAGAAGTTTCTGAGAATGCTTCTGTCTAATTTTTATGTGAAGATGTTTCCTTTTCCAGCATAGGCCTCAAAACGCTGCAAATATCCTCTTGCAGATTCTACAAAAAGAGTGTTTCAAAACTGTTCTATCAAAAGGAAGGTTCAACTCTGTGAGTTGAATGAATGCATCATGAAGAACTTTCTGAGAATGCTTCTCTGTAGTTTTTAGGTGAAGATATTCCAAAACCCAGCAAAGGCCACGAAGTGCTCCAAATAACCACTTGCAGATTTTACCAAAAGAGTGTTTCAAAACTGCTCTTCCTATAGGTAAGTTCAAGTCTGTGAGTTGAATGCACTCAACACAAAGAAGTTTCTGAGAATGCTTCTGTTCAGTTTTAATGTGAAGATATTTCCTTTTCCAGCATAGGCCTCAAACGGCTCCAAATATCCACTTGCAGATTCTACAAAAAGAGTGTTTCCAAACTTCTCTATCAGTTGGTAGGTTCAACTCTGTGAGTTGAATGGAGTCATCACAAAGAAGTTTCTGAGAATCCTTCTCTCTAGTTTTTATGTGAAGATATTTCCTTTTCCAACATAGGCCTCAAGGTGCTCCGAATAAACACTTGCAGATTCTACAAACTTAATGTTTCAAAACTGTTCTATCAAAAGGAAAGTTGAAGTCTGTGAGTTGAATGCACTCATCACAAAGAAGTTTCTCAGAATGCTTCCGTCTAGTTTTTAGGTGAAGAGATTTCATTTCCCAGCATAGGCCTCAAAGCGCTCCAAATATCCACTTGCAGATTCTATAAGAAGAGTGTTTCCAAACTGCTCTTCCAAAGGAAGCTTCAAGTCTGTGAGCTGAATGCACTCATCACAAAGAAGTTTCTGAGAATGCTTACGTCTAGTTTCTATATGAAGATATTTCCTTTTCCAACATAGGCCACAAAGTGCTCCAAATAAACCCTTGCAGATTCTACAAAAGGAGTGTTTCAAAACTGCTCTTTCTATAGGTAAGTTCAAGTCTGTGAGTTGAATGCACTCAACACAAAGAAGTTTCTGAGAATGCTTCTGTTCAGTTTTTATGTGAAGATATTTCCTTTTCCAGCATAGGCCTCAAACGGCTCCAAATATCCACTTGCAGATTCTACAAAAAGAGTGTTTCCAAACTTCTCTATCAATTGGTAGGTTCAACTCTGTGAGTTGAATGAAGTCATCACAAAGAAGTTTCTGAGAATCCTTCTCTCTAGTTTTTATGTGAAGATATTTCCTTTTCCAGCGTAGGCCTCAAAGCGCTCCAAATAAACAAATGCAGATTCTAAAAAAGGAGTGCTTCAAAACTGTTCTATCAAAGGGAACGTTCAAGTCTGTGAGTTGAATGTACTCATCACACAGATGTTTCTCAGAATGCTTCTGTCTAGTTTTTAGGTGAAGAGATTTCATTTCCCAGCATAGGCCTCAAAGCGCTCCAAATATCCACTTGCAGAATCTACGAAGAGTGTTTCAAAGCTGCTCTTTCAAAAGCAAGGTTCAAGTCTGTGTGCTGAATGCACTCATCCGAAAGAAGTTTCTGAGAATGCTTCTGTCTAGTTCTTACGTGAAGATATTTCCTTTTCCAGCTTAGGCCTCAAAGCGCTCCAAATAAACACTTGCAAATTCTACAAAAGGAGTGTTTCAAAAGAGTTCTATCAAAAGGAACGTTCAAGTCGGTGAGTTGAATGCACTTATCATACCGAAGTTTCCTGGAATGCTTCTGTCTAGTTTTTATGTGAAGACATTTCCTTTTCCAGCATAGGCCTCAGAGCACTCCAAATATCCACTTGCAGATTCTACAAAAAGAGTGTTTCCAAACTTCTCTATCAATTGGTAGGTTCAACTCTGTGAGTTGAATGAAGTCATCACAAAGAAGTTTCTGAGAATCCTTCTCTCTAGTTTTTATGTGAAGATATTTCCTTTTCCAACATAGGCCTCAAGGTGCTCCGAATAAACACTTGCAGATTCTACAAAGTTAATGTTTCAAAACTGTTCTATCAAAAGGAATGTTGAAGTCTGTGAGTTGAATGCCCTCATCACAAAGAAGTTTCTCAGAATGCTTCCGTCTAGTTTTTAGGTGAAGAGATTTCATTTCCCAGCCTAGGCCTCAAAGCGCTCCAAATATCCACTTGCAGATTCTATAAGAAGAGTGTTTCAAAACTGCTCTATCAAAAGCAAGCTTCAACACTGTGAGTAGAATGCACTCATCACAAAGAAGTTTCTGAGAATGCTTCTGTCTAGATTTTATGTGAAGATATTTCCTTTTCCAACATAGGCCTCAAAGCGCTCCAAATAAACCCTTGCAGATTCTACAAAAGGAGTGTTTCAAAACTGCTCTTTCTATAGGTAAGTTCAAGTCTGTGAGTTGAATGCACTCAACACAAAGAAGTTTCTGAGAATGCTTCTGTTCAGTTTTTATGTGAAGATATTTCCTTTTCCAGCATAGGCCTCAGACGGCTCCAAATATACACTTGCAGATTCTACAAAAAGAGTGTTTCCAAACTTCTCTATCAATTGGTAGGTTCAACTCTGTGAGTTGAATGAAGTCATCACAAAGAAGTTTCTGAGAATCCTTCTCTCCAGTTTTTATGTGAAGATATTTCCTTTTCCAGAGTAGGCCTCAAAGCGCTCCAAATAAACACATGCAGATTCTACAAAAGGAGTGCTTCAAAACTGTTCTATCAAAGGGAACGTTCAAGTCTGTGAGTTGAATGTACTCATCACACAGATGTTTCTCAGAATGCTTCTGTCTAGTTTTTAGGTGAAGAGTTTTCATTTCCCAGCATAGGCCTCAAAGCGCTCCAAATATCCACTTGCAGAATCTACGAAGAGTGTTTCAAAGCTGCTCTTTCAAAAGCAAGGTTCAAGTCTGTGTGTTGAATGCACTCATCCGAAAGAAGTTTCTGAGAATGCTTCTGTCTAGTTCTTACGTGAAGATATTTCCTTTTCCAGCTTAGGCCTCAAAGCGCTCCAAATAAACACTTGCAAATTCTACAAAAGGAGTGTTTCAAAAGAGTTCTATCAAAAGGAACGTTCAAGTCGGTGAGTTGAATGCACTTATCATACCGAAGTTTCCTGGAATGCTTCTGTCTAGTTTTTATGTGAAGACATTTCCTTTTCCAGCATAGGAATCAGAGCACTCCAAATATCCACTTGCAGATACTACAAAAAGAGTGTTTCAAAACTGCTCTATCAAAAGCAAGCTTCAACACTGTGAGTAGAATGCACTCATCACAAAGAAGTTTCTGAGAATGCTTCTGTCTAGTTTTTATGTGAAGACATTTCCTTTTCCAACATAGGCCTCAAAGCGCTCGAAATAAACACTTGCAGATTCTACAAAAGGAGTGTTTCGAAACTGCGCTTCCAAGAGGAACGTTCAAGTCTGTGAGTTGAATGCACTCATCACACAGAAGTTTCTCAGAATGCTTCTGTCTAGTTTTTATGTGAAGATATTTCCTTTTCCAGCATAGGCCTCAAAACGCTTCCAATATCCTCTTGCAGATTCTACAAAAAGAGTGTTTCAAAACTGTTCTATCAAAAGGAAGGTTCAACTCTGTGAGTTGAGTGAATGCATCATGAAGAACTTTCTGAGAATGCTTCTCTGTAGTTTTTAGGTGAAGATATTCCAAAACCCAGCACAGGCCTCGAAGTGCTCCAAATAACCACTTGCAGATTTTACCAAAAGAGTGTTTCAAAACTGCTCTTTCTATAGGTAAGTTCAAGTCTGTGAGATGAATGCACTCAACACAAAGAAGTTTCTGAGAATGCTTCTGTTCAGTTTTTATGTGAAGATATTTCCTTTTCCAGCATAGGCCTCAAACGGCTCCAAATATCCACTTGCAGATTCTACAAAAAGAGTGTTTCCAAACTTCTCTATCAATTGGTAGGTTCAACTCTGTGAGTTGAATGAAGTCATCACAAAGTAGTTTCTGAGAATCCTTCTCTCTAGTTTTTATGTGAAGATATTTCCTTTTCCAACATAGGCCTCAAGGTGCTCCGAATAAACACTTGCAGATTCTACAAACTTAATGTTTCAAAACTGTTCTATCAAAAAGAACGTTGAAGTCTGTGAGTTGAATGCACTCATCACAAAGAAGTTTCTCAGAATGCTTCCGTCTAGTTTTTAGGTGAAGAGATTTCATTTCCCAGCCTAGGCCTCAAAGCGCTCCAAATATCCACTTGCAGATTCTATAAGAAGAGTGTTTCAAAACTGCTCTATCAAAAGCAAGCTTCAACACTGTGAGTAGAATGCACTCATCACAAAGAAGTTTCTGAGAATGCTTCTGTCTAGATTTTATGTGAAGATATTTCCTTTTCCAACATAGGCCTCAAAGCGCTCCAAATAAACACTTGCAGATCCTACAAAAGGAGTGTTTCGAAACTGCTCTTTCAACAGGAACGTTCAAGTCTGTGAGTTGAATGCACTCATCACACAGAAGTTTCTCAGAATGCTTCTGTCTAGTTTTTATGTGAAGATATTTCCTTTTCCAGCATAGGCCTCAGAACGCTCCAAATATCCTCTTGCAGATTCTACAAAAAGAGGGTTTCAAAACTGTTCTATCAAAAGGAAGGTTCAACTCTGTGAGTTGAATGAATGCATCATGAAGAACTTTCTGAGAATGCTTCTCTGTAGTTTTTAGGTGAAGATATTCCAAAACCCAGCACAGGCCTCGAAGTGCTCCAAATAACCACTTGCAGATTTTACCAAAAGAGTGTTTCAAAACTGCTCTTTCTATAGGTAAGTTCAAGTCTGTGAGTTGAATGCACTCAACACAAAGAAGTTTCTGAGAATGCTTCTGTTCAGTTTTTATGTGAAGATATTTCCTTTTCCAGCATAGGCCTCAAACGGCTCCAAATATCCACTTGCAGATTCTACAAAAAGAGTGTTTCCAAACTTCTCTATCAATTGGTAGGTTCAACTCTGTGAGTTGAATGAAGTCATCACAAAGAAGTTTCTGAGAATCCTTCTCTCTAGTTTTTATGTGAAGATATTTCCTTTTCCAACATAGGCCTCAAGGTGCTCCGAATAAACACTTGCTGATTCTACAAACTTAATGTTTCAAAACTGTTCTATCAAAAGGAACGTTGAAGTCTGTGAGTTGAATGCACTCATCACAAAGAAGTTTCTCAGAATGCTTCCGTCTAGTTTTTAGGTGAAGAGATTTCATTTCCCAGCATAGGCCTCAAACAGCTCCAAATATCCACTTGCAGTTTCTATAAGAAGAGTGTTTCCAAACTGCTCTTTCAAAAGGAAGCTTCAAGTCTGTGAGTTGAATGCACTCATCACAAAGAAGTTTCTGAGAATGCTTCCGTCTAGTTTCTATATGAAGATATTTCCTTTTCCAACATAGGCCCCAAAGTGCTCCAAATAAACCCTTGCAGATTCTGCAAAAGGAGTGTTTCAAAACTGCTCTTTCTATAGGTAAGTTCAAGTCTGTGAGTTGAATGCACTCAACACAAAGAAGTTTCTGAGAATGCTTCTGTTCAGTTTTTATGTGAAGATATTTCCTTTTCCAGCATAGGCCTCAAACGGCTCCAAATATCCACTTGCAGATTCTACAAAAAGAGTGTTTCCAAACTTCTCTATCAATTGGTAGGTTCAACTCTGTGAGTTGAATGAACTAATCACAAAGAAGTTTCTGAGAATCCTTCTCTCTAGTTTTTATGTGAAGATATTTCCTTTTCCAACATAGGTCTCAAAGCGTTCCAAATAAACACATGCAGATTCTACAAAAGGAGTGTTTCAAAACTGTTCTATCAAAGGGAGCGTTCAAGTCTGTGAGTTGAATGTACTCATCACACAGATGTTTCTCAGAATGCTTCTGTCTAGTTTTTAGGTGAAGAGATTTCATTTCCCAGCATAGGCCTCAAAGCGCTCCAAATATCCACTTGCAGAATCTACGAAAAGAGTGTTTCAAAGCTGCTCTTTCAAAAGCAAGGTTCAAGTCTGTGTGTTGAATGCACTCATCCGAAAGAAGTTTCTGAGAATGCTTCTGTCTAGTTCTTACGTGAAGATATTTCCTTTTCCCGCTTAGGCCTCAAAGCGCTCCAAATAAACATTTGCAAATTCTAGAAAAGGAGTGTTTCAAAAGAGTTCTATCAAAAGGAACGTTCAAGTCTGTGAGTTGAATGCACTTATCATACTGAAGTTTCCTGGAATGCTTCTGTCTAGTTTTTATGTGAAGACATTTCCTTTTCCAGCATAGGCCTCAGAGCATTCCAAATATCCACTTGCAGATTCTACAAAAAGAGTGTTTCAAAACTGCTCTATCAAAAGCAAGCTTCAACACTGTGAGAAGAATGCACTCATCACAAAGAAGTTTCTGAGAATGCTTCTGTCTAGTTTTTATGTGAAGATATTTCCTTTTCCAACATAGGCCTCAAAGCGCTCCAAATAAACACTTGCAGATTCTACAAAAGGAGTGTTTCGAAACTGCTCTTTCAAGAGGAACGTTCAAGTCTGTGAGTTGAATGCACTCATCACACAGAAGTTTCTGAGAATGCTTCTGTCTAGTTTTTATGTGAAGATGTTTCCTTTTCCAGCATAGGCCTCAAAACGCTCCAAATATCCTCTTGCAGATTCTACAAAAAGAGTGTTTCAAAACTGTTCTATCAAAAGGAAGGTTCAACTCTGTGAGTTGAATGAATGCATCATGAAGAACTTTCTGAGAATGCTTCTCTGTAGTTTTTAGGTGAAGATATTCCAAAACCCAGCACAGGCCTCGAAGTGCTCCAAATAACCACTTGCAGATTTTACCAAAAGAGTGTTTCAAAACTGCTCTTTCTATAAGTAAGTTCAAGTCTGTGAGTTGAATGCACTCAACACAAGTTTCTGAGAATGCTTCTGTTCAGTTTTTATGTGAAGATATTTCCTTTTCCAGCATAGGCCTCAAACGGCTTCAAATATCCACTTGCAGATTCTACAAAAAGAGTGTTTCCAAACTTCTCTATCAATTGGTAGGTTCAACTCTGTGAGTTGAATGAAGTCATCACAAAGAAGTTTCTGAGAATCCTTCTCTCTAGTTTTTATGTGAAGATATTTCCTTTTCCAACATAGGCCTCAAGGTGCTCCGAATAAACACTTGCAGATTCTACAAAAGGATTGATTCAAAACTGTTCTATCAAAGGGAACGTTCAAGTCTGTGAGTTGAATGTACTCATCACACAGATGTTTCTCAGAATGCTTCTGTCTAGTTTTTAGGTGAAGAGATTTCATTTCCAAGCATAGGCCTCTAAGCACTCCAAATATCCACTTGCAGAATCTACGAAAAGAGTGTTTCAAATCTGCTCTTTCAAAAGCAAGGTTCAAGTCTGTGTGTTGAATGCACTCATCCAAAAGAAGTTTCTGAGAATGGTTCTGTCTAGTTCTTACGTGAAGATATTTCCTTTTCCAGCTTGGGCCTCAAAGCGCTCCAAATAAACACTTGCAAATTCTACAAAAGGAGTGTTTCAAAAGAGTTCTATCAAAAGGAACGTTCAAGTCTGTGAGTTGAATGCACTTATCATACCGAAGTTTCCTGGAATGCTTCTGTCTAGTTTTTATGTGAAGACATTCCCTTTTCCAGCATAGGCCTCAAAGCACTCCAAATATCCACTTGCAGATTCTACAAAAAGAGTGTTTCAAAACTGCTCTATCAAAAGCAAGCTTCAACACTGTGAGTAGAATGCACTCATCACAAAGAAGTTTCTGAGAATGCTTCTGTCTAGTTTTTATGTGAAGATATTTCCTTTTCCAACATAGGCCTCAAAGCGCTCCAAATAAACACTTGCAGATTCTACAAAAGGAGTGTTTCGAAACTGCTCTTTCAACAGGAACGTTCAAGTCTGTGAGTTGAATGCACTCATCACACAGAAGTTTCTCAGAATGCTTCTGTCTAGTTTTTATGTGAAGATATTTCCTTTTCCAGCATAGGCCTCAGAACCCTCCAAATATCCTCTTGCAGATTCTACAAAAAGAGTGTTTCAAAACTGTTCTATCAAAAGGAAGGTTCAACTCTGTGAGTTGAATGAATGCATCATGAAGAACTTTCTGAGAATGCTTCTCTGTACTTTTTAGGTGAAGATATTCCAAAACCCAGCACAGGCCTCGAAGTGCTCCAAATAACCACTTGCAGATTTTACCAAAAGAGTGTTTCAAAACTGCTCTTTCTATAGGTAAGTTCAAGTCTGTGAGTTGAATGCACTCAACACAAAGAAGTTTCTGAGAATGCTTCTGTTCAGTTTTTATGTGAAGATATTTCCTTTTCCAGCATAGGCCTCAAACGGCTCCAAATATCCACTTGCAGATTCTACAAAAAGAGTGTTTCCAAACTTCTCTATCAATTGGTAGGTTCAACTCTGTGAGTTGAATGAAGTCATCACAAAGAAGTTTCTGAGAATCCTTCTCTCTAGTTTTTATGTGAAGATATTTCCTTTTCCAACATAGGCCTCAAGGTGCTCCGAATAAACACTTGCAGATTCTACAAACTTAATGTTTCAAAACTGTTCTATCAAAAGGAATGTTGAAGTCTGTGAGTTGAATGCACTCATCACAAAGAAGTTCCTGAGAATGCTTCCGTCTAGTTTCTATATGAAGATATTTCCTTTTCCAACATAGGCCCCAAAGTGCTCCAAATAAACCCTTGCAGATTCTGCAAAAGGAGTGTTTCAAAACTGCTCTTTCTATAGGTAAGTTCAAGTCTGTGAGTTGAATGCACTCAACACAAAGAAGTTTCTGAGAATGTTTCTGTTCAGTTTTTATGTGAAGATATTTCCTTTTCCAGCATAGGCCTCAAACGGCTCCAAATATCCACTTGCAGATTCTACAAAAAGAGTGTTTCCAAACTTCTCTATCAATTGGTAGGTTCAACTCTGTGAGTTGAATGAAGTCATCACAAAGAAGTTTCTGAGAATCCTTCTCTCTAGTTTTTATGTGAAGATATTTCCTTTTCCAACATAGGCCTCAAAGCGCTCCAAATAAACACATGCAGATTCTACAAAAGGAGTGTTTCAAAACTGTTCTATCAAAGGGAGCGTTCAAGTCTGTGAGTTGAATGTACTCATCGCACAGATGTTTCTCAGAATGCTTCTGTCTAGTTTTTAGGTGAAGAGATTTCATTTCCCAGCATAGGCCTCAAAGCGCTCCAAATATCCACTTGCAGCATCTACGAAAAGAGTGTTTCAAAGCTGCTCTTTCAAAAGCAAGGTTCAAGTCTGTGTGTTGAATGCACTCATCCGAAAGAAGTTTCTGAGAATGCTTCTGTCTAGTTCATACGTGAAGATATTTCCTTTTCCAGCTTAGGCCTCAAAGCGCTCCAAATAAACACTTGCAAATTCTACAAAAGGAGTGTTTCAAAAGAGTTCTATCAAAAGGAACGTTCAAGTCTGTGAGTTGAATGCACTTATCATACCGAAGTTTCCTGGAATGCTTCTGTCTAGTTTTTATGTGAAGACATTTCCTTTTCCAGCATAGGCCTCAAAGCACTCCAAATATCCACTTGCAGATTCTACAAAAAGAGTGTTTCAAATCTGCTCTATCAAAAGCAAGCTTCAACATTGTGAGTAGAATGCACTCATCACAAAGAAATTTCTGAGAATGCTTCTGTCTAGTTTTTATGTGAAGATACTTCCTTTTCCAACATAGGCCTCAAAGCGCTCCAAATAAACACTTGCAGATTCTGCAAAAGGAGTGTTTCGAAACTGCTCTTTCAAGAGGAACGTTCAAGTCTGTGAATTGAATGCACTCATCACACAGAAGTTTCTGAGAATGCTTCTGTCTAGTTTTTATGTGAAGATGTTTCCTTTTCCAGCATAGGCCGCAAAACGCTCCAAATATCCTGTTGTAGATTCTACAAAAAGAGTGTTTCAAAACTGTTCTATCAAAAGGAAGGTTCAACTCTGTGAGTTGAATGAATGCATCATGAAGAACTTTCTGAGAATGCTTCTCTGTAGTTTTTAGGTGAAGATATTCCAAAACGCAGCACAGGCCTCGAAGTGCTCCAAATAACCACTTGCAGATTTTACCAAAAGAGTGTTTCAAAACTGCTCTTTCTATAGGTAAGTTCAAGTCTGTGAGTTGAATGCACTCAACACAAAGAAGTTTCTCAGAATGCTTCCGTCTAGTTTTTAGGTGAAGAGATTTCATTTCCCAGCACAGGCCTCAAAGCGCTCCAAATATCCACTTGCAGATTCTATAAGAAGAGTGTTTCCAAACTGCTCTTTCAAAAGGAAGCTTCAAGTCTGTGAGTTGAATGCACTCATCACAAAGAAGTTTCTGAGAATGCTTCCGTCTAGTTTCTATATGAAGATATTTCCTTTTCCAACATAGGCCCCAAAGTGCTCCAAATAAACCCTTGCAGATTCTACAAAAGGAGTGTTTCAAAACTGCTCTTTCTATATGTAAGTTCAAGTCTGTGAGTTGAATGCACTCAACACAAAGAAGTTTCTGAGAATGCTTCTGTTCAGTTTTTATGTGAAGATATTTCCTTTTCCAGCATAGGCCTCAAACGGCTCCAAATATCCACTTGCAGATTCTACAAAAAGAGTGTTTCCAAACTTCTCTATCAATTGGTAGGTTCAACTCTGTGAGTTGAATGAAGTCATCACAAAGAAGTTTCTGAGAATCCTTCTCTCTAGTTTTTATGTGAAGATATTTCCTTTTCCAACATAGACCTCAACGCGCTCCAAATGAACACATGCAGATTCTACAAGAGGAGTGTTTCAAAACTGTCCTATCAAAGGGAACGTTCAAGTCTGTGAGTTGAATGTACTCATCACACAGATGTGTCTCAGAATGCTTCTGTCTAGTTTTTAGGTGAAGAGATTTCATTTCCCAGCATAGGCCTCAAAGCGCTCCAAACATCCACTTGCAGAATCTACGAAAAGAGTGTTTCAAAGCTGCTCTTTCAAAAGCAAGGTTCAAGTCTGTGTGTTGAATGCACTCATCCGAAAGAAGTTTCTGAGAATGCTTCTGTCTAGTTCTTACGTGAAGATATTTCCTTTCCCCGCTTAGGCCTCAAAGCGCTCCAAATAAACACTTGCAAATTCTACAAAAGGAGTGTTTCAAAAGAGTTCTATCAAAAGGAACGTTCAAGTCTGTGAGTTGAATGCACTTATCATACCGAAGTTTCCTGGAATGCTTCTGTCTAGTTTTTATGTGAAGACATTTCGTTTTCCAGCAGAGGCCTCAAAGCACTCCAAATATCCACTTGCAGATTCTACAAAGAGTGTTTCAAAACTGCTCTATCAAAAGCAAGCTTCAACACTGTGAGTAGAATGCACTCATCACAAAGAAGTTTCTGAGAATGCTTCTGTCTAGTTTTTATGTGAAGATATTTCCTTTTCCAACATAGGCCTCAAAGCACTCCAAATAAACACTTGCATATTCTACAAAAGGAGTGTTTCAAAACTGCTCTTTCAAGAGGAACTTTCAAGTCTGTGAGTTGAATGCACTCATCACACAGAAGTTTCTCAGAATGCTTCTGTCTAGTTTTTATGTGAAGATATTTCCTTTTCCAGCATAGGCCTCAAAACGCTCCCAATATCCTCTTGCAGATTCTACAAAAAGAGTGTTTCAAAACTGTTCTATCAAAAGGAAGGTTCAACTCTGTGAGTTGAATGAATGCATCATGAAGAACTTTCTGAGAATGCTTCTCAGTAGTTTTTAGGTGAAGATATTCCAAAACCCAGCACAGGCCTCGAAGTGCTCCAAATAACCACTTGCAGATTTTACCAAAAGAGTGTTTCAAAACTGCTCTTTCTATAGGTAAGTTCAAGTCTGTGAGTTGAATGCACTCAACACAAAGAAGTTTCTGAGAATGCTTCTGTTCAGTTTTTATGTGAAGATATTTCCTTTTCCAGCATAGGCCTCAAACGGCTCCAAATATCCACTTGCAGATTCTACAAAAAGAGTGTTTCCAAACTTCTCTATCAATTGGTAGGTTCAACTCTGTGAGTTGAATGGAGTCATCACAAAGAAGTTTCTGAGAATCCTTCTCTCTAGTTTTTATGTGAAGATATTTCCTTTTCCAACATAGGCCTCAAGGTGCTCCGAATAAACACTTGCAGATTCTACAAACTTAATGTTTCAAAACTGTTCTATCAAAAGGAACGTTGAAGTCTGTGAGTTGAATGCACTCATCACAAAGAAGTTTCTCAGAATGCTTCCGTCTAGTTTTTAGGTGAAGAGATTTCATTTCCCAGCATAGGCCTCAAAGCGCTCCAAATATCCACTTGCAGATTCTATAAGAAGAGTGTTTCCAAACTGCTCTTCCAAAGGAAGCTTCAAGTCTGTGAGTTGAATGCACTCATCACAAAGAAGTTTCTGAGAATCCTTCTCTCTAGTTTTTATGTGAAGATATTTCCTTTTCCAGCGTAGGCCTCAAAGCGCTCCAAATAAACACATGCAGATTCTACAAAAGGAGTGTTTCAAAACTGTTCTATCAAAGGGAACGTTCAAGTCTGTGAGTTGAATGTACTCATCACACAGATGTTTCTCAGAATGCTTCTGTCTAGTTTTTAGGTGAAGAGATTTCATTTCCCAGCATAGGCCTCAAAGTGCTCCAAATATCCACTTGCAGAATCTACGAAAAGAGTGTTTCAAAGCTGCTCTTTCAAAAGCAAGGTTCAAGTCCGTGTGTTGAATGCACTCATCGAAAGAAGTTTCTGAGAATGCTTCTGTCTAGTTCTTACGTGAAGATATTTCCTTTTCCAGCTTAGGCCTCAAAGCGCTCCAAATAAACACTTGCAAATTCTACAAAAGGAGTGTTTCAAAAGAGTTCTATCAAAAGGAACGTTCAAGTCTGTGAGTTGAATGCACTTATCATACCGAAGTTTCCTGGAATGCTTCTGTCTAGTTTTTATGTGAAGACATTTCCTTTTCTAGCATAGGCCTCAAAGCACTCCAAATATCCACTTGCAGATTCTACAAAAAGAGTGTTTCAAAACTGCTCTATCAAAAGCAAGCTTCAACACTGTGAGTAGAATGCACTCATCACAAAGAAGTTTCTGAGAATCCTTCTGTCTAGTTTTTATGTGAAGATATTTCCTTTTCCAACATAGGCCTCAAAGCGCTCCAAATAAACACTTGCAGATTCTACAAAAGGAGTGTTTCGAAACTGCTCTTTCAAGAGGAACGTTCAAGTCTGTGAGTTGAATGCACTCATCACACAGAAGTTTCTCAGAATGCTTCTGTCTAGTTTTTATGTGAAGATGTTTCCTTTTCCAGCATAGGCCTCAAAACGCTCCAAATATCCTCTTGCAGATTCTACAAAAAGAGTGTTTCAAAACTGTTCTATCAAAAGGAAGGTTCAACTCTGTGAGTTGAATGAATGCATCATGAAGAACTTTCTGAGAATGCTTCTCTGTAGTTTTTAGGTGAAGATATTCCAAAACCCAGCACAGGCCTCGAAGTGCTCCAAATAACCACTTGCAGATTTTACCAAAAGAGTGTTTCAAAACTGCTCTTTCTATAAGTAAGTTCAAGTCTGTGAGTTGAATGCACTCAACACAAGTTTCTGAGAATGCTTCTGTTCAGTTTTTATGTGAAGATATTTCCTTTTCCAGCATAGGCCTCAAACGGCTCCAAATATCCACTTGCAGATTCTACAAAAAGAGTGTTTCCAAACTTCTCTATCAATTGGTAGGTTCAACTCTGTGAGTTGAATGAAGTCATCACAAAGAAGTTTCTGAGAATCCTTCTCTCTAGTTTTTATGTGAAGATATTTCCTTTTCCAACATAGGCCTCAAGGTGCTCCGAATAAACACTTGCAGATTCTACAAAAGGATTGATTCAAAACTGTTCTATCAAAGGGAACGTTCAAGTCTGTGAGTTGAATGTACTCATCACACAGATGTTTCTCAGAATGCTTCTGTCTAGTTTTTAGGTGAAGAGATTTCATTTCCAAGCATAGGCCTCTAAGCGCTCCAAATATCCACTTGCAGAATCTACGAAAAGAGTGTTTCAAATCTGCTCTTTCAAAAGCAAGGTTCAAGTCTGTGTGTTGAATGCACTCATCCAAAAGAAGTTTCTGAGAATGCTTCTGTCTAGTTCTTACGTGAAGATATTTCCTTTTCCAGCTTGGGCCTCAAAGCGCTCCAAATAAACACTTGCAAATTCTAGAAAAGGAGTGTTTCAAAAGAGTTCTATCAAAAGGAACGTTCAAGTCTGTGAGTTGAATGCACTTATCATACCGAACTTTCCTGGAATGCTTCTGTCTAGTTTTTATGTGAAGACATTCCCTTTTCCAGCATAGGCCTCAAAGCACTCCAAATATCCACTTGCAGATTCTACAAAAAGAGTGTTTCAAAACTGCTCTATCAAAAGCAAGCTTCAACACTGTGAGAAGAATGCACTCATCACAAAGAAGTTTCTGAGAATGCTTCTGTCTAGTTTTTATGTGAAGATATTTCCTTTTCCAACATAGGCCTCAAAGCGCTCCAAATAAACACTTGCAGATTCTACAAAAGGAGTGTTTCGAAACTGCTCTTTCAACAGGAACGTTCAAGTCTGTGAGTTGAATGCACTCATCACACAGAAGTTTCTGAGAATGCTTCTGTCTAGTTTTTATGTGAAGATATTTCCTTTTCCAGCATAGGCCTCAGAACGCTCCAAATATCCTCTTGCAGATTCTACAAAAAGAGTGTTTCAAAACTGTTCTATAAAAGGAAGGTTCAACTCTGTGAGTTGAATGAATGCATCATGAAGAACTTTCTGAGAATGCTTCTCTGTAGTTTTTAGGTGAAGATATTCCAAAACCCAGCACAGGCCTCGAAGTGCTCCAAATAACCACTTGCAGATTTTACCAAAAGAGTGTTTCAAAACTGCTCTTTCTATAGGTAAGTTCAAGTCTGTGAGTTGAATGCACTCAACACAAAGAAGTTTCTGAGAATGCTTCTGTTCAGTTTTTATGTGAAGATATTTCCTTTTCCAGCATAGGCCTCAAACGGCTCCAAATATCCACTTGCAGATTCTACAAAAAGAGTGTTTCCAAACTTCTCTATCAATTGGTAGGTTCAACTCTGTGAGTTGAATGAAGTCATCACAAAGAAGTTTCTGAGAATCCTTCTCTCTAGTTTTTATGTGAAGATATTTCCTTTTCCAACATATGCCTCAAGGTGCTCCGAATAAACACTTGCAGATTCTACAAACTTAATGTTTCAAAACTGTTCTATCAAAAGGAATGTTGAAGTCTGTGAGTTGAATGCCCTCATCACAAAGAAGTTTCTCAGAATGCTTCCGTCTAGTTTTTAGGTGAAGAGATTTCATTTCCCAGCCTAGGCCTCAAAGCGCTCCAAATATCCACTTGCAGATTCTATAAGAAGAGTGTTTCAAAACTGCTCTATCAAAAGCAAGCTTCAGCACTGTGAGTAGAATGCACTCATCACAAAGAAGTTTCTGAGAATGCTTCTGTCTAGTTTTTATGTGAAGATATTTCCTTTTCCAACATAGGCCTCAAAGCGCTCCAAATAAACACTTGCAGATCGTACAAAAGGAGTGTTTCGAAACTGCTCTTTCAAGAGGAACGTTCAAGTCTGTGAGTTGAATGCACTCATCACACAGAAGTTTCTCAGAATGCTTCTGTCTAGTTTTTATGTGAAGATATTTCCTTTTCCAGCATAGGCCTCAGAACGCTCCAAATATCCTCTTGCAGATTCTACAAAAAGAGTGATTCAAAACTGTTCTATCAAAAGGAAGGTTCAACTCTGTGAGTTGAATGAATGCATCATGAAGAACTTTCTGAGAATGCTTCTCTGTAGTTTTTAGGTGAAGTTATTCCAAAACCCAGCACAGGCCTCGACGTGCTCCAAATAACCACTTGCAGATTTTACCAAAAGAGTGTTTCAAAACTGCTCTTTCTATAGGTAAGTTCAAGTCTGTGAGTTGAATGCACTCAACACAAAGAAGTTTCTGAGAATGCTTCTGTTCAGTTTTTATGTGAAGATATTTCCTTTTCCAGCATAGGCCTCAAACGGCTCCAAATATCCACTTGCAGATTCTACAAAAAGAGTGTTTCCAAACTTCTCTATCAATTGGTAGGTTCAACTCTGTGAGTTGAATGAAGTCATCACAAAGAAGTTTCTGAGAATCCTTCTCTCTAGTTTTTATGTGAAGATATTTCCTTTTCCAACATAGGCCTCAAGGTGCTCCGAATAAACACTTGCTGATTCTACAAACTTAATGTTTCAAAACTGTTCTATCAAAAGGAACGTTGAAGTCTGTGAGTTGAATGCACTCATCACAAAGAAGTTTCTCAGAATGCTTCCGTCTAGTTTTTAGGTGAAGAGATTTCATTTCCCAGCATAGGCCTCAAACAGCTCCAAATATCCACTTGCAGATTCTATAAGAAGAGTGTTTCCAAACTGCTCTTTCAAAAGGAAGCTTCAAGTCTGTGAGTTGAATGCACTCATCACAAAGAAGTTTCTGAGAATGCTTCCGTCTAGTTTCTATATGAAGATATTTCCTTTTCCAACATAGGCCCCAAAGTGCTCCAAATAAACCCTTGCAGATTCTGCAAAAGGAGTGTTTCGAAACTGCTCTTTCAACAGGAACGTTCAAGTCTGTGAGTTGAATGCACTCATCACACAGAAGTTTCTGAGAATGCTTCTGTCTAGTTTTTATGTGAAGATATTTCCTTTTCCAACATAGGCCTGAAAGCGCTCCAAATAAACACTTGCAGATCCTACAAAAGGAGTGTTTCGAAACTGCTCTTTCAACAGGAACGTTCAAGTCTGTGAGTTGAATGCACTCATCACACAGAAGTTTCTCAGAATGCTTCTGTCTAGTTTTTATGTGAAGATATTTCCTTTTCCAGCATAGGCCTCAGAACGCTCCAAATATCCTCTTGCAGATTCTACAAAAAGAGTGTTTCAAAACTGTTCTATCAAAAGGAAGGTTCAACTCTGTGAGTTGAATGAATGCATAATGAAGAACTTTCTGAGAATGCTCCTCTGTAGTTTTTAGGTGAAGATATTCCAAAACCCAGCACAGGCCTCGAAGTGCTCCAAATAACCACTTGCAGATTTTACCAAAAGAGTGTTTCAAAACTGCTCTTTCTATAGGTAAGTTCAAGTCTGTGAGTTGAATGCACTCAACACAAAGAAGTTTCTGAGAATGCTTCTGTTCAGTTTTTATGTGAAGATATTTCCTTTTCCAGCATAGGCCTCAAACGGCTCCAAATATCCACTTGCAGATTCTACAAAAAGAGTGTTTCCAAACTTCTCTATCAATTGGTAGGTTCAACCCTGTGAGTTGAATGAAGTCATCACAAAGAAGTTTCTGAGAATCCTTCTCTCTAGTTTTTATGTGAAGATATTTCCTTTTCCAACATAAGCCTCAAGGTGCTCCGAATAAACACTTGCAGATTCTACAAACTTAATGTTTCAAAACTGTTCTATCAAAAGGAATGTTGAAGTCTGTGAGTTGAATGCACTCATCACAAAGAAGTTTCTCAGAATGCTTCCGTCTAGTTTTTAGGTGAAGAGATTTCATTTCCCAGCCTAGGCCTCAAAGCGCTCCAAATATCCACTTGCAGATTCTATAAGAAGAGTGTTTCAAAACTGCTCTATCAAAAGCAAGCTTCAACACTGTGAGTAGAATGCACTCATCACAAGGAAGTTTCTGAGAATGCTTCTGTCTAGTTTTTATGTGAAGATATTTCCTTTTCCAACATAGGCCTCAAAGCGCTCCAAATAAACACTTGCAGATTCTACAAAAGGAGTGTTTCGAAACTGCTCTTTCAACAGGAACGTTCAAGTCTGTGAGTTGAATGCACTCATCACACAGAAGTTTCTCAGAATGCTTCTGTCTAGTTTTTATGTGAAGATATTTCCTTTTCCAGCATAGGCCTCAGAACGCTCCAAATATCCTCTTGCAGATTCTACAAAAAGAGTGTTTCAAAACTGTTCTATCAAAAGGAAGGTTCAACTCTGTGAGTTGAATGAATGCATCATGAAGAACTTTCTGAGAATGCTTCTCTGTAGTTTTTAGGTGAAGATATTCCAAAACCCAGCACAGGCCTCGAAGTGCTCCAAATAACCACTTGCAGATTTTACCAAAAGAGTGTTTCAAAACTGCTCTTTCTATAGGTAAGTTCAAGTCTGTGAGTTGAATGCACTCAACACAAAGAAGTTTCTGAGAATGCTTCTGTTCAGTTTTTATGTGAAGATATTTCCTTTTCCAGCATAGGCCTCTAACGGCTCCAAATATCCACTTGCAGATTCTACAAAAAGAGTGTTTCCAAACTTCTCTATCAATTGGTAGGTTCAACCCTGTGAGTTGAATGAAGTCATCACAAAGAAGTTTCTGAGAATCCTTCTCTCTAGTTTTTATGTGAAGATATTTCCTTTTCCAACATAAGCCTCAAGGTGCTCCGAATAAACACTTGCAGATTCTGCAAACTTAATGTTTCAAAACTGTTCTATCAAAAGGAATGTTGAAGTCTGTGAGTTGAATGCACTCATCACAAAGAAGTTTCTCAGAATGCTTCCGTCTAGTTTTTAGGTGAAGAGAATTCATTTCCCAGCCTAGGCCTCAAAGCGCTCCAAATATCAACTTGCAGATTCTATAAGAAGAGTGTTTCAAAACTGCTCTATCAAAAGCAAGCTTCAACACTGTGAGTAGAATGCACTCATCACAAAGAAGTTTCTGAGAATGCTTCTGTCTAGTTTTTATGTGAAGATATTTCCTTTTCCAACATAGGCCTCAAAGCGCTCCAAATAAACACTTGCAGATTCCACAAAAGGAGTGTTTATAAACTGCTCTTTCAACAGGAACGTTCAAGTCTGTGAGTTGAATGCACTCATCACACAGAAGTTTCTCAGAATGCTTCTGTCTAGTTTTTATGTGAAGATATTTCCTTTTCCAGCATAGGCCGCAGAACGCTCCAAATATCCTCTTGCAGATTCTACAAAAAGAGTGTTTCAAAACTGTTCTATCAAAAGGAAGGTTCAACTCGGTGAGTTGAATGAATGCATCATGAAGAACTTTCTGAGAATGCTTCTCTGTAGTTTTTAGGTGAAGATATTCCAAAACCCAGCACAGGCCTCGAAGTGCTCCAAATAACCACTTGCAGATTTTACCAAAAGAGTGTTTCAAAACTGCTATTTCTATAGGTAAGTTCAAGTCTGTGAGTTGAATGCACTCAACACAAAGAAGTTTCTGAGAATGCTTCTGTTCAGTTTTTATGTGAAGATATTTCCTTTTCCAGCATAGGCCTCAAACGGCTCCAAATATCCACTTGCAGATTCTACAAAAAGAGTGTTTCCAAACTTCCCTATCAATTGGTAGCTTCAACTCTGTGAGTTGAATGAAGTCATCACAAAGAAGTTTCTGAGAATCCTTCTCTCTAGTTTTTATGTGAAGATATTTCCTTTTCCAACATAGGCCTCAAGGTGCTCCGAATAAACACTTGCAGATTCTACAAACTTAATGTTTCAAAAGTGTTCTATCAAAAGGAATGTTGAAGTCTGTGAGTTGAATGCACTCATCACAAAGAAGTTACTCAGAATGCTTCCGTCTAGTTTTTAGGTGAAGAGATTTCATTTCCCAGCCTAGGCCTCAAAGCGCTCCAAATATCCACTTGCAGATTCTATAAGAAGAGTGTTTCAAAACTGCTCTATCAAAAGCAAGCTTCAACACTGTGAGTAGAATGCACTCATCACAAAGAAGTTTCTGAGAATGCTTCTGTCTAGTTTTTATGTGAAGATATTTCCTTTTCCAACATAGGCCTCAAAGCGCTCCAAATAAACACTTGCAGATTCTACAAAAGGAGTGTTTCGAAACTGCTCTTTCAAGAGGAACGTTCAAGTCTGTGAGTTGAATGCACTCATCACACAGAAGTTTCTGAGAATGCTTCTGTCTAGTTTTTATGTGAAGATGTTTCCTTTTCCAGCATAGGCCTCAAAACGCTCCAAATATCCTCTTGCAGATTCTACAAAAAGAGTGTTTCAAAACTGTTCTATCAAAAGGAAGGTTCAACTCTGTGAGTTGAATGAATGCATCATGAAGAATTTTCTGAGAATGCTTCTCTGTAGTTTTTAGGTGAAGATATTCCAAAACCCAGCACAGGCCTCGAAGTGCTCCAAATAACCACTTGCAGATTTTACCAAAAGAGTGTTTCAAAACTGCTCTTTCTATAAGTAAGTTCAAGTCTGTGAGTTGAATGCACTCAACACAAGTTTCTGAGAATGCTTCTGTTCAGTTTTTATGTGAAGATATTTCCTTTTCCAGCATAGGCCTCAAACGGCTCCAAATATCCACTTGCAGATTCTACAAAAAGAGTGTTTCCAAACTTCTCTATCAGTTGGTAGGTTCAACTCTGTGAGTTGAATGGAGTCATCACAAAGAAGTTTCTGAGAATCCTTCTCTCTAGTTTTTATGTGAAGATATTTCCTTTTCCAACATAGGCCTCAAGGTGCTCCGAATAAACACTTGCAGATTCTACAAACTTAATGTTTCAAAACTGTTCTATCAAAAGGAACGTTGAAGTCTGTGAGTTGAATGCACTCATCACAAAGAAGTTTCTCAGAATGCTTCCGTCTAGTTTTTAGGTGAAGAGAATTCATTTCCCAGCCTAGGCCTCAAAGCGCTCCAAATATCAACTTGCAGATTCTATAAGAAGAGTGTTTCAAAACTGCTCTATCAAAAGCAAGCTTCAACACTGTGAGTAGAATGCACTCATCACAAAGAAGTTTCTGAGAATGCTTCTGTCTAGTTTTTATGTGAAGATATTTCCTTTTCCAACATAGGCCTCAAAGCGCTCCAAATAAACACTTGCAGATTCCACAAAAGGAGTGTTTATAAACTGCTCTTTCAACAGGAACGTTCAAGTCTGTGAGTTGAATGCACTCATCACACAGAAGTTTCTCAGAATGCTTCTGTCTAGTTTTTATGTGAAGATATTTCCTTTTCCAGCATAGGCCGCAGAACGCTCCAAATATCCTCTTGCAGATTCTACAAAAAGAGTGTTTCAAAACTGTTCTATCAAAAGGAAGGTTCAACTCGGTGAGTTGAATGAATGCATCATGAAGAACTTTCTGAGAATGCTTCTCTGTAGATTTTAGGTGAAGATATTCCAAAACCCAGCACAGGCCTCGAAGTGCTCCAAATAACCACTTGCAGATTTTACCAAAAGAGTGTTTCAAAACTGCTATTTCTATAGGTAAGTTCAAGTCTGTGAGTTGAATGCACTCAACACAAAGAAGTTTCTGAGAATGCTTCTGTTCAGTTTTTATGTGAAGATATTTCCTTTTCCAGCATAGGCCTCAAACGGCTCCAAATATCCACTTGCAGATTCTACAAAAAGAGTGTTTCCAAACTTCCCTATCAATTGGTAGCTTCAACTCTGTGAGTTGAATGAAGTCATCACAAAGAAGTTTCTGAGAATCCTTCTCTCTAGTTTTTATGTGAAGATATTTCCTTTTCCAACATAGGCCTCAAGGTGCTCCGAATAAACACTTGCAGATTCTACAAACTTAATGTTTCAAAAGTGTTCTATCAAAAGGAATGTTGAAGTCTGTGAGTTGAATGCACTCATCACAAAGAAGTTACTCAGAATGCTTCCGTCTAGTTTTTAGGTGAAGAGATTTCATTTCCCAGCCTAGGCCTCAAAGCGCTCCAAATATCCACTTGCAGATTCTATAAGAAGAGTGTTTCAAAACTGCTCTATCAAAAGCAAGCTTCAACACTGTGAGTAGAATGCACTCATCACAAAGAAGTTTCTGAGAATGTTTCTGTCTAGTTTTTATGTGAAGATATTTCCTTTTCCAACATAGGCCTCAAAGCGCTCCAAATAAACACTTGCAGATTCTACAAAAGGAGTGTTTCGAAACTGCTCTTTCAAGAGGAACGTTCAAGTCTGTGAGTTGAATGCACTCATCACACAGAAGTTTCTGAGAATGCTTCTGTCTAGTTTTTATGTGAAGATGTTTCCTTTTCCAGCATAGGCCTCAAAACGCTCCAAATATCCTCTTGCAGATTCTACAAAAAGAGTGTTTCAAAACTGTTCTATCAAAAGGAAGGTTCAACTCTGTGAGTTGAATGAATGCATCATGAAGAATTTTCTGAGAATGCTTCTCTGTAGTTTTTAGGTGAAGATATTCCAAAACCCAGCACAGGCCTCGAAGTGCTCCAAATAACCACTTGCAGATTTTACCAAAAGAGTGTTTCAAAACTGCTCTTTCTATAAGTAAGTTCAAGTCTGTGAGTTGAATGCACTCAACACAAGTTTCTGAGAATGCTTCTGTTCAGTTTTTATGTGAAGATATTTCCTTTTCCAGCATAGGCCTCAAACGGCTCCAAATATCCACTTGCAGATTCTACAAAAAGAGTGTTTCCAAACTTCTCTATCAGTTGGTAGGTTCAACTCTGTGAGTTGAATGGAGTCATCACAAAGAAGTTTCTGAGAATCCTTCTCTCTAGTTTTTATGTGAAGATATTTCCTTTTCCAACATAGGCCTCAAGGTGCTCCGAATAAACACTTGCAGATTCTACAAACTTAATGTTTCAAAACTGTTCTATCAAAAGGAACGTTGAAGTCTGTGAGTTGAATGCACTCATCACAAAGAAGTTTCTCAGAATGCTTCCGTCTAGTTTTTAGGTGAAGAGATTTCATTTCCCAGCATAGGCCTCAAAGCGCTCCAAATATCCACTTGCAGATTCTATAAGAAGAGTGTTTCCAAACTGCTCTTCCAAAGGAAGCTTCAAGTCTGTGAGCTGAATGCACTCATCACAAAGAAGTTTCTGAGAATGCTTACGTCTAGTTTCTATATGAAGATATTTCCTTTTCCAACATAGGCCCCAAAGTGCTCCAAATAAACCCTTGCAGATTCTACAAAAGGAGTGTTTCAAAACTGCTCTTTCTATAGGTAAGTTCAAGTCTGTGAGTTGAATGCACTCAACACAAAGAAGTTTCTGAGAATGCTTACGTCTAGTTTCTATATGAAGATATTTCCTTTTCCAACATAGGCCCCAAAGTGCTCCAAATAAACCCTTGCAGATTCTACAAAAGGAGTGTTTCAAAACTGCTCTTTCTATAGGTAAGTTCAAGTCTGTGAGTTGAATGCACTCAACACAAAGAAGTTTCTGAGAATGCTTCTGTTCAGTTTTTATGTGAAGATATTTCCTTTTCCAGCATAGGCCTCAAACGGCTCCAAATATCCACTTGCAGATTCTACAAAAAGAGTGTTTCCAAACTTCTCTATCAATTGGTAGGTTCAACTCTGTGAGTTGAATGAAGTCATCACAAAGAAGTTTCTGAGAATCCTTCTCTCTAATTTTTATGTGAAGATATTTCCTTTTCCAGCGTAGGCCTCAAAGCGCTCCAAATAAACACATGCAGATTCTACAAAAGGAGTGCTTCAAAACTGTTCTATCAAAGGGAACGTTCAAGTCTGTGAGTTGAATGTACTCATCACACAGATGTTTCTCAGAATGCTTCTGTCTAGTTTTTAGGTGAAGAGATTTCATTTCCCAGCATAGGCCTCAAAGCGCTCCAAATATCCACTTGCAGAATCTACGAAAAGAGTGTTTCAAAGCTGCTCTTTCAAAAGCAAGGTTCAAGTCTGTGTGTTGAATGCACTCATCCGAAAGAAGTTTCTGAGAATGCTTCTGTCTAGTTCTTACGTGAAGATATTTCCTTTTCCCGCTTAGGCCTCAAAGCGCTCCAAATAAACATTTGCAAATTCTAGAAAAGGAGTGTTTCAAAAGAGTTCTATCAAAAGGAACGTTCAAGTCTGTGAGTTGAATGCACTTATCATACTGAAGTTTCCTGGAATGCTTCTGTCTAGTTTTTATGTGAAGACATTTCCTTTTCCAGCTTAGGCCTCAGAGCACTCCAAATATCCACTTGCAGATTCTACAAAAAGAGTGTTTCAAAACTGCTCTATCAAAAGCAAGCTTCAACACTGTGAGAAGAATGCACTCATCACAAAGAAGTTTCTGAGAATGCTTCTGTCTAGTTTTTCTGTGAAGATATTTCCTTTTCCAACATAGGCCTCAAAGCGCTCCAAATAAACACTTGCAGATTCTACAAAAGGAGTGTTTCGAAACTGCTCTTTCAAGAGGAGCGTTCAAGTCTGTGAGTTGAATGCACTCATCACACAGAAGTTTCTCAGAATGCTTCTGTCTAGTTTTTATGTGAAGATGTTTCCTTTTCCAGCATAGGCCTCAAAACGCTCCAAATATCCTCTTGCAGATTCTACAAAAAGAGTGTTTCAAAACTGTTCTATCAAAAGGAAGGTTCAACTCTGTGAGTTGAATGAATGCATCATGAAGAACTTTCTGAGAATGCTTCTCTGTAGTTTTTAGGTGAAGATATTCCAAAACCCAGCACAGGCCTCGAAGTGCTCCAAATAACCACTTGCAGATTTTACCAAAAGAGTGTTTCAAAACTGCTCTTTCTATAAGTAAGTTCAAGTCTGTGAGTTGAATGCACTCAACACAAGTTTCTGAGAATGCTTCTGTTCAGTTTTTATGTGAAGATATTTCCTTTTCCAGCATAGGCCTCAAACGGCTTCAAATATCCACTTGCAGATTCTACAAAAAGAGTGTTTCCAAACTTCTCTATCAATTGGTAGGTTCAACTCTGTGAGTTGAATGAAGTCATCACAAAGAAGTTTCTGAGAATCCTTCTCTCTAGTTTTTATGTGAAGATATTTCCTTTTCCAACATAGGCCTCAAGGTGCTCCGAATAAACACTTGCAGATTCTACAAAAGGATTGATTCAAAACTGTTCTATCAAAGGGAACGTTCAAGTCTGTGAGTTGAATGTACTCATCACACAGATGTTTCTCAGAATGCTTCTGTCTAGTTTTTAGGTGAAGAGATTTCATTTCCAAGCATAGGCCTCTAAGCACTCCAAATATCCACTTGCAGAATCTACGAAAAGAGTGTTTCAAATCTGCTCTTTCAAAAGCAAGGTTCAAGTCTGTGTGTTGAATGCACTCATCCAAAAGAAGTTTCTGAGAATGGTTCTGTCTAGTTCTTACGTGAAGATATTTCCTTTTCCAGCTTGGGCCTCAAAGCGCTCCAAATAAACACTTGCAAATTCTACAAAAGGAGTGTTTCAAAAGAGTTCTATCAAAAGGAACGTTCAAGTCTGTGAGTTGAATGCACTTATCATACCGAAGTTTCCTGGAATGCTTCTGTCTAGTTTTTATGTGAAGACATTCCCTTTTCCAGCATAGGCCTCAAAGCACTCCAAATATCCACTTGCAGATTCTACAAAAAGAGTGTTTCAAAACTGCTCTATCAAAAGCAAGCTTCAACACTGTGAGTAGAATGCACTCATCACAAAGAAGTTTCTGAGAATGCTTCTGTCTAGTTTTTATGTGAAGATATTTCCTTTTCCAACATAGGCCTCAAAGCGCTCCAAATAAACACTTGCAGATTCTACAAAAGGAGTGTTTCGAAACTGCTCTTTCAACAGGAACGTTCAAGTCTGTGAGTTGAATGCACTCATCACACAGAAGTTTCTCAGAATGCTTCTGTCTAGTTTTTATGTGAAGATATTTCCTTTTCCAGCATAGGCCTCAGAACCCTCCAAATATCCTCTTGCAGATTCTACAAAAAGAGTGTTTCAAAACTGTTCTATCAAAAGGAAGGTTCAACTCTGTGAGTTGAATGAATGCATCATGAAGAACTTTCTGAGAATGCTTCTCTGTACTTTTTAGGTGAAGATATTCCAAAACCCAGCACAGGCCTCGAAGTGCTCCAAATAACCACTTGCAGATTTTACCAAAAGAGTGTTTCAAAACTGCTCTTTCTATAGGTAAGTTCAAGTCTGTGAGTTGAATGCACTCAACACAAAGAAGTTTCTGAGAATGCTTCTGTTCAGTTTTTATGTGAAGATATTTCCTTTTCCAGCATAGGCCTCAAACGGCTCCAAATATCCACTTGCAGATTCTACAAAAAGAGTGTTTCCAAACTTCTCTATCAATTGGTAGGTTCAACTCTGTGAGTTGAATGAAGTCATCACAAAGAAGTTTCTGAGAATCCTTCTCTCTAGTTTTTATGTGAAGATATTTCCTTTTCCAACATAGGCCTCAAGGTGCTCCGAATAAACACTTGCAGATTCTACAAACTTAATGTTTCAAAACTGTTCTATCAAAAGGAATGTTGAAGTCTGTGAGTTGAATGCACTCATCACAAAGAAGTTCCTGAGAATGCTTCCGTCTAGTTTCTATATGAAGATATTTCCTTTTCCAACATAGGCCCCAAAGTGCTCCAAATAAACCCTTGCAGATTCTGCAAAAGGAGTGTTTCAAAACTGCTCTTTCTATAGGTAAGTTCAAGTCTGTGAGTTGAATGCACTCAACACAAAGAAGTTTCTGAGAATGTTTCTGTTCAGTTTTTATGTGAAGATATTTCCTTTTCCAGCATAGGCCTCAAACGGCTCCAAATATCCACTTGCAGATTCTACAAAAAGAGTGTTTCCAAACTTCTCTATCAATTGGTAGGTTCAACTCTGTGAGTTGAATGAAGTCATCACAAAGAAGTTTCTGAGAATCCTTCTCTCTAGTTTTTATGTGAAGATATTTCCTTTTCCAACATAGGCCTCAAAGCGCTCCAAATAAACACATGCAGATTCTACAAAAGGAGTGTTTCAAAACTGTTCTATCAAAGGGAGCGTTCAAGTCTGTGAGTTGAATGTACTCATCGCACAGATGTTTCTCAGAATGCTTCTGTCTAGTTTTTAGGTGAAGAGATTTCATTTCCCAGCATAGGCCTCAAAGCGCTCCAAATATCCACTTGCAGCATCTACGAAAAGAGTGTTTCAAAGCTGCTCTTTCAAAAGCAAGGTTCAAGTCTGTGTGTTGAATGCACTCATCCGAAAGAAGTTTCTGAGAATGCTTCTGTCTAGTTCATACGTGAAGATATTTCCTTTTCCAGCTTAGGCCTCAAAGCGCTCCAAATAAACACTTGCAAATTCTACAAAAGGAGTGTTTCAAAAGAGTTCTATCAAAAGGAACGTTCAAGTCTGTGAGTTGAATGCACTTATCATACCGAAGTTTCCTGGAATGCTTCTGTCTAGTTTTTATGTGAAGACATTTCCTTTTCCAGCATAGGCCTCAAAGCACTCCAAATATCCACTTGCAGATTCTACAAAAAGAGTGTTTCAAATCTGCTCTATCAAAAGCAAGCTTCAACATTGTGAGTAGAATGCACTCATCACAAAGAAATTTCTGAGAATGCTTCTGTCTAGTTTTTATGTGAAGATACTTCCTTTTCCAACATAGGCCTCAAAGCGCTCCAAATAAACACTTGCAGATTCTGCAAAAGGAGTGTTTCGAAACTGCTCTTTCAAGAGGAACGTTCAAGTCTGTGAATTGAATGCACTCATCACACAGAAGTTTCTGAGAATGCTTCTGTCTAGTTTTTATGTGAAGATGTTTCCTTTTCCAGCATAGGCCGCAAAACGCTCCAAATATCCTGTTGTAGATTCTACAAAAAGAGTGTTTCAAAACTGTTCTATCAAAAGGAAGGTTCAACTCTGTGAGTTGAATGAATGCATCATGAAGAACTTTCTGAGAATGCTTCTCTGTAGTTTTTAGGTGAAGATATTCCAAAACGCAGCACAGGCCTCGAAGTGCTCCAAATAACCACTTGCAGATTTTACCAAAAGAGTGTTTCAAAACTGCTCTTTCTATAGGTAAGTTCAAGTCTGTGAGTTGAATGCACTCAACACAAAGAAGTTTCTCAGAATGCTTCCGTCTAGTTTTTAGGTGAAGAGATTTCATTTCCCAGCACAGGCCTCAAAGCGCTCCAAATATCCACTTGCAGATTCTATAAGAAGAGTGTTTCCAAACTGCTCTTTCAAAAGGAAGCTTCAAGTCTGTGAGTTGAATGCACTCATCACAAAGAAGTTTCTGAGAATGCTTCCGTCTAGTTTCTATATGAAGATATTTCCTTTTCCAACATAGGCCCCAAAGTGCTCCAAATAAACCCTTGCAGATTCTACAAAAGGAGTGTTTCAAAACTGCTCTTTCTATATGTAAGTTCAAGTCTGTGAGTTGAATGCACTCAACACAAAGAAGTTTCTGAGAATGCTTCTGTTCAGTTTTTATGTGAAGATATTTCCTTTTCCAGCATAGGCCTCAAACGGCTCCAAATATCCACTTGCAGATTCTACAAAAAGAGTGTTTCCAAACTTCTCTATCAATTGGTAGGTTCAACTCTGTGAGTTGAATGAAGTCATCACAAAGAAGTTTCTGAGAATCCTTCTCTCTAGTTTTTATGTGAAGATATTTCCTTTTCCAACATAGACCTCAACGCGCTCCAAATGAACACATGCAGATTCTACAAGAGGAGTGTTTCAAAACTGTCCTATCAAAGGGAACGTTCAAGTCTGTGAGTTGAATGTACTCATCACACAGATGTGTCTCAGAATGCTTCTGTCTAGTTTTTAGGTGAAGAGATTTCATTTCCCAGCATAGGCCTCAAAGCGCTCCAAACATCCACTTGCAGAATCTACGAAAAGAGTGTTTCAAAGCTGCTCTTTCAAAAGCAAGGTTCAAGTCTGTGTGTTGAATGCACTCATCCGAAAGAAGTTTCTGAGAATGCTTCTGTCTAGTTCTTACGTGAAGATATTTCCTTTCCCCGCTTAGGCCTCAAAGCGCTCCAAATAAACACTTGCAAATTCTACAAAAGGAGTGTTTCAAAAGAGTTCTATCAAAAGGAACGTTCAAGTCTGTGAGTTGAATGCACTTATCATACCGAAGTTTCCTGGAATGCTTCTGTCTAGTTTTTATGTGAAGACATTTCGTTTTCCAGCAGAGGCCTCAAAGCACTCCAAATATCCACTTGCAGATTCTACAAAGAGTGTTTCAAAACTGCTCTATCAAAAGCAAGCTTCAACACTGTGAGTAGAATGCACTCATCACAAAGAAGTTTCTGAGAATGCTTCTGTCTAGTTTTTATGTGAAGATATTTCCTTTTCCAACATAGGCCTCAAAGCACTCCAAATAAACACTTGCATATTCTACAAAAGGAGTGTTTCAAAACTGCTCTTTCAAGAGGAACTTTCAAGTCTGTGAGTTGAATGCACTCATCACACAGAAGTTTCTCAGAATGCTTCTGTCTAGTTTTTATGTGAAGATATTTCCTTTTCCAGCATAGGCCTCAAAACGCTCCCAATATCCTCTTGCAGATTCTACAAAAAGAGTGTTTCAAAACTGTTCTATCAAAAGGAAGGTTCAACTCTGTGAGTTGAATGAATGCATCATGAAGAACTTTCTGAGAATGCTTCTCAGTAGTTTTTAGGTGAAGATATTCCAAAACCCAGCACAGGCCTCGAAGTGCTCCAAATAACCACTTGCAGATTTTACCAAAAGAGTGTTTCAAAACTGCTCTTTCTATAGGTAAGTTCAAGTCTGTGAGTTGAATGCACTCAACACAAAGAAGTTTCTGAGAATGCTTCTGTTCAGTTTTTATGTGAAGATATTTCCTTTTCCAGCATAGGCCTCAAACGGCTCCAAATATCCACTTGCAGATTCTACAAAAAGAGTGTTTCCAAACTTCTCTATCAATTGGTAGGTTCAACTCTGTGAGTTGAATGGAGTCATCACAAAGAAGTTTCTGAGAATCCTTCTCTCTAGTTTTTATGTGAAGATATTTCCTTTTCCAACATAGGCCTCAAGGTGCTCCGAATAAACACTTGCAGATTCTACAAACTTAATGTTTCAAAACTGTTCTATCAAAAGGAACGTTGAAGTCTGTGAGTTGAATGCACTCATCACAAAGAAGTTTCTCAGAATGCTTCCGTCTAGTTTTTAGGTGAAGAGATTTCATTTCCCAGCATAGGCCTCAAAGCGCTCCAAATATCCACTTGCAGATTCTATAAGAAGAGTGTTTCCAAACTGCTCTTCCAAAGGAAGCTTCAAGTCTGTGAGTTGAATGCACTCATCACAAAGAAGTTTCTGAGAATCCTTCTCTCTAGTTTTTATGTGAAGATATTTCCTTTTCCAGCGTAGGCCTCAAAGCGCTCCAAATAAACACATGCAGATTCTACAAAAGGAGTGTTTCAAAACTGTTCTATCAAAGGGAACGTTCAAGTCTGTGAGTTGAATGTACTCATCACACAGATGTTTCTCAGAATGCTTCTGTCTAGTTTTTAGGTGAAGAGATTTCATTTCCCAGCATAGGCCTCAAAGTGCTCCAAATATCCACTTGCAGAATCTACGAAAAGAGTGTTTCAAAGCTGCTCTTTCAAAAGCAAGGTTCAAGTCCGTGTGTTGAATGCACTCATCGAAAGAAGTTTCTGAGAATGCTTCTGTCTAGTTCTTACGTGAAGATATTTCCTTTTCCAGCTTAGGCCTCAAAGCGCTCCAAATAAACACTTGCAAATTCTACAAAAGGAGTGTTTCAAAAGAGTTCTATCAAAAGGAACGTTCAAGTCTGTGAGTTGAATGCACTTATCATACCGAAGTTTCCTGGAATGCTTCTGTCTAGTTTTTATGTGAAGACATTTCCTTTTCTAGCATAGGCCTCAAAGCACTCCAAATATCCACTTGCAGATTCTACAAAAAGAGTGTTTCAAAACTGCTCTATCAAAAGCAAGCTTCAACACTGTGAGTAGAATGCACTCATCACAAAGAAGTTTCTGAGAATCCTTCTGTCTAGTTTTTATGTGAAGATATTTCCTTTTCCAACATAGGCCTCAAAGCGCTCCAAATAAACACTTGCAGATTCTACAAAAGGAGTGTTTCGAAACTGCTCTTTCAAGAGGAACGTTCAAGTCTGTGAGTTGAATGCACTCATCACACAGAAGTTTCTCAGAATGCTTCTGTCTAGTTTTTATGTGAAGATGTTTCCTTTTCCAGCATAGGCCTCAAAACGCTCCAAATATCCTCTTGCAGATTCTACAAAAAGAGTGTTTCAAAACTGTTCTATCAAAAGGAAGGTTCAACTCTGTGAGTTGAATGAATGCATCATGAAGAACTTTCTGAGAATGCTTCTCTGTAGTTTTTAGGTGAAGATATTCCAAAACCCAGCACAGGCCTCGAAGTGCTCCAAATAACCACTTGCAGATTTTACCAAAAGAGTGTTTCAAAACTGCTCTTTCTATAAGTAAGTTCAAGTCTGTGAGTTGAATGCACTCAACACAAGTTTCTGAGAATGCTTCTGTTCAGTTTTTATGTGAAGATATTTCCTTTTCCAGCATAGGCCTCAAACGGCTCCAAATATCCACTTGCAGATTCTACAAAAAGAGTGTTTCCAAACTTCTCTATCAATTGGTAGGTTCAACTCTGTGAGTTGAATGAAGTCATCACAAAGAAGTTTCTGAGAATCCTTCTCTCTAGTTTTTATGTGAAGATATTTCCTTTTCCAACATAGGCCTCAAGGTGCTCCGAATAAACACTTGCAGATTCTACAAAAGGATTGATTCAAAACTGTTCTATCAAAGGGAACGTTCAAGTCTGTGAGTTGAATGTACTCATCACACAGATGTTTCTCAGAATGCTTCTGTCTAGTTTTTAGGTGAAGAGATTTCATTTCCAAGCATAGGCCTCTAAGCGCTCCAAATATCCACTTGCAGAATCTACGAAAAGAGTGTTTCAAATCTGCTCTTTCAAAAGCAAGGTTCAAGTCTGTGTGTTGAATGCACTCATCCAAAAGAAGTTTCTGAGAATGCTTCTGTCTAGTTCTTACGTGAAGATATTTCCTTTTCCAGCTTGGGCCTCAAAGCGCTCCAAATAAACACTTGCAAATTCTAGAAAAGGAGTGTTTCAAAAGAGTTCTATCAAAAGGAACGTTCAAGTCTGTGAGTTGAATGCACTTATCATACCGAACTTTCCTGGAATGCTTCTGTCTAGTTTTTATGTGAAGACATTCCCTTTTCCAGCATAGGCCTCAAAGCACTCCAAATATCCACTTGCAGATTCTACAAAAAGAGTGTTTCAAAACTGCTCTATCAAAAGCAAGCTTCAACACTGTGAGAAGAATGCACTCATCACAAAGAAGTTTCTGAGAATGCTTCTGTCTAGTTTTTATGTGAAGATATTTCCTTTTCCAACATAGGCCTCAAAGCGCTCCAAATAAACACTTGCAGATTCTACAAAAGGAGTGTTTCGAAACTGCTCTTTCAACAGGAACGTTCAAGTCTGTGAGTTGAATGCACTCATCACACAGAAGTTTCTGAGAATGCTTCTGTCTAGTTTTTATGTGAAGATATTTCCTTTTCCAGCATAGGCCTCAGAACGCTCCAAATATCCTCTTGCAGATTCTACAAAAAGAGTGTTTCAAAACTGTTCTATAAAAGGAAGGTTCAACTCTGTGAGTTGAATGAATGCATCATGAAGAACTTTCTGAGAATGCTTCTCTGTAGTTTTTAGGTGAAGATATTCCAAAACCCAGCACAGGCCTCGAAGTGCTCCAAATAACCACTTGCGGATTTTACCAAAAGAGTGTTTCAAAACTGCTCTTTCTATAGGTAAGTTCAAGTCTGTGAGTTGAATGCACTCAACACAAAGAAGTTTCTGAGAATGCTTCTGTTCAGTTTTTATGTGAAGATATTTCCTTTTCCAGCATAGGCCTCAAACGGCTCCAAATATCCACTTGCAGATTCTACAAAAAGAGTGTTTCCAAACTTCTCTATCAATTGGTAGGTTCAACTCTGTGAGTTGAATGAAGTCATCACAAAGAAGTTTCTGAGAATCCTTCTCTCTAGTTTTTATGTGAAGATATTTCCTTTTCCAACATAGGCCTCAAGGTGCTCCGAATAAACACTTGCAGATTCTACAAACTTAATGTTTCAAAACTGTTCTATCAAAAGGAATGTTGAAGTCTGTGAGTTGAATGCCCTCATCACAAAGAAGTTTCTCAGAATGCTTCCGTCTAGTTTTTAGGTGAAGAGATTTCATTTCCCAGCCTAGGCCTCAAAGCGCTCCAAATATCCACTTGCAGATTCTATAAGAAGAGTGTTTCAAAACTGCTCTATCAAAAGCAAGCTTCAACACTGTGAGTAGAATGCACTCATCACAAAGAAGTTTCTGAGAATGCTTCTGTCTAGTTTTTATGTGAAGATATTTCCTTTTCCAACATAGGCCTCAAAGCGCTCCAAATAAACACTTGCAGATCGTACAAAAGGAGTGTTTCGAAACTGCTCTTTCAAGAGGAACGTTCAAGTCTGTGAGTTGAATGCACTCATCACACAGAAGTTTCTCAGAATGCTTCTGTCTAGTTTTTATGTGAAGATATTTCCTTTTCCAGCATAGGCCTCAGAACGCTCCAAATATCCTCTTGCAGATTCTACAAAAAGAGTGATTCAAAACTGTTCTATCAAAAGGAAGGTTCAACTCTGTGAGTTGAATGAATGCATCATGAAGAACTTTCTGAGAATGCTTCTCTGTAGTTTTTAGGTGAAGTTATTCCAAAACCCAGCACAGGCCTCGACGTGCTCCAAATAACCACTTGCAGATTTTACCAAAAGAGTGTTTCAAAACTGCTCTTTCTATAGGTAAGTTCAAGTCTGTGAGTTGAATGCACTCAACACAAAGAAGTTTCTGAGAATGCTTCTGTTCAGTTTTTATGTGAAGATATTTCCTTTTCCAGCATAGGCCTCAAACGGCTCCAAATATCCACTTGCAGATTCTACAAAAAGAGTGTTTCCAAACTTCTCTATCAATTGGTAGGTTCAACTCTGTGAGTTGAATGAAGTCATCACAAAGAAGTTTCTGAGAATCCTTCTCTCTAGTTTTTATGTGAAGATATTTCCTTTTCCAACATAGGCCTCAAGGTGCTCCGAATAAACACTTGCTGATTCTACAAACTTAATGTTTCAAAACTGTTCTATCAAAAGGAACGTTGAAGTCTGTGAGTTGAATGCACTCATCACAAAGAAGTTTCTCAGAATGCTTCCGTCTAGTTTTTAGGTGAAGAGATTTCATTTCCCAGCATAGGCCTCAAACAGCTCCAAATATCCACTTGCAGATTCTATAAGAAGAGTGTTTCCAAACTGCTCTTTCAAAAGGAAGCTTCAAGTCTGTGAGTTGAATGCACTCATCACAAAGAAGTTTCTGAGAATGCTTCCGTCTAGTTTCTATATGAAGATATTTCCTTTTCCAACATAGGCCCCAAAGTGCTCCAAATAAACCCTTGCAGATTCTGCAAAAGGAGTGTTTCGAAACTGCTCTTTCAACAGGAACGTTCAAGTCTGTGAGTTGAATGCACTCATCACACAGAAGTTTCTGAGAATGCTTCTGTCTAGTTTTTATGTGAAGATATTTCCTTTTCCAACATAGGCCTGAAAGCGCTCCAAATAAACACTTGCAGATCCTACAAAAGGAGTGTTTAGAAACTGCTCTTTCAACAGGAACGTTCAAGTCTGTGAGTTGAATGCACTCATCACACAGAAGTTTCTCAGAATGCTTCTGTCTAGTTTTTATGTGAAGATATTTCCTTTTCCAGCATAGGCCTCAGAACGCTCCAAATATCCTCTTGCAGATTCTACAAAAAGAGTGTTTCAAAACTGTTCTATCAAAAGGAAGGTTCAACTCTGTGAGTTGAATGAATGCATAATGAAGAACTTTCTGAGAATGCTCCTCTGTAGTTTTTAGGTGAAGATATTCCAAAACCCAGCACAGGCCTCGAAGTGCTCCAAATAACCACTTGCAGATTTTACCAAAAGAGTGTTTCAAAACTGCTCTTTCTATAGGTAAGTTCAAGTCTGTGAGTTGAATGCACTCAACACAAAGAAGTTTCTGAGAATGCTTCTGTTCAGTTTTTATGTGAAGATATTTCCTTTTCCAGCATAGGCCTCAAACGGCTCCAAATATCCACTTGCAGATTCTACAAAAAGAGTGTTTCCAAACTTCTCTATCAATTGGTAGGTTCAACCCTGTGAGTTGAATGAAGTCATCACAAAGAAGTTTCTGAGAATCCTTCTCTCTAGTTTTTATGTGAAGATATTTCCTTTTCCAACATAAGCCTCAAGGTGCTCCGAATAAACACTTGCAGATTCTGCAAACTTAATGTTTCAAAACTGTTCTATCAAAAGGAATGTTGAAGTCTGTGAGTTGAATGCACTCATCACAAAGAAGTTTCTCAGAATGCTTCCGTCTAGTTTTTAGGTGAAGAGAATTCATTTCCCAGCCTAGGCCTCAAAGCGCTCCAAATATCAACTTGCAGATTCTATAAGAAGAGTGTTTCAAAACTGCTCTATCAAAAGCGAGCTTCAACACTGTGAGTAGAATGCACTCATCACAAAGAAGTTTCTGAGAATGCTTCTGTCTAGTTTTTATGTGAAGATATTTCCTTTTCCAACATAGGCCTCAAAGCGCTCCAAATAAACACTTGCAGATTCCACAAAAGGAGTGTTTATAAACTGCTCTTTCAACAGGAACGTTCAAGTCTGTGAGTTGAATGCACTCATCACACAGAAGTTTCTCAGAATGCTTCTGTCTAGTTTTTATGTGAAGATATTTCCTTTTCCAGCATAGGCCGCAGAACGCTCCAAATATCCTCTTGCAGATTCTACAAAAAGAGTGTTTCAAAACTGTTCTATCAAAAGGAAGGTTCAACTCGGTGAGTTGAATGAATGCATCATGAAGAACTTTCTGAGAATGCTTCTCTGTAGTTTTTAGGTGAAGATATTCCAAAACCCAGCACAGGCCTCGAAGTGCTCCAAATAACCACTTGCAGATTTTACCAAAAGAGTGTTTCAAAACTGCTATTTCTATAGGTAAGTTCAAGTCTGTGAGTTGAATGCACTCAACACAAAGAAGTTTCTGAGAATGCTTCTGTTCAGTTTTTATGTGAAGATATTTCCTTTTCCAGCATAGGCCTCAAACGGCTCCAAATATCCACTTGCAGATTCTACAAAAAGAGTGTTTCCAAACTTCCCTATCAATTGGTAGCTTCAACTCTGTGAGTTGAATGAAGTCATCACAAAGAAGTTTCTGAGAATCCTTCTCTCTAGTTTTTATGTGAAGATATTTCCTTTTCCAACATAGGCCTCAAGGTGCTCCGAATAAACACTTGCAGATTCTACAAACTTAATGTTTCAAAAGTGTTCTATCAAAAGGAATGTTGAAGTCTGTGAGTTGAATGCACTCATCACAAAGAAGTTACTCAGAATGCTTCCGTCTAGTTTTTAGGTGAAGAGATTTCATTTCCCAGCCTAGGCCTCAAAGCGCTCCAAATATCCACTTGCAGATTCTATAAGAAGAGTGTTTCAAAACTGCTCTATCAAAAGCAAGCTTCAACACTGTGAGTAGAATGCACTCATCACAAAGAAGTTTCTGAGAATGCTTCTGTCTAGTTTTTATGTGAAGATATTTCCTTTTCCAACATAGGCCTCAAAGCGCTCCAAATAAACACTTGCAGATTCTACAAAAGGAGTGTTTCGAAACTGCTCTTTCAAGAGGAACGTTCAAGTCTGTGAGTTGAATGCACTCATCACACAGAAGTTTCTCAGAATGCTTCTGTCTAGTTTTTATGTGAAGATATTTCCTTTTCCAGCATAGGCCTCAGAACGCTCCAAATATCCTCTTGCAGATTCTACAAAAAGAGTGATTCAAAACTGTTCTATCAAAAGGAAGGTTCAACTCTGTGAGTTGAATGAATGCATCATGAAGAACTTTCTGAGAATGCTTCTCTGTAGTTTTTAGGTGAAGTTATTCCAAAACCCAGCACAGGCCTCGACGTGCTCCAAATAACCACTTGCAGATTTTACCAAAAGAGTGTTTCAAAACTGCTCTTTCTATAGGTAAGTTCAAGTCTGTGAGTTGAATGCACTCAACACAAAGAAGTTTCTGAGAATGCTTCTGTTCAGTTTTTATGTGAAGATATTTCCTTTTCCAGCATAGGCCTCAAACGGCTCCAAATATCCACTTGCAGATTCTACAAAAAGAGTGTTTCCAAACTTCTCTATCAATTGGTAGGTTCAACTCTGTGAGTTGAATGAAGTCATCACAAAGAAGTTTCTGAGAATCCTTCTCTCTAGTTTTTATGTGAAGATATTTCCTTTTCCAACATAGGCCTCAAGGTGCTCCGAATAAACACTTGCTGATTCTACAAACTTAATGTTTCAAAACTGTTCTATCAAAAGGAACGTTGAAGTCTGTGAGTTGAATGCACTCATCACAAAGAAGTTTCTCAGAATGCTTCCGTCTAGTTTTTAGGTGAAGAGATTTCATTTCCCAGCATAGGCCTCAAACAGCTCCAAATATCCACTTGCAGATTCTATAAGAAGAGTGTTTCCAAACTGCTCTTTCAAAAGGAAGCTTCAAGTCTGTGAGTTGAATGCACTCATCACAAAGAAGTTTCTGAGAATGCTTCCGTCTAGTTTCTATATGAAGATATTTCCTTTTCCAACATAGGCCCCAAAGTGCTCCAAATAAACTCTTGCAGATTCTGCAAAAGGAGTGTTTCGAAACTGCTCTTTCAACAGGAACGTTCAAGTCTGTGAGTTGAATGCACTCATCACACAGAAGTTTCTGAGAATGCTTCTGTCTAGTTTTTATGTGAAGATATTTCCTTTTCCAACATAGGCCTGAAAGCGCTCCAAATAAACACTTGCAGATCCTACAAAAGGAGTGTTTAGAAACTGCTCTTTCAACAGGAACGTTCAAGTCTGTGAGTTGAATGCACTCATCACACAGAAGTTTCTCAGAATGCTTCTGTCTAGTTTTTATGTGAAGATATTTCCTTTTCCAGCATAGGCCTCAGAACGCTCCAAATATCCTCTTGCAGATTCTACAAAAAGAGTGTTTCAAAACTGTTCTATCAAAAGGAAGGTTCAACTCTGTGAGTTGAATGAATGCATAATGAAGAACTTTCTGAGAATGCTCCTCTGTAGTTTTTAGGTGAAGATATTCCAAAACCCAGCACAGGCCTCGAAGTGCTCCAAATAACCACTTGCAGATTTTACCAAAAGAGTGTTTCAAAACTGCTCTTTCTATAGGTAAGTTCAAGTCTGTGAGTTGAATGCACTCAACACAAAGAAGTTTCTGAGAATGCTTCTGTTCAGTTTTTATGTGAAGATATTTCCTTTTCCAGCATAGGCCTCAAACGGCTCCAAATATCCACTTGCAGATTCTACAAAAAGAGTGTTTCCAAACTTCTCTATCAATTGGTAGGTTCAACCCTGTGAGTTGAATGAAGTCATCACAAAGAAGTTTCTGAGAATCCTTCTCTCTAGTTTTTATGTGAAGATATTTCCTTTTCCAACATAAGCCTCAAGGTGCTCCGAATAAACACTTGCAGATTCTACAAACTTAATGTTTCAAAACTGTTCTATCAAAAGGAATGTTGAAGTCTGTGAGTTGAATGCACTCATCACAAAGAAGTTTCTCAGAATGCTTCCGTCTAGTTTTTAGGTGAAGAGATTTCATTTCCCAGCCTAGGCCTCAAAGCGCTCCAAATATCCACTTGCAGATTCTATAAGAAGAGTGTTTCAAAACTGCTCTATCAAAAGCAAGCTTCAACACTGTGAGTAGAATGCACTCATCACAAGGAAGTTTCTGAGAATGCTTCTGTCTAGTTTTTATGTGAAGATATTTCCTTTTCCAACATAGGCCTCAAAGCGCTCCAAATAAACACTTGCAGATTCTACAAAAGGAGTGTTTCGAAACTGCTCTTTCAACAGGAACGTTCAAGTCTGTGAGTTGAATGCACTCATCACACAGAAGTTTCTCAGAATGCTTCTGTCTAGTTTTTATGTGAAGATATTTCCTTTTCCAGCATAGGCCTCAGAACGCTCCAAATATCCTCTTGCAGATTCTACAAAAAGAGTGTTTCAAAACTGTTCTATCAAAAGGAAGGTTCAACTCTGTGAGTTGAATGAATGCATCATGAAGAACTTTCTGAGAATGCTTCTCTGTAGTTTTTAGGTGAAGATATTCCAAAACCCAGCACAGGCCTCGAAGTGCTCCAAATAACCACTTGCAGATTTTACCAAAAGAGTGTTTCAAAACTGCTCTTTCTATAGGTAAGTTCAAGTCTGTGAGTTGAATGCACTCAACACAAAGAAGTTTCTGAGAATGCTTCTGTTCAGTTTTTATGTGAAGATATTTCCTTTTCCAGCATAGGCCTCTAACGGCTCCAAATATCCACTTGCAGATTCTACAAAAAGAGTGTTTCCAAACTTCTCTATCAATTGGTAGGTTCAACCCTGTGAGTTGAATGAAGTCATCACAAAGAAGTTTCTGAGAATCCTTCTCTCTAGTTTTTATGTGAAGATATTTCCTTTTCCAACATAAGCCTCAAGGTGCTCCGAATAAACACTTGCAGATTCTGCAAACTTAATGTTTCAAAACTGTTCTATCAAAAGGAATGTTGAAGTCTGTGAGTTGAATGCACTCATCACAAAGAAGTTTCTCAGAATGCTTCCGTCTAGTTTTTAGGTGAAGAGAATTCATTTCCCAGCCTAGGCCTCAAAGCGCTCCAAATATCAACTTGCAGATTCTATAAGAAGAGTGTTTCAAAACTGCTCTATCAAAAGCGAGCTTCAACACTGTGAGTAGAATGCACTCATCACAAAGAAGTTTCTGAGAATGCTTCTGTCTAGTTTTTATGTGAAGATATTTCCTTTTCCAACATAGGCCTCAAAGCGCTCCAAATAAACACTTGCAGATTCCACAAAAGGAGTGTTTATAAACTGCTCTTTCAACAGGAACGTTCAAGTCTGTGAGTTGAATGCACTCATCACACAGAAGTTTCTCAGAATGCTTCTGTCTAGTTTTTATGTGAAGATATTTCCTTTTCCAGCATAGGCCGCAGAACGCTCCAAATATCCTCTTGCAGATTCTACAAAAAGAGTGTTTCAAAACTGTTCTATCAAAAGGAAGGTTCAACTCGGTGAGTTGAATGAATGCATCATGAAGAACTTTCTGAGAATGCTTCTCTGTAGTTTTTAGGTGAAGATATTCCAAAACCCAGCACAGGCCTCGAAGTGCTCCAAATAACCACTTGCAGATTTTACCAAAAGAGTGTTTCAAAACTGCTATTTCTATAGGTAAGTTCAAGTCTGTGAGTTGAATGCACTCAACACAAAGAAGTTTCTGAGAATGCTTCTGTTCAGTTTTTATGTGAAGATATTTCCTTTTCCAGCATAGGCCTCAAACGGCTCCAAATATCCACTTGCAGATTCTACAAAAAGAGTGTTTCCAAACTTCCCTATCAATTGGTAGCTTCAACTCTGTGAGTTGAATGAAGTCATCACAAAGAAGTTTCTGAGAATCCTTCTCTCTAGTTTTTATGTGAAGATATTTCCTTTTCCAACATAGGCCTCAAGGTGCTCCGAATAAACACTTGCAGATTCTACAAACTTAATGTTTCAAAAGTGTTCTATCAAAAGGAATGTTGAAGTCTGTGAGTTGAATGCACTCATCACAAAGAAGTTACTCAGAATGCTTCCGTCTAGTTTTTAGGTGAAGAGATTTCATTTCCCAGCCTAGGCCTCAAAGCGCTCCAAATATCCACTTGCAGATTCTATAAGAAGAGTGTTTCAAAACTGCTCTATCAAAAGCAAGCTTCAACACTGTGAGTAGAATGCACTCATCACAAAGAAGTTTCTGAGAATGCTTCTGTCTAGTTTTTATGTGAAGATATTTCCTTTTCCAACATAGGCCTCAAAGCGCTCCAAATAAACACTTGCAGATTCTACAAAAGGAGTGTTTCGAAACTGCTCTTTCAAGAGGAACGTTCAAGTCTGTGAGTTGAATGCACTCATCACACAGAAGTTTCTGAGAATGCTTCTGTCTAGTTTTTATGTGAAGATGTTTCCTTTTCCAGCATAGGCCTCAAAACGCTCCAAATATCCTCTTGCAGATTCTACAAAAAGAGTGTTTCAAAACTGTTCTATCAAAAGGAAGGTTCAACTCTGTGAGTTGAATGAATGCATCATGAAGAATTTTCTGAGAATGCTTCTCTGTAGTTTTTAGGTGAAGATATTCCAAAACCCAGCACAGGCCTCGAAGTGCTCCAAATAACCACTTGCAGATTTTACCAAAAGAGTGTTTCAAAACTGCTCTTTCTATAAGTAAGTTCAAGTCTGTGAGTTGAATGCACTCAACACAAGTTTCTGAGAATGCTTCTGTTCAGTTTTTATGTGAAGATATTTCCTTTTCCAGCATAGGCCTCAAACGGCTCCAAATATCCACTTGCAGATTCTACAAAAAGAGTGTTTCCAAACTTCTCTATCAGTTGGTAGGTTCAACTCTGTGAGTTGAATGGAGTCATCACAAAGAAGTTTCTGAGAATCCTTCTCTCTAGTTTTTATGTGAAGATATTTCCTTTTCCAACATAGGCCTCAAGGTGCTCCGAATAAACACTTGCAGATTCTACAAACTTAATGTTTCAAAACTGTTCTATCAAAAGGAACGTTGAAGTCTGTGAGTTGAATGCACTCATCACAAAGAAGTTTCTCAGAATGCTTCCGTCTAGTTTTTAGGTGAAGAGATTTCATTTCCCAGCATAGGCCTCAAAGCGCTCCAAATATCCACTTGCAGATTCTATAAGAAGAGTGTTTCCAAACTGCTCTTCCAAAGGAAGCTTCAAGTCTGTGAGCTGAATGCACTCATCACAAAGAAGTTTCTGAGAATGCTTACGTCTAGTTTCTATATGAAGATATTTCCTTTTCCAACATAGGCCCCAAAGTGCTCCAAATAAACCCTTGCAGATTCTACAAAAGGAGTGTTTCAAAACTGCTCTTTCTATAGGTAAGTTCAAGTCTGTGAGTTGAATGCACTCAACACAAAGAAGTTTCTGAGAATGCTTCTGTTCAGTTTTTATGTGAAGATATTTCCTTTTCCAGCATAGGCCTCAAACGGCTCCAAATATCCACTTGCAGATTCTACAAAAAGAGTGTTTCCAAACTTCTCTATCAATTGGTAGGTTCAACTCTGTGAGTTGAATGAAGTCATCACAAAGAAGTTTCTGAGAATCCTTCTCTCTAATTTTTATGTGAAGATATTTCCTTTTCCAGCGTAGGCCTCAAAGCGCTCCAAATAAACACATGCAGATTCTACAAAAGGAGTGCTTCAAAACTGTTCTATCAAAGGGAACGTTCAAGTCTGTGAGTTGAATGTACTCATCACACAGATGTTTCTCAGAATGCTTCTGTCTAGTTTTTAGGTGAAGAGATTTCATTTCCCAGCATAGGCCTCAAAGCGCTCCAAATATCCACTTGCAGAATCTACGAAAAGAGTGTTTCAAAGCTGCTCTTTCAAAAGCAAGGTTCAAGTCTGTGTGTTGAATGCACTCATCCGAAAGAAGTTTCTGAGAATGCTTCTGTCTAGTTCTTACGTGAAGATATTTCCTTTTCCCGCTTAGGCCTCAAAGCGCTCCAAATAAACATTTGCAAATTCTAGAAAAGGAGTGTTTCAAAAGAGTTCTATCAAAAGGAACGTTCAAGTCTGTGAGTTGAATGCACTTATCATACTGAAGTTTCCTGGAATGCTTCTGTCTAGTTTTTATGTGAAGACATTTCCTTTTCCAGCATAGGCCTCAGAGCACTCCAAATATCCACTTGCAGATTCTACAAAAAGAGTGTTTCAAAACTGCTCTATCAAAAGCAAGCTTCAACACTGTGAGAAGAATGCACTCATCACAAAGAAGTTTCTGAGAATGCTTCTGTCTAGTTTTTATGTGAAGATATTTCCTTTTCCAACATAGGCCTCAAAGCGCTCCAAATAAACACTTGCAGATTCTACAAAAGGAGTGTTTCGAAACTGCTCTTTCAAGAGGAACGTTCAAGTCTGTGAGTTGAATGCACTCATCACACAGAAGTTTCTCAGAATGCTTCTGTCTAGTTTTTATGTGAAGATGTTTCCTTTTCCAGCATAGGCCTCAAAACGCTCCAAATATCCTCTTGCAGATTCTACAAAAAGAGTTTTTCAAAACTGTTCTATCAAAAGGAAGGTTCAACTCTGTGAGTTGAATGAATGCATCATGAAGAACTTTCTGAGAATGCTTCTCTGTAGTTTTTAGGTGAAGATATTCCAAAACCCAGCACAGGCCTCGAAGTGCTCCAAATAACCACTTGCAGATTTTACCAAAAGAGTGTTTCAAAACTGCTCTTTCTATAAGTAAGTTCAAGTCTGTGAGTTGAATGCACTCAACACAAGTTTCTGAGAATGCTTCTGTTCAGTTTTTATGTGAAGATATTTCCTTTTCCAGCATAGGCCTCAAACGGCTCCAAATATCCACTTGCAGATTCTACAAAAAGAGTGTTTCCAAACTTCTCTATCAATTGGTAGGTTCAACTCTGTGAGTTGAATGAAGTCATCACAAAGAAGTTTCTGAGAATCCTTCTCTCTAGTTTTTATGTGAAGATATTTCCTTTTCCAACATAGGCCTCAAGGTGCTCCGAATAAACACTTGCAGATTCTACAAAAGGATTGATTCAAAACTGTTCTATCAAAGGGAACGTTCAAGTCTGTGAGTTGAATGTACTCATCACACAGATGTTTCTCAGAATGCTTCTGTCTAGTTTTTAGGTGAAGAGATTTCATTTCCAAGCATAGGCCTCTAAGCGCTCCAAATATCCACTTGCAGAATCTACGAAAAGAGTGTTTCAAATCTGCTCTTTCAAAAGCAAGGTTCAAGTCTGTGTGTTGAATGCACTCATCCAAAAGAAGTTTCTGAGAATGCTTCTGTCTAGTTCTTACGTGAAGATATTTCCTTTTCCAGCTTGGGCCTCAAAGCGCTCCAAATAAACACTTGCAAATTCTAGAAAAGGAGTGTTTCAAAAGAGTTCTATCAAAAGGAACGTTCAAGTCTGTGAGTTGAATGCACTTATCATACCGAAGTTTCCTGGAATGCTTCTGTCTAGTTTTTATGTGAAGGCATTCCCTTTTCCAGCAGAGGCCTCAAAGCACTCCAAATATCCACTTGCAGATTCTACAAAAAGAGTGTTTCAAAACTGCTCTATCAAAAGCAAGCTTCAACACTGTGAGAAGAATGCACTCATCACAAAGAAGTTTCTGAGAATGCTTCTGTCTAGTTTTTATGTGAAGATATTTCCTTTTCCAACATAGGCCTCAAAGCGCTCCAAATAAACACTTGCAGATTCTACAAAAGGAGTGTTTCGAAACTGCTCTTTCAAGAGGAACGTTCAAGTCTGTGAGTTGAATGCACTCATCACACAGAAGTTTCTGAGAATGCTTCTGTCTAGTTTTTATGTGAAGATGTTTCCTTTTCCAGCATAGGCCTCAAAACGCTCCAAATATCCTCTTGCAGATTCTACAAAAAGAGTGTTTCAAAACTGTTCTATCAAAAGGAAGGTTCAACTCTGTGAGTTGAATGAATGCATCATGAAGAACTTTCTGAGAATGCTTCTCTGTAGTTTTTAGGTGAAGATATTCCAAAACCCAGCACAGGCCTCGAAGTGCTCCAAATAACCACTTGCAGATTTTACCAAAAGAGTGTTTCAAAACTGCTCTTTCTATAAGTAAGTTCAAGTCTGTGAGTTGAATGCACTCAACACAAGTTTCTGAGAATGCTTCTGTTCAGTTTTTATGTGAAGATATTTCCTTTTCCAGCATAGGCCTCAAACGGCTCCAAATATCCACTTGCAGATTCTACAAAAAGAGTGTTTCCAAACTTCTCTATCAATTGGTAGGTTCAACTCTGTGAGTTGAATGAAGTCATCACAAAGAAGTTTCTGAGAATCCTTCTCTCTAGTTTTTATGTGAAGATATTTCCTTTTCCAACATAGGCCTCAAGGTGCTCCGAATAAACACTTGCAGATTCTACAAAAGGATTGATTCAAAACTGTTCTATCAAAGGGAACGTTCAAGTCTGTGAGTTGAATGTACTCATCACACAGATGTTTCTCAGAATGCTTCTGTCTAGTTTTTAGGTGAAGAGATTTCATTTCCAAGCATAGGCCTCTAAGCGCTCCAAATATCCACTTGCAGAATCTACGAAAAGAGTGTTTCAAATCTGCTCTTTCAAAAGCAAGGTTCAAGTCTGTGTGTTGAATGCACTCATCCAAAAGAAGTTTCTGAGAATGCTTCTGTCTAGTTCTTACGTGAAGATATTTCCTTTTCCAGCTTGGGCCTCAAAGCGCTCCAAATAAACACTTGCAAATTCTAGAAAAGGAGTGTTTCAAAAGAGTTCTATCAAAAGGAACGTTCAAGTCTGTGAGTTGAATGCACTTATCATACCGAAGTTTCCTGGAATGCTTCTGTCTAGTTTTTATGTGAAGGCATTCCCTTTTCCAGCAGAGGCCTCAAAGCACTCCAAATATCCACTTGCAGATTCTACAAAAAGAGTGTTTCAAAACTGCTCTATCAAAAGCAAGCTTCAACACTGTGAGAAGAATGCACTCATCACAAAGAAGTTTCTGAGAATGCTTCTGTCTAGTTTTTATGTGAAGATATTTCCTTTTCCAACATAGGCCTCAAAGCGCTCCAAATAAACACTTGCAGATTCTACAAAAGGAGTGTTTCGAAACTGCTCTTTCAAGAGGAACGTTCAAGTCTGTGAGTTGAATGCACTCATCACACAGAAGTTTCTGAGAATGCTTCTGTCTAGTTTTTATGTGAAGATGTTTCCTTTTCCAGCATAGGCCTCAAAACGCTCCAAATATCCTCTTGCAGATTCTACAAAAAGAGTGTTTCAAAACTGTTCTATCAAAAGGAAGGTTCAACTCTGTGAGTTGAATGAATGCATCATGAAGAACTTTCTGAGAATGCTTCTCTGTAGTTTTTAGGTGAAGATATTCCAAAACCCAGCACAGGCCTCGAAGTGCTCCAAATAACCACTTGCAGATTTTACCAAAAGAGTGTTTCAAAACTGCTCTTTCTATAAGTAAGTTCAAGTCTGTGAGTTGAATGCACTCAACACAAGTTTCTGAGAATGCTTCTGTTCAGTTTTTATGTGAAGATATTTCCTTTTCCAGCATAGGCCTCAAACGGCTCCAAATATCCACTTGCAGATTCTACAAAAAGAGTGTTTCCAAACTTCTCTATCAATTGGTAGGTTCAACTCTGTGAGTTGAATGAAGTCATCACAAAGAAGTTTCTGAGAATCCTTCTCTCTAGTTTTTATGTGAAGATATTTCCTTTTCCAACATAGGCCTCAAGGTGCTCCGAATAAACACTTGCAGATTCTACAAAAGGATTGATTCAAAACTGTTCTATCAAAGGGAACGTTCAAGTCTGTGAGTTGAATGTACTCATCACACAGATGTTTCTCAGAATGCTTCTGTCTAGTTTTTAGGTGAAGAGATTTCATTTCCAAGCATAGGCCTCTAAGCGCTCCAAATATCCACTTGCAGAATCTACGAAAAGAGTGTTTCAAATCTGCTCTTTCAAAAGCAAGGTTCAAGTCTGTGTGTTGAATGCACTCATCCAAAAGAAGTTTCTGAGAATGCTTCTGTCTAGTTCTTACGTGAAGATATTTCCTTTTCCAGCTTGGGCCTCAAAGCGCTCCAAATAAACACTTGCAAATTCTAGAAAAGGAGTGTTTCAAAAGAGTTCTATCAAAAGGAACGTTCAAGTCTGTGAGTTGAATGCACTTATCATACCGAAGTTTCCTGGAATGCTTCTGTCTAGTTTTTATGTGAAGGCATTCCCTTTTCCAGCAGAGGCCTCAAAGCACTCCAAATATCCACTTGCAGATTCTACAAAAAGAGTGTTTCAAAACTGCTCTATCAAAAGCAAGCTTCAACACTGTGAGAAGAATGCACTCATCACAAAGAAGTTTCTGAGAATGCTTCTGTCTAGTTTTTATGTGAAGATATTTCCTTTTCCAACATAGGCCTCAAAGCGCTCCAAATAAACACTTGCAGATTCTACAAAAGGAGTGTTTCGAAACTGCTCTTTCAACAGGAACGTTCAAGTCTGTGAGTTGAATGCACTCATCACACAGAAGTTTCTCAGAATGCTTCTGTCTAGTTTTTATGTGAAGATATTTCCTTTTCCAGCATAGGCCTCAGAACGCTCCAAATATCCTCTTGCAGATTCTACAAAAAGAGTGTTTCAAAACTGTTCTATCAAAAGGAAGGTTCAACTCTGTGAGTTGAATGAATGCATCATGAAGAACTTTCTGAGAATGCTTCTCTGTAGTTTTTAGGTGAAGATATTCCAAAACCCAGCACAGGCCTCGAAGTGCTCCAAATAACCACTTGCAGATTTTACCAAAAGAGTGTTTCAAAACTGCTCTTTCTATAGGTAAGTTCAAGTCTGTGAGTTGAATGCACTCAACACAAAGAAGTTTCTGAGAATGCTTCTGTTCAGTTTTTATGTGAAGATATTTCCTTTTCCAGCATAGGCCTCAAACGGCTCCAAATATCCACTTGCAGATTCTACAAAAAGAGTGTTTCCAAACTTCTCTATCAATTGGTAGGTTCAACTCTGTGAGTTGAATGAAGTCATCACAAAAAAGTTTCTGAGAATCCTTCTCTCTAGTTTTTATGTGAAGATATTTCCTTTTCCAACATAGGCCTCAAGGTGCTCCGAATAAACACTTGCAGATTCTACAAACTTAATGTTTCAAAACTGTTCTATCAAAAGGAATGTTGAAGTCTGTGAGTTGAATGCCCTCATCACAAAGAAGTTTCTCAGAATGCTTCCGTCTAGTTTTTAGGTGAAGAGATTTCATTTCCCAGCCTAGGCCTCAAAGCGCTCCAAATATCCACTTGCAGATTCTATAAGAAGAGTGTTTCAAAACTGCTCTATCAAAAGCAAGCTTCAACACTGTGAGTAGAATGCACTCATCACAAAGAAGTTTCTGAGAATGCTTCTGTCTAGTTTTTATGTGAAGATATTTCCTTTTCCAACATAGGCCTCAAAGCGCTCCAAATAAACACTTGCAGATCCTACAAAAGGAGTGTTTCGAAACTGCTCTTTCAACAGGAACGTTCAAGTCTGTGAGTTGAATGCACTCATCACACAGAAGTTTCTGAGAATGCTTCTGTCTAGTTTTTATGTGAAGATATTTCCTTTTCCAGCATAGGCCTCAGAACGCTCCAAATATCCTCTTGCAGATTCTACAAAAAGAGTGTTTCAAAACTGTTCTATCAAAAGGAAGGTTCAACTCTGTGAGTTGAATGAATGCATCATGAAGAACTTTCTGAGAATGCTTCTCTGTAGTTTTTAGGTGAAGATATTCCAAAACCCAGCACAGGCCTCGAAGTGCTCCAAATAACCACTTGCAGATTTTACCAAAAGAGTGTTTCAAAACTGCTCTTTCTATAAGTAAGTTCAAGTCTGTGAGTTGAATGCACTCAACACAAGTTTCTGAGAATGCTTCTGTTCAGTTTTTATGTGAAGATATTTCCTTTTCCAGCATAGGCCTCAAACGGCTCCAAATATCCACTTGCAGATTCTACAAAAAGAGTGTTTCCAAACTTCTCTATCAGTTGGTAGGTTCAACTCTGTGAGTTGAATGGAGTCATCACAAAGAAGTTTCTGAGAATCCTTCTCTCTAGTTTTTATGTGAAGATATTTCCTTTTCCAACATAGGCCTCAAGGTGCTCCGAATAAACACTTGCAGATTCTACAAACTTAATGTTTCAAAACTGTTCTATCAAAAGGAACGTTGAAGTCTGTGAGTTGAATGCACTCATCACAAAGAAGTTTCTCAGAATGCTTCCGTCTAGTTTTTAGGTGAAGAGATTTCATTTCCCAGCATAGGCCTCAAAGCGCTCCAAATATCCACTTGCAGATTCTATAAGAAGAGTGTTTCCAAACTGCTCTTCCAAAGGAAGCTTCAAGTCTGTGAGCTGAATGCACTCATCACAAAGAAGTTTCTGAGAATGCTTACGTCTAGTTTCTATATGAAGATATTTCCTTTTCCAACATAGGCCCCAAAGTGCTCCAAATAAACCCTTGCAGATTCTACAAAAGGAGTGTTTCAAAACTGCTCTTTCTATAGGTAAGTTCAAGTCTGTGAGTTGAAAGCACTCAACACAAAGAAGTTTCTGAGAATGCTTCTGTTCAGTTTTTATGTGAAGATATTTCCTTTTCCAGCATAGGCCTCAAACGGCTCCAAATATCCACTTGCAGATTCTACAAAAAGAGTGTTTCCAAACTTCTCTATCAATTGGTAGGTTCAACTCTGTGAGTTGAATGAACTCATCACAAAGAAGTTTCTGAGAATCCTTCTCTCTAGTTTTTATGTGAAGATATTTCCTTTTCCAGCGTAGGCCTCAAAGCGCTCCAAATAAACACATGCAGATTCTACAAAAGGAGTGCTTCAAAACTGTTCTATCAAAGGGAACGTTCAAGTCTGTGAGTTGAATGTACTCATCACACAGATGTTTCTCAGAATGCTTCTGTCTAGTTTTTAGGTGAAGAGATTTCATTTCCCAGCATAGGCCTCAAAGCGCTCCAAATATCCACTTGCAGAATCTACGAAGAGTGTTTCAAAGCTGCTCTTTCAAAAGCAAGGTTCAAGTCTGTGTGTTGAATGCACTCATCCGAAAGAAGTTTCTGAGAATGCTTCTGTCTAGTTCTTACGTGAAGATATTTCCTTTTCCAGCTTAGGCCTCAAAGCGCTCCAAATAAACACTTGCAAATTCTACAAAAGGAGAGTTTCAAAAGAGTTCTATCAAAAGGAACGTTCAAGTCGGTGAGTTGAATGCACTTATCATACCGAAGTTTCCTGGAATGCTTCTGTCTAGTTTTTATGTGAAGACATTTCCTTTTCCAGCATAGGCCTCAGAGCACTCCAAATATCCACTTGCAGATTCTACAAAAAGAGTGTTTCAAAACTGCTCTATCAAAAGCAAGCTTCAACACTGTGAGTAGAATGCACTCATCACAAAGAAGTTTCTGAGAATGCTTCTGTCTAGTTTTTATGTGAAGATATTTCCTTTTCCAACATAGGCCTCAAAGCACTCCAAATAAACACTTGCAGATTCTACAAAAGGAGTGTTTCGAAACTGCTCTTCCAAGAGGAACGTTCAAGTCTGTGAGTTGAATGCACTCATCACACAGAAGTTTCTCAGAATGCTTCTGTCTAGTTTTTATGTGAAGATATTTCCTTTTCCAGCATAGGCCTCAAAACGCTTCAAATATCCTCTTGCAGATTCTACAAAAAGAGTGTTTCAAAACTGTTCTATCAAAAGGAAGGTTCAACTCTGTGAGTTGAGTGAATGCATCATGAAGAACTTTCTGAGAATGCTTCTCTGTAGTTTTTAGGTGAAGATATTCCAAAACCCAGCACAGGCCTCGAAGTGCTCCAAATAACCACTTGCAGATTTTACCAAAAGAGTGTTTCAAAACTGCTCTTTCTATAGGTAAGTTCAAGTCTGTGAGTTGAATGCACTCAACACAAAGAAGTTTCTGAGAATGCTTCTGTTCAGTTTTTATGTGAAGATATTTCCTTTTCCAGCATAGGCCTCAAACGGCTCCAAATATCCACTTGCAGATTCTACAAAAAGAGTGTTTCCAAACTTCTCTATCAATTGGTAGGTTCAACTCTGTGAGTTGAATGAAGTCATCACAAAAAAGTTTCTGAGAATCCTTCTCTCTAGTTTTTATGTGAAGATATTTCCTTTTCCAACATAGGCCTCAAGGTGCTCCGAATAAACACTTGCAGATTCTACAAACTTAATGTTTCAAAACTGTTCTATCAAAAGGAATGTTGAAGTCTGTGAGTTGAATGCCCTCATCACAAAGAAGTTTCTCAGAATGCTTCCGTCTAGTTTTTAGGTGAAGAGATTTCATTTCCCAGCCTAGGCCTCAAAGCGCTCCAAATATCCACTTGCAGATTCTATAAGAAGAGTGTTTCAAAACTGCTCTATCAAAAGCAAGCTTCAACACTGTGAGTAGAATGCACTCATCACAAAGAAGTTTCTGAGAATGCTTCTGTCTAGTTTTTATGTGAAGATATTTCCTTTTCCAACATAGGCCTCAAAGCGCTCCAAATAAACACTTGCAGATCCTACAAAAGGAGTGTTTCGAAACTGCTCTTTCAACAGGAACGTTCAAGTCTGTGAGTTGAATGCACTCATCACACAGAAGTTTCTGAGAATGCTTCTGTCTAGTTTTTATGTGAAGATATTTCCTTTTCCAGCATAGGCCTCAGAACGCTCCAAATATCCTCTTGCAGATTCTACAAAAAGAGTGTTTCAAAACTGTTCTATCAAAAGGAAGGTTCAACTCCGTGAGTTGAATGAATGCATCATGAAGAACTTTCTGAGAATGCTTCTCTGTAGTTTTTAGGTGAAGATATTCCAAAACCCAGCACAGGCCTCGAAGTGCTCCAAATAACCACTTGCAGATTTTACCAAAAGAGTGTTTCAAAACTGCTCTTTCTATAAGTAAGTTCAAGTCTGTGAGTTGAATGCACTCAACACAAGTTTCTGAGAATGCTTCTGTTCAGTTTTTATGTGAAGATATTTCCTTTTCCAGCATAGGCCTCAAACGGCTCCAAATATCCACTTGCAGATTCTACAAAAAGAGTGTTTCCAAACTTCTCTATCAGTTGGTAGGTTCAACTCTGTGAGTTGAATGGAGTCATCACAAAGAAGTTTCTGAGAATCCTTCTCTCTAGTTTTTATGTGAAGATATTTCCTTTTCCAACATAGGCCTCAAGGTGCTCCGAATAAACACTTGCAGATTCTACAAACTTAATGTTTCAAAACTGTTCTATCAAAAGGAACGTTGAAGTCTGTGAGTTGAATGCACTCATCACAAAGAAGTTTCTCAGAATGCTTCCGTCTAGTTTTTAGGTGAAGAGATTTCATTTCCCAGCATAGGCCTCAAAGCGCTCCAAATATCCACTTGCAGATTCTATAAGAAGAGTGTTTCCAAACTGCTCTTCCAAAGGAAGCTTCAAGTCTGTGAGCTGAATGCACTCATCACAAAGAAGTTTCTGAGAATGCTTACGTCTAGTTTCTATATGAAGATATTTCCTTTTCCAACATAGGCCCCAAAGTGCTCCAAATAAACCCTTGCAGATTCTACAAAAGGAGTGTTTCAAAACTGCTCTTTCTATAGGTAAGTTCAAGTCTGTGAGTTGAAAGCACTCAACACAAAGAAGTTTCTGAGAATGCTTCTGTTCAGTTTTTATGTGAAGATATTTCCTTTTCCAGCATAGGCCTCAAACGGCTCCAAATATCCACTTGCAGATTCTACAAAAAGAGTGTTTCCAAACTTCTCTATCAATTGGTAGGTTCAACTCTGTGAGTTGAATGAACTCATCACAAAGAAGTTTCTGAGAATCCTTCTCTCTAGTTTTTATGTGAAGATATTTCCTTTTCCAGCGTAGGCCTCAAAGCGCTCCAAATAAACACATGCAGATTCTACAAAAGGAGTGCTTCAAAACTGTTCTATCAAAGGGAACGTTCAAGTCTGTGAGTTGAATGTACTCATCACACAGATGTTTCTCAGAATGCTTCTGTCTAGTTTTTAGGTGAAGAGATTTCATTTCCCAGCATAGGCCTCAAAGCGCTCCAAATATCCACTTGCAGAATCTACGAAGAGTGTTTCAAAGCTGCTCTTTCAAAAGCAAGGTTCAAGTCTGTGTGTTGAATGCACTCATCCGAAAGAAGTTTCTGAGAATGCTTCTGTCTAGTTCTTACGTGAAGATATTTCCTTTTCCAGCTTAGGCCTCAAAGCGCTCCAAATAAACACTTGCAAATTCTGCAAAAGGAGAGTTTCAAAAGAGTTCTATCAAAAGGAACGTTCAAGTCGGTGAGTTGAATGCACTTATCATACCGAAGTTTCCTGGAATACTTCTGTCTAGTTTTTATGTGAAGACATTTCCTTTTCCAGCATAGGCCTCAGAGCACTCCAAATATCCACTTGCAGATTCTACAAAAAGAGTGTTTCAAAACTGCTCTATCAAAAGCAAGCTTCAACACTGTGAGTAGAATGCACTCATCACAAAGAAGTTTCTGAGAATGCTTCTGTCTAGTTTTTATGTGAAGATATTTCCTTTTCCAACATAGGCCTCAAAGCACTCCAAATAAACACTTGCAGATTCTACAAAAGGAGTGTTTCGAAACTGCTCTTCCAAGAGGAACGTTCAAGTCTGTGAGTTGAATGCACTCATCACACAGAAGTTTCTCAGAATGCTTCTGTCTAGTTTTTATGTGAAGATATTTCCTTTTCCAGCATAGGCCTCAAAACGCTTCCAATATCCTCTTGCAGATTCTACAAAAAGAGTGTTTCAAAACTGTTCTATCAAAAGGAAGGTTCAACTCTGTGAGTTGAGTGAATGCATCATGAAGAACTTTCTGAGAATGCTTCTCTGTAGTTTTTAGGTGAAGATATTCCAAAACCCAGCACAGGCCTCGAAGTGCTCCAAATAACCACTTGCAGATTTTACCAAAAGAGTGTTTCAAAACTGCTCTTTCTATAGGTAAGTTCAAGTCTGTGAGTTGAATGCACTCAACACAAAGAAGTTTCTGAGAATGCTTCTGTTCAGTTTTTATGTGAAGATATTTCCTTTTCCAGCATAGGCCTCAAACGGCTCCAAATATCCACTTGCAGATTCTACAAAAAGAGTGTTTCCAAACTTCTCTATCAATTGGTAGGTTCAACTCTGTGAGTTGAATGAAGTCATCACAAAGAAGTTTCTGAGAATCCTTCTCTCTAGTTTTTATGTGAAGATATTTCCTTTTCCAACATAGGCCTCAAGGTGCTCCGAATAAACACTTGCAGATTCTACAAACTTAATGTTTCAAAACTGTTCTATCAAAAGGAACGTTGAAGTCTGTGAGTTGAATGCACTCATCACAAAGAAGTTTCTCAAAATGCTTCCATCTAGTTTTTAGGTGAAGAGATTTCATTTCCCAGCATAGGCCTCAAAGCACTCCAAATATCCACTTGCAGATTCTATAAGAAGCGTGTTTCCAAACTGCTCTTTCAAAAGGAAGCTTCAAGTCTGCGAGTTGAATGCACTCATCACAAAGAAGTTTCTGAGAATGCTTCCGTCCAGTTTCTATATGAAGATATTTCCTTTTCCAACATAGGCCACAAAGTGCTCCAAATAAACCCTTGCAGATTCTGCAAAAGGAGTGTTTCAAAACTGCTCTTTCTATAGGTAAGTTCAAGTCTGTGAGTTGAATGCACTCAACACAAAGAAGTTTCTGAGAATGCTACTGTTCAGTTTTTATGTGAAGATATTTCTTTTTCCAGCATAGGCCTCAAACGGCTCCAAATATCCGCTTGCAGATTCTACAAAAAGAGTGTTTCCAAACTTCTCTATCAATTGGTAGGTTCAACTCTGTGAGTTGAATGAACTCATCACAAAGAAGTTTCTGAGAATCCTTCTCTCTAGTTTTTATGTGAAGATATTTCCTTTTCCAGCGAAGGCCTCCAAATCGCTCCAAATAAACACGTGCAGATTCTACAAAAGGAGTGTTTCAAAACTGTTCTATCAAAGGGAACGTTCAAGTCTGTGAGTTGAATGTACTCATCACACAGATGTTTCTCAGAATGCTTCTGTCTAGTTTTTAGGTGAAGAGATTTCATTTCCCAGCATAGGCCTCAAAGTGCTCCAAATATCCACTTGCAGAATCTACGAAAAGAGTGTTTCAAAGCTGCTCTTTCAAAAGCAAGGTTCAAGTCCTTGTGTTGAATGCACTCATCGAAAGAAGTTTCTGAGAATGCTTCTGTCTAGTTCTTACGTGAAGATATTTCCTTTTCCAGCTTAGGCCTCAAAGCGCTCCAAATAAACACTTGCAAATTCTACAAAAGGAGTGTTTCAAAAGAGTTCTATCAAAAGGAACGTTCAAGTCTGTGAGTTGAATGCACTTATCATACCGAAGTTTCCTGGAATGCTTCTGTCTAGTTTTTATGTGAAGACATTTCCTTTTCTAGCATAGGCCTCAAAGCACTCCAAATATCCACTTGCAGATTCTACAAAAAGAGTGTTTCAAAACTGCTCTATCAAAAGCAAGCTTCAACACTGTGAGTAGAATGCACTCATCACAAAGAAGTTTCTGAGAATGCTTCTGTCTAGTTTTTATGTGAAGATATTTCCTTTTCCAACATAGGCCTCAAAGCGCTCCAAATAAACACTTGCAGATTCTACAAAAGGAGTGTTTCGAAACTGCTCTTTCAAGAGGAACGTTCAAGTCTGTGAGTTGAATGCACTCATCACACAGAAGTTTCTCAGAATGCTTCTGTCTAGTTTTTATGTGAAGATGTTTCCTTTTCCAGCATAGGCCTCAAAACGCTCCAAATATCCTCTTGCAGATTCTACAAAAAGAGTGTTTCAAAACTGTTCTATCAAAAGGAAGGTTCAACTCTGTGAGTTGAATGAATGCATCATGAAGAACTTTCTGAGAATGCTTCTCTGTAGTTTTTAGGTGAAGATATTCCAAAACCCAGCACAGGCCTCGAAGTGCTCCAAATAACCACTTGCAGATTTTACCAAAAGAGTGTTTCAAAACTGCTCTTTCTATAAGTAAGTTCAAGTCTGTGAGTTGAATGCACTCAACACAAGTTTCTGAGAATGCTTCTGTTCAGTTTTTATGTGAAGATATTTCCTTTTCCAGCATAGGCCTCAAACGGCTCCAAATATCCACTTGCAGATTCTACAAAAAGAGTGTTTCCAAACTTCTCTATCAATTGGTAGGTTCAACTCTGTGAGTTGAATGAAGTCATCACAAAGAAGTTTCTGAGAATCCTTCTCTCTAGTTTTTATGTGAAGATATTTCCTTTTCCAACATAGGCCTCAAGGTGCTCCGAATAAACACTTGCAGATTCTACAAAAGGATTGATTCAAAACTGTTCTATCAAAGGGAACGTTCAAGTCTGTTAGTTGAATGTACTCATCACACAGATGTTTCTCAGAATGCTTCTGTCTAGTTTTTAGGTGAAGAGATTTCATTTCCAAGCATAGGCCTCTAAGCGCTCCAAATATCCACTTGCAGAATCTACGAAAAGAGTGTTTCAAATCTGCTCTTTCAAAAGCAAGGTTCAAGTCTGTGTGTTGAATGCACTCATCCAAAAGAAGTTTCTGAGAATGCTTCTGTCTAGTTCTTACGTGAAGATATTTCCTTTTCCAGCTTGGGCCTCAAAGCGCTCCAAATAAACACTTGCAAATTCTAGAAAAGGAGTGTTTCAAAAGAGTTCTATCAAAAGGAACGTTCAAGTCTGTGAGTTGAATGCACTTATCATACCGAAGTTTCCTGGAATGCTTCTGTCTAGTTTTTATGTGAAGACATTTCCTTTTCCAGCATAGGCCTCAAAGCACTCCAAATATCCACTTGCAGATTCTACAAAAAGAGTGTTTCAAAACTGCTCTATCAAAAGCAAGCTTCAACACTGTGAGAAGAATGCACTCATCACAAAGAAGTTTCTGAGAATGCTTCTGTCTAGTTTTTATGTGAAGATATTTCCTTTTCCAACATAGGCCTCAAAGCGCTCCAAATAAACACTTGCAGATTCTACAAAAGGAGTGTTTCGAAACTGCTATTTCAACAGGAACGTTCAAGTCTGTGAGTTGAATGCACTCATCACACAGAAGTTTCTCAGAATGCTTCTGTCTAGTTTTAATGTGAAGATATTTCCTTTTCCAGCATAGGCCGCAGAACGCTCCAAATATCCTCTTGCAGATTCTACAAAAAGAGTGTTTCAAAACTGTTCTATAAAAGGAAGGTTCAACTCTGTGAGTTGAATGAATGCATCATGAAGAACTTTCTGAGAATGCTTCTCTGTAGTTTTTAGGTGAAGATATTCCAAAACCCAGCACAGGCCTCGAAGTGCTCCAAATAACCACTTGCAGATTTTACCAAAAGAGTGTTTCAAAACTGCTCTTTCTATAGGTAAGTTCAAGTCTGTGAGTTGAATGCACTCAACACAAAGAAGTTTCTGAGAATGCTTCTGTTCAGTTTTTATGTGAAGATATTTCCTTTTCCAGCATAGGCCTCAAACGGCTCCAAATATCCACTTGCAGATTCTACAAAAAGAGTGTTTCCAAACTTCTCTATCAATTGGTAGGTTCAACTCTGTGAGTTGAATGAAGTCATCACAAAGAAGTTTCTGAGAATCCTTCTCTCTAGTTTTTATGTGAAGATATTTCCTTTTCCAACATAGGCCTCAAGGTGCTCCGAATAAACACTTGCAGATTCTACAAACTTAATGTTTCAAAACTGTTCTATCAAAAGGAATGTTGAAGTCTGTGAGTTGAATGCCCTCATCACAAAGAAGTTTCTCAGAATGCTTCCGTCTAGTTTTTAGGTGAAGAGATTTCATTTCCCAGCCTAGGCCTCAAGGCGCTCCAAATATCCACTTGCAGATTCTATAAGAAGAGTGTTTCAAAACTGCTCTATCAAAAGCAAGCTTCAACACTGTGAGTAGAATGCACTCATCACAAAGAAGTTTCTGAGAATGCTTCTGTCTAGTTTTTATGTGAAGATATTTCCTTTTCCAACATAGGCCTCAAAGCGCTCCAAATAAACACTTGCAGATCCTACAAAAGGAGTGTTTCGAAACTGCTCTTTCAAGAGGAACGTTCAAGTCTGTGAGTTGAATGCACTCATCACACAGAAGTTTCTCAGAATGCTTCTGTCTAGTTTTTATGTGAAGATATTTCCTTTTCCAGCATAGGCCTCAGAACGCTCCAAATATCCTCTTGCAGATTCTACAAAAAGAGTGTTTCAAAACTGTTCTATCAAAAGGAAGGTTCAACTCTGTGAGTTGAATGAATGCATCATGAAGAACTTTCTGAGAATGCTTCTCTGTAGTTTTTAGGTGAAGATATTCCAAAACCCAGCACAGGCCTCGAAGTGCTCCAAATAACCACCTGCAGATTTTACCAAAAGAGTGTTTCAAAACTGCTCTTTCTATAGGTAAGTTCAAGTCTGTGAGTTGAATGCACTCAACACAAAGAAGTTTCTGAGAATGCTTCTGTTCAGTTTTTATGTGAAGATATTTCCTTTTCCAGCATAGGCCTCAAACGGCTCCAAATATCCACTTGCAGATTCTACAAAAAGAGTGTTTCCAAACTTCTCTATCAATTGGTAGGTTCAACTCTGTGAGTTGAATGAAGTCATCACAAAGAAGTTTCTGAGAATCCTTCTCTCTAGTTTTTATGTGAAGATATTTCCTTTTCCAACATAGGCCTCAAGGTGCTCCGAATAAACACTTGCTGATTCTACAAACTTAATGTTTCAAAACTGTTCTATCAAAAGGAACGTTGAAGTCTGTGAGTTGAATGCACTCATCACAAAAAAGTTTCTCAGAATGCTTCCGTCTAGTTTTTAGGTGAAGAGATTTCATTTCCCAGCATAGGCCTCAAACAGCTCCAAATATCCACTTGCAGATTCTATAAGAAGAGTGTTTCCAAACTGCTCTTTCAAAAGGAAGCTTCAAGTCTGTGAGTTGAATGCACTCATCACAAAGAAGTTTCTGAGAATGCTTCCGTCTAGTTTCTATATGAAGATATTTCCTTTTCCAACATAGGCCTCAAAGTGCTCCAAATAAACCCTTGCAGATTCTGCAAAAGGAGTGTTTCAAAACTGCTCTTTCTATAGGTAAGTTCAAGTCTGTGAGTTGAATGCACTCAACACAAAGAAGTTTCTGAGAATGCTTCTGTTCAGTTTTTATGTGAAGATATTTCCTTTTCCAGCATAGGCCTCAAACGGCTCCAAATATCCACTTGCAGATTCTACAAAAAGAGTGTTTCCAAACTTCTCTATCAATTGGTAGGTTCAACTCTGTGAGTTGAATGAAGTCATCACAAAGAAGTTTCTGAGAATCCTTCTCTCTAGTTTTTATGTGAAGATATTTCCTTTTCCAACATAGGTCTCAAAGCGCTCCAAATAAACACATGCAGATTCTACAAAAGGAGTGTTTCAAAACTGTTCTATCAAAGGGAGCGTTCAAGTCTGTGAGTTGAATGTACTCATCACACAGATGTTTCTCAGAATGCTTCTGTCTAGTTTTTAGTTGAAGAGATTTCATTTCCCAGCATAGGCCTCAAAGCGCTCCAAATATCCACTTGCAGAATCTACGAAAAGAGTGTTTCAAAGCTGCTCTTTCAAAAGCAAGGTTCAAGTCTGTGTGTTGAATGCACTCATCCGAAAGAAGTTTCTGAGAATGCTTCTGTCTAGTTCTTACGTGAAGATATTTCCTTTTCCAGCTTAGGCCTCAAAGCGCTCCAAATAAACATTTGCAAATTCTAGAAAAGGAGTGTTTCAAAAGAGTTCTATCAAAAGGAACGTTCAAGTCTGTGAGTTGAATGCACTTATCATACTGAAGTTTCCTGGAATGCTTCTGTCTAGTTTTTATGTGAAGACATTTCCTTTTCCAGCATAGGCCTCAGAGCACTCCAAATATCCACTTGCAGATTCTACAAAAAGAGTGTTTCAAAACTGCTCTATCAAAAGCAAGCTTCAACACTGTGAGAAGAATGCACTCATCACAAAGAAGTTTCTGAGAATGCTTCTGTCTAGTTTTTATGTGAAGATATTTCCTTTTCCAACATAGGCCTCAAAGCGCTCCAAATAAACACTTGCAGATTCTACAAAAGGAGTGTTTCGAAACTGCTCTTTCAAGAGGAACGTTCAAGTCTGTGAGTTGAATGCACTCATCACACAGAAGTTTCTGAGAATGCTTCTGTCTAGTTTTTATGTGAAGATGTTTCCTTTTCCAGCATAGGCCTCAAAACGCTCCAAATATCCTCTTGCAGATTCTACAAAAAGAGTGTTTCAAAACTGTTCTATCAAAAGGAAGGTTCAACTCTGTGAGTTGAATGAATGCATCATGAAGAACTTTCTGAGAATGCTTCTCTGTAGTTTTTAGGTGAAGATATTCCAAAACCCAGCACAGGCCTCGAAGTGCTCCAAATAACCACTTGCAGATTTTACCAAAAGAGTGTTTCAAAACTGCTCTTTCTATAAGTAAGTTCAAGTCTGTGAGTTGAATGCACTCAACACAAGTTTCTGAGAATGCTTCTGTTCAGTTTTTATGTGAAGATATTTCCTTTTCCAGCATAGGCCTCAAACGGCTCCAAATATCCACTTGCAGATTCTACAAAAAGAGTGTTTCCAAACTTCTCTATCAATTGGTAGGTTCAACTCTGTGAGTTGAATGAAGTCATCACAAAGAAGTTTCTGAGAATCCTTCTCTCTAGTTTTTATGTGAAGATATTTCCTTTTCCAACATAGGCCTCAAGGTGCTCCGAATAAACACTTGCAGATTCTACAAACTTAATGTTTCAAAACTGTTCTATCAAAAGGAATGTTGAAGTCTGTGAGTTGAATGCACTCATCACAAAGAAGTTTCTCAGAATGCTTCCGTCTAGTTTTTAGGTGAAGAGATTTCATTTCCCAGCCTAGGCCTCAAAGCGCTCCAAATATCCACTTGCAGATTCTATAAGAAGAGTGTTTCAAAACTGCTCTATCAAAAGCAAGCTTCAACACTGTGAGTAGAATGCACTCATCACAAAGAAGTTTCTGAGAATGCTTCTGTCTAGTTTTTATGTGAAGATATTTCCTTTTCCAACATAGGCCTCAAAGCGCTCCAAATAAACACTTGCAGATCCTACAAAAGGAGTGTTTCGAAACTGCTCTTTCAAGAGGAACGTTCAAGTCTGTGAGTTGAATGCACTCATCACACAGAAGTTTCTCAGAATGCTTCTGTCTAGTTTTTATGTGATGATATTTCCTTTTCCAGCATAGGCCTCAGAACGCTCCAAATATCCTCTTGCAGATTCTACAAAAAGAGTGTTTCAAAACTGTTCTATCAAAAGGAAGGTTCAACTCTGTGAGTTGAATGAATGCATCATGAAGAACTTTCTGAGAATGCTTCTCTGTAGTTTTTAGGTGAAGATATTCCAAAACCCAGCACAGGCCTCGAAGTGCTCCAAATAACCACTTGCAGATTTTACCAAAAGAGTGTTTCAAAACTGCTCTTTCTATAGGTAAGTTCAAGTCTGTCAGTTGAATGCACTCAACACAAAGAAGTTTCTGAGAATGCTTCTGTTCAGTTTTTATGTGAAGATATTTCCTTTTCCAGCATAGGCCTCAAACGGCTCCAAATATCCACTTGCAGATTCTACAAAAAGAGTGTTTCCAAACTTCTCTATCAATTGGTAGGTTCAACTCTGTGAGTTGAATGAAGTCATCACAAAGAAGTTTCTGAGAATCCTTCTCTCTAGTTTTTATGTGAAGATATTTCCTTTTCCAACATAGGCCTCAAGGTGCTCCGAATAAACACTTGCAGATTCTACAAAAGGATTGATTCAAAACTGTTCTATCAAAGGGAACGTTCAAGTCTGTTAGTTGAATGTACTCATCACACAGATGTTTCTCAGAATGCTTCTGTCTAGTTTTTAGGTGAAGAGATTTCATTTCCAAGCATAGGCCTCTAAGCGCTCCAAATATCCACTTGCAGAATCTACGAAAAGAGTGTTTCAAATCTGCTCTTTCAAAAGCAAGGTTCAAGTCTGTGTGTTGAATGCACTCATCCAAAAGAAGTTTCTGAGAATGCTTCTGTCTAGTTCTTACGTGAAGATATTTCCTTTTCCAGCTTGGGCCTCAAAGCGCTCCAAATAAACACTTGCAAATTCTAGAAAAGGAGTGTTTCAAAAGAGTTCTATCAAAAGGAACGTTCAAGTCTGTGAGTTGAATGCACTTATCATACCGAAGTTTCCTGGAATGCTTCTGTCTAGTTTTTATGTGAAGACATTTCCTTTTCCAGCATAGGCCTCAAAGCACTCCAAATATCCACTTGCAGATTCTACAAAAAGAGTGTTTCAAAACTGCTCTATCAAAAGCAAGCTTCAACACTGTGAGAAGAATGCACTCATCACAAAGAAGTTTCTGAGAATGCTTCTGTCTAGTTTTTATGTGAAGATATTTCCTTTTCCAACATAGGCCTCAAAGCGCTCCAAATAAACACTTGCAGATTCTACAAAAGGAGTGTTTCGAAACTGCTATTTCAACAGGAACGTTCAAGTCTGTGAGTTGAATGCACTCATCACACAGAAGTTTCTCAGAATGCTTCTGTCTAGTTTTAATGTGAAGATATTTCCTTTTCCAGCATAGGCCGCAGAACGCTCCAAATATCCTCTTGCAGATTCTACAAAAAGAGTGTTTCAAAACTGTTCTATAAAAGGAAGGTTCAACTCTGTGAGTTGAATGAATGCATCATGAAGAACTTTCTGAGAATGCTTCTCTGTAGTTTTTAGGTGAAGATATTCCAAAACCCAGCACAGGCCTCGAAGTGCTCCAAATAACCACTTGCAGATTTTACCAAAAGAGTGTTTCAAAACTGCTCTTTCTATAGGTAAGTTCAAGTCTGTGAGTTGAATGCACTCAACACAAAGAAGTTTCTGAGAATGCTTCTGTTCAGTTTTTATGTGAAGATATTTCCTTTTCCAGCATAGGCCTCAAACGGCTCCAAATATCCACTTGCAGATTCTACAAAAAGAGTGTTTCCAAACTTCTCTATCAATTGGTAGGTTCAACTCTGTGAGTTGAATGAAGTCATCACAAAGAAGTTTCTGAGAATCCTTCTCTCTAGTTTTTATGTGAAGATATTTCCTTTTCCAACATAGGTCTCAAAGCGCTCCAAATAAACACATGCAGATTCTACAAAAGGAGTGTTTCAAAACTGTTCTATCAAAGGGAGCGTTCAAGTCTGTGAGTTGAATGTACTCATCACACAGATGTTTCTCAGAATGCTTCTGTCTAGTTTTTAGTTGAAGAGATTTCATTTCCCAGCATAGGCCTCAAAGCGCTCCAAATATCCACTTGCAGAATCTACGAAAAGAGTGTTTCAAAGCTGCTCTTTCAAAAGCAAGGTTCAAGTCTGTGTGTTGAATGCACTCATCCGAAAGAAGTTTCTGAGAATGCTTCTGTCTAGTTCTTACGTGAAGATATTTCCTTTTCCAGCTTAGGCCTCAAAGCGCTCCAAATAAACATTTGCAAATTCTAGAAAAGGAGTGTTTCAAAAGAGTTCTATCAAAAGGAACGTTCAAGTCTGTGAGTTGAATGCACTTATCATACTGAAGTTTCCTGGAATGCTTCTGTCTAGTTTTTATGTGAAGACATTTCCTTTTCCAGCATAGGCCTCAGAGCACTCCAAATATCCACTTGCAGATTCTACAAAAAGAGTGTTTCAAAACTGCTCTATCAAAAGCAAGCTTCAACACTGTGAGAAGAATGCACTCATCACAAAGAAGTTTCTGAGAATGCTTCTGTCTAGTTTTTATGTGAAGATATTTCCTTTTCCAACATAGGCCTCAAAGCGCTCCAAATAAACACTTGCAGATTCTACAAAAGGAGTGTTTCGAAACTGCTCTTTCAAGAGGAACGTTCAAGTCTGTGAGTTGAATGCACTCATCACACAGAAGTTTCTGAGAATGCTTCTGTCTAGTTTTTATGTGAAGATGTTTCCTTTTCCAGCATAGGCCTCAAAACGCTCCAAATATCCTCTTGCAGATTCTACAAAAAGAGTGTTTCAAAACTGTTCTATCAAAAGGAAGGTTCAACTCTGTGAGTTGAATGAATGCATCATGAAGAACTTTCTGAGAATGCTTCTCTGTAGTTTTTAGGTGAAGATATTCCAAAACCCAGCACAGGCCTCGAAGTGCTCCAAATAACCACTTGCAGATTTTACCAAAAGAGTGTTTCAAAACTGCTCTTTCTATAAGTAAGTTCAAGTCTGTGAGTTGAATGCACTCAACACAAGTTTCTGAGAATGCTTCTGTTCAGTTTTTATGTGAAGATATTTCCTTTTCCAGCATAGGCCTCAAACGGCTCCAAATATCCACTTGCAGATTCTACAAAAAGAGTGTTTCCAAACTTCTCTATCAATTGGTAGGTTCAACTCTGTGAGTTGAATGAAGTCATCACAAAGAAGTTTCTGAGAATCCTTCTCTCTAGTTTTTATGTGAAGATATTTCCTTTTCCAACATAGGCCTCAAGGTGCTCCGAATAAACACTTGCAGATTCTACAAACTTAATGTTTCAAAACTGTTCTATCAAAAGGAATGTTGAAGTCTGTGAGTTGAATGCACTCATCACAAAGAAGTTTCTCAGAATGCTTCCGTCTAGTTTTTAGGTGAAGAGATTTCATTTCCCAGCCTAGGCCTCAAAGCGCTCCAAATATCCACTTGCAGATTCTATAAGAAGAGTGTTTCAAAACTGCTCTATCAAAAGCAAGCTTCAACACTGTGAGTAGAATGCACTCATCACAAAGAAGTTTCTGAGAATGCTTCTGTCTAGTTTTTATGTGAAGATATTTCCTTTTCCAACATAGGCCTCAAAGCGCTCCAAATAAACACTTGCAGATCCTACAAAAGGAGTGTTTCGAAACTGCTCTTTCAAGAGGAACGTTCAAGTCTGTGAGTTGAATGCACTCATCACACAGAAGTTTCTCAGAATGCTTCTGTCTAGTTTTTATGTGATGATATTTCCTTTTCCAGCATAGGCCTCAGAACGCTCCAAATATCCTCTTGCAGATTCTACAAAAAGAGTGTTTCAAAACTGTTCTATCAAAAGGAAGGTTCAACTCTGTGAGTTGAATGAATGCATCATGAAGAACTTTCTGAGAATGCTTCTCTGTAGTTTTTAGGTGAAGATATTCCAAAACCCAGCACAGGCCTCGAAGTGCTCCAAATAACCACTTGCAGATTTTACCAAAAGAGTGTTTCAAAACTGCTCTTTCTATAGGTAAGTTCAAGTCTGTCAGTTGAATGCACTCAACACAAAGAAGTTTCTGAGAATGCTTCTGTTCAGTTTTTATGTGAAGATATTTCCTTTTCCAGCATAGGCCTCAAACGGCTCCAAATATCCACTTGCAGATTCTACAAAAAGAGTGTTTCCAAACTTCTCTATCAATTGGTAGGTTCAACTCTGTGAGTTGAATGAAGTCATCACAAAGAAGTTTCTGAGAATCCTTCTCTCTAGTTTTTATGTGAAGATATTTCCTTTTCCAACATAGGCCTCAAGGTGCTCCGAATAAACACTTGCAGATTCTACAAAAGGATTGATTCAAAACTGTTCTATCAAAGGGAACGTTCAAGTCTGTTAGTTGAATGTACTCATCACACAGATGTTTCTCAGAATGCTTCTGTCTAGTTTTTAGGTGAAGAGATTTCATTTCCAAGCATAGGCCTCTAAGCGCTCCAAATATCCACTTGCAGAATCTACGAAAAGAGTGTTTCAAATCTGCTCTTTCAAAAGCAAGGTTCAAGTCTGTGTGTTGAATGCACTCATCCAAAAGAAGTTTCTGAGAATGCTTCTGTCTAGTTCTTACGTGAAGATATTTCCTTTTCCAGCTTGGGCCTCAAAGCGCTCCAAATAAACACTTGCAAATTCTAGAAAAGGAGTGTTTCAAAAGAGTTCTATCAAAAGGAACGTTCAAGTCTGTGAGTTGAATGCACTTATCATACCGAAGTTTCCTGGAATGCTTCTGTCTAGTTTTTATGTGAAGACATTTCCTTTTCCAGCATAGGCCTCAAAGCACTCCAAATATCCACTTGCAGATTCTACAAAAAGAGTGTTTCAAAACTGCTCTATCAAAAGCAAGCTTCAACACTGTGAGAAGAATGCACTCATCACAAAGAAGTTTCTGAGAATGCTTCTGTCTAGTTTTTATGTGAAGATATTTCCTTTTCCAACATAGGCCTCAAAGCGCTCCAAATAAACACTTGCAGATTCTACAAAAGGAGTGTTTCGAAACTGCTATTTCAACAGGAACGTTCAAGTCTGTGAGTTGAATGCACTCATCACACAGAAGTTTCTCAGAATGCTTCTGTCTAGTTTTAATGTGAAGATATTTCCTTTTCCAGCATAGGCCGCAGAACGCTCCAAATATCCTCTTGCAGATTCTACAAAAAGAGTGTTTCAAAACTGTTCTATAAAAGGAAGGTTCAACTCTGTGAGTTGAATGAATGCATCATGAAGAACTTTCTGAGAATGCTTCTCTGTAGTTTTTAGGTGAAGATATTCCAAAACCCAGCACAGGCCTCGAAGTGCTCCAAATAACCACTTGCAGATTTTACCAAAAGAGTGTTTCAAAACTGCTCTTTCTATAGGTAAGTTCAAGTCTGTGAGTTGAATGCACTCAACACAAAGAAGTTTCTGAGAATGCTTCTGTTCAGTTTTTATGTGAAGATATTTCCTTTTCCAGCATAGGCCTCAAACGGCTCCAAATATCCACTTGCAGATTCTACAAAAAGAGTGTTTCCAAACTTCTCTATCAATTGGTAGGTTCAACTCTGTGAGTTGAATGAAGTCATCACAAAGAAGTTTCTGAGAATCCTTCTCTCTAGTTTTTATGTGAAGATATTTCCTTTTCCAACATAGGCCTCAAGGTGCTCCGAATAAACACTTGCAGATTCTACAAACTTAATGTTTCAAAACTGTTCTATCAAAAGGAATGTTGAAGTCTGTGAGTTGAATGCCCTCATCACAAAGAAGTTTCTCAGAATGCTTCCGTCTAGTTTTTAGGTGAAGAGATTTCATTTCCCAGCCTAGGCCTCAAGGCGCTCCAAATATCCACTTGCAGATTCTATAAGAAGAGTGTTTCAAAACTGCTCTATCAAAAGCAAGCTTCAACACTGTGAGTAGAATGCACTCATCACAAAGAAGTTTCTGAGAATGCTTCTGTCTAGTTTTTATGTGAAGATATTTCCTTTTCCAACATAGGCCTCAAAGCGCTCCAAATAAACACTTGCAGATCCTACAAAAGGAGTGTTTCGAAACTGCTCTTTCAAGAGGAACGTTCAAGTCTGTGAGTTGAATGCACTCATCACACAGAAGTTTCTCAGAATGCTTCTGTCTAGTTTTTATGTGAAGATATTTCCTTTTCCAGCATAGGCCTCAGAACGCTCCAAATATCCTCTTGCAGATTCTACAAAAAGAGTGTTTCAAAACTGTTCTATCAAAAGGAAGGTTCAACTCTGTGAGTTGAATGAATGCATCATGAAGAACTTTCTGAGAATGCTTCTCTGTAGTTTTTAGGTGAAGATATTCCAAAACCCAGCACAGGCCTCGAAGTGCTCCAAATAACCACCTGCAGATTTTACCAAAAGAGTGTTTCAAAACTGCTCTTTCTATAGGTAAGTTCAAGTCTGTGAGTTGAATGCACTCAACACAAAGAAGTTTCTGAGAATGCTTCTGTTCAGTTTTTATGTGAAGATATTTCCTTTTCCAGCATAGGCCTCAAACGGCTCCAAATATCCACTTGCAGATTCTACAAAAAGAGTGTTTCCAAACTTCTCTATCAATTGGTAGGTTCAACTCTGTGAGTTGAATGAAGTCATCACAAAGAAGTTTCTGAGAATCCTTCTCTCTAGTTTTTATGTGAAGATATTTCCTTTTCCAACATAGGCCTCAAGGTGCTCCGAATAAACACTTGCTGATTCTACAAACTTAATGTTTCAAAACTGTTCTATCAAAAGGAACGTTGAAGTCTGTGAGTTGAATGCACTCATCACAAAAAAGTTTCTCAGAATGCTTCCGTCTAGTTTTTAGGTGAAGAGATTTCATTTCCCAGCATAGGCCTCAAACAGCTCCAAATATCCACTTGCAGATTCTATAAGAAGAGTGTTTCCAAACTGCTCTTTCAAAAGGAAGCTTCAAGTCTGTGAGTTGAATGCACTCATCACAAAGAAGTTTCTGAGAATGCTTCCGTCTAGTTTCTATATGAAGATATTTCCTTTTCCAACATAGGCCTCAAAGTGCTCCAAATAAACCCTTGCAGATTCTGCAAAAGGAGTGTTTCAAAACTGCTCTTTCTATAGGTAAGTTCAAGTCTGTGAGTTGAATGCACTCAACACAAAGAAGTTTCTGAGAATGCTTCTGTTCAGTTTTTATGTGAAGATATTTCCTTTTCCAGCATAGGCCTCAAACGGCTCCAAATATCCACTTGCAGATTCTACAAAAAGAGTGTTTCCAAACTTCTCTATCAATTGGTAGGTTCAACTCTGTGAGTTGAATGAAGTCATCACAAAGAAGTTTCTGAGAATCCTTCTCTCTAGTTTTTATGTGAAGATATTTCCTTTTCCAACATAGGTCTCAAAGCGCTCCAAATAAACACATGCAGATTCTACAAAAGGAGTGTTTCAAAACTGTTCTATCAAAGGGAGCGTTCAAGTCTGTGAGTTGAATGTACTCATCACACAGATGTTTCTCAGAATGCTTCTGTCTAGTTTTTAGTTGAAGAGATTTCATTTCCCAGCATAGGCCTCAAAGCGCTCCAAATATCCACTTGCAGAATCTACGAAAAGAGTGTTTCAAAGCTGCTCTTTCAAAAGCAAGGTTCAAGTCTGTGTGTTGAATGCACTCATCCGAAAGAAGTTTCTGAGAATGCTTCTGTCTAGTTCTTACGTGAAGATATTTCCTTTTCCAGCTTAGGCCTCAAAGCGCTCCAAATAAACATTTGCAAATTCTAGAAAAGGAGTGTTTCAAAAGAGTTCTATCAAAAGGAACGTTCAAGTCTGTGAGTTGAATGCACTTATCATACTGAAGTTTCCTGGAATGCTTCTGTCTAGTTTTTATGTGAAGACATTTCCTTTTCCAGCATAGGCCTCAGAGCACTCCAAATATCCACTTGCAGATTCTACAAAAAGAGTGTTTCAAAACTGCTCTATCAAAAGCAAGCTTCAACACTGTGAGAAGAATGCACTCATCACAAAGAAGTTTCTGAGAATGCTTCTGTCTAGTTTTTATGTGAAGATATTTCCTTTTCCAACATAGGCCTCAAAGCGCTCCAAATAAACACTTGCAGATTCTACAAAAGGAGTGTTTCGAAACTGCTCTTTCAAGAGGAACGTTCAAGTCTGTGAGTTGAATGCACTCATCACACAGAAGTTTCTGAGAATGCTTCTGTCTAGTTTTTATGTGAAGATGTTTCCTTTTCCAGCATAGGCCTCAAAACGCTCCAAATATCCTCTTGCAGATTCTACAAAAAGAGTGTTTCAAAACTGTTCTATCAAAAGGAAGGTTCAACTCTGTGAGTTGAATGAATGCATCATGAAGAACTTTCTGAGAATGCTTCTCTGTAGTTTTTAGGTGAAGATATTCCAAAACCCAGCACAGGCCTCGAAGTGCTCCAAATAACCACTTGCAGATTTTACCAAAAGAGTGTTTCAAAACTGCTCTTTCTATAAGTAAGTTCAAGTCTGTGAGTTGAATGCACTCAACACAAGTTTCTGAGAATGCTTCTGTTCAGTTTTTATGTGAAGATATTTCCTTTTCCAGCATAGGCCTCAAACGGCTCCAAATATCCACTTGCAGATTCTACAAAAAGAGTGTTTCCAAACTTCTCTATCAATTGGTAGGTTCAACTCTGTGAGTTGAATGAAGTCATCACAAAGAAGTTTCTGAGAATCCTTCTCTCTAGTTTTTATGTGAAGATATTTCCTTTTCCAACATAGGCCTCAAGGTGCTCCGAATAAACACTTGCAGATTCTACAAACTTAATGTTTCAAAACTGTTCTATCAAAAGGAATGTTGAAGTCTGTGAGTTGAATGCACTCATCACAAAGAAGTTTCTCAGAATGCTTCCGTCTAGTTTTTAGGTGAAGAGATTTCATTTCCCAGCCTAGGCCTCAAAGCGCTCCAAATATCCACTTGCAGATTCTATAAGAAGAGTGTTTCAAAACTGCTCTATCAAAAGCAAGCTTCAACACTGTGAGTAGAATGCACTCATCACAAAGAAGTTTCTGAGAATGCTTCTGTCTAGTTTTTATGTGAAGATATTTCCTTTTCCAACATAGGCCTCAAAGCGCTCCAAATAAACACTTGCAGATCCTACAAAAGGAGTGTTTCGAAACTGCTCTTTCAAGGGGAACGTTCAAGTCTGTGAGTTGAATGCACTCATCACACAGAAGTTTCTCAGAATGCTTCTGTCTAGTTTTTATGTGATGATATTTCCTTTTCCAGCATAGGCCTCAGAACGCTCCAAATATCCTCTTGCAGATTCTACAAAAAGAGTGTTTCAAAACTGTTCTATCAAAAGGAAGGTTCAACTCTGTGAGTTGAATGAATGCATCATGAAGAACTTTCTGAGAATGCTTCTCTGTAGTTTTTAGGTGAAGATATTCCAAAACCCAGCACAGGCCTCGAAGTGCTCCAAATAACCACTTGCAGATTTTACCAAAAGAGTGTTTCAAAACTGCTCTTTCTATAGGTAAGTTCAAGTCTGTCAGTTGAATGCACTCAACACAAAGAAGTTTCTGAGAATGCTTCTGTTCAGTTTTTATGTGAAGATATTTCCTTTTCCAGCATAGGCCTCAAACGGCTCCAAATATCCACTTGCAGATTCTACAAAAAGAGTGTTTCCAAACTTCTCTATCAATTGGTAGGTTCAACTCTGTGAGTTGAATGAAGTCATCACAAAGAAGTTTCTGAGAATCCTTCTCTCTAGTTTTTATGTGAAGATATTTCCTTTTCCAACATAGGCCTCAAGGTGCTCCGAATAAACACTTGCTGATTCTACAAACTTAATGTTTCAAAACTGTTCTATCAAAAGGAACGTTGAAGTCTGTGAGTTGAATGCACTCATCACAAAGAAGTTTCTCAGAATGCTTCCGTCTAGTTTTTAGGTGAAGAGATTTCATTTCCCAGCATAGGCCTCAAACAGCTCCAAATATCCACTTGCAGATTCTATAAGAAGAGTGTTTCCAAACTGCTCTTTCAAAAGGAAGCTTCAAGTCTGTGAGTTGAATGCACTCATCACAAAGAAGTTCCTGAGAATGCTTCCGTCTAGTTTCTATATGAAGATATTTCCTTTTCCAACATAGGCCCCAAAGTGCTCCAAATAAACCCTTGCAGATTCTGCAAAAGGAGTGTTTCAAAACTGCTCTTTCTATAGGTAAGTTCAAGTCTGTGAGTTGAATGCACTCAACACAAAGAAGTTTCTGAGAATGTTTCTGTTCAGTTTTTATGTGAAGATATTTCCTTTTCCAGCATAGGCCTCAAACGGCTCCAAATATCCACTTGCAGATTCTACAAAAAGAGTGTTTCCAAACTTCTCTATCAATTGGTAGGTTCAACTCTGTGAGTTGAATGAAGTCATCACAAAGAAGTTTCTGAGAATCCTTCTCTCTAGTTTTTATGTGAAGATATTTCCTTTTCCAACATAGGCCTCAAAGCGCTCCAAATAAACACATGCAGATTCTACAAAAGGAGTGTTTCAAAACTGTTCTATCAAAGGGAGCGTTCAAGTCTGTGAGTTGAATGTACTCATCACACAGATGTTTCTCAGAATGCTTCTGTCTAGTTTTTAGGTGAAGAGATTTCATTTCCCAGCATAGGCCTCAAAGCGCTCCAAATATCCACTTGCAGCATCTACGAAAAGAGTGTTTCAAAGCTGCTCTTTCAAAAGCAAGGTTCAAGTCTGTGTGTTGAATGCACTCATCCGAAAGAAGTTTCTGAGAATGCTTCTGTCTAGTTCTTACGTGAAGATATTTCCTTTTCCAGCTTAGGCCTCAAAGCGCTCCAAATAAACACTTGCAAATTCTACAAAAGGAGTGTTTCAAAAGAGTTCTATCAAAAGTAACGTTCAAGTCTGTGAGTTGAATGCACTTATCATACCGAAGTTTCCTGGAATGCTTCTGTCTAGTTTTTATGTGAAGACATTTCCTTTTCCAGCATAGGCCTCAAAGCACTCCAAATATCCACTTGCAGATTCTACAAAAAGAGTGTTTCAAATCTGCTCTATCAAAAGCAAGCTTCAACATTGTGAGTAGAATGCACTCATCACAAAGAAATTTCTGAGAATGCTTCTGTCTAGTTTTTATGTGAAGATACTTCCTTTTCCAACATAGGCCTCAAAGCGCTCCAAATAAACACTTGCAGATTCTGCAAAAGGAGTGTTTCGAAACTGCTCTTTCAAGAGGAACGTTCAAGTCTGTGAATTGAATGCACTCATCACACAGAAGTTTCTGAGAATGCTTCTGTCTAGTTTTTATGTGAAGATGTTTCCTTTTCCAGCATAGGCCGCAAAACGCTCCAAATATCCTGTTGCAGATTCTACAAAAAGAGTGTTTCAAAACTGTTCTATCAAAAGGAAGGTTCAACTCTGTGAGTTGAATGAATGCATCATGAAGAACTTTCTGAGAATGCTTCTCTGTAGTTTTTAGGTGAAGATATTCCAAAACGCAGCACAGGCCTCGAAGTGCTCCAAATAACCACTTGCAGATTTTACCAAAAGAGTGTTTCAAAACTGCTCTTTCTATAGGTAAGTTCAAGTCTGTGAGTTGAATGCACTCAACACAAAGAAGTTTCTCAGAATGCTTCCGTCTAGTATTTAGGTGAAGAGATTTCATTTCCCAACACAGGCCTCAAAGCGCTCCAATTATCCACTTGCAGATTCTATAAGAAGAGTGTTTCCAAACTGCTCTTTCAAAAGGAAGCTTCAAGTCTGTGAGTTGAATGCACTCATCACAAAGAAGTTTCTGAGAATGCTTCCGTCTAGTTTCTATATGAAGATATTTCCTTTTCCAACATAGGCCCCAAAGTGCTCCAAATAAACCCTTGCAGATTCTACAAAAGGAGTGTTTCAAAACTGCTCTTTCTATAGGTAAGTTCAAGTCTGTGAGTTGAATGCACTCAACACAAAGAAGTTTCTGAGAATGCTTCTGTTCAGTTTTTATGTGAAGATATTTCCTTTTCCAGCATAGGCCTCAAACGGCTCCAAATATCCACTTGCAGATTCTACAAAAAGAGTGTTTCCAAACTTCTCTATCAATTGGTAGGTTCAACTCTGTGAGTTGAATGAAGTCATCACAAAGAAGTTTCTGAGAATCCTTCTCTCTAGTTTTTATGTGAAGATATTTCCTTTTCCAACATAGGCCTCAACGCGCTCCAAATGAACACATGCAGATTCTACAAAAGGAGTGTTTCAAAACTGTTCTATCAAAGGGAACGTTCAAGTCTGTGAGTTGAATGTACTCATCACACAGATGTTTCTCAGAATGCTTCTGTCTAGTTTTTAGGTGAAGAGATTTCATTTCCCAGCATAGGCCTCAAAGCGCTCCAAATATCCACTTGCAGAATCTACGAAAAGAGTGTTTCAAAGCTGCTCTTTCAAAAGCAAGGTTCAAGTCTGTGTGTTGAATGCACTTATCCGAAAGAAGTTTCTGAGAATGCTTCTGTCTAGTTCTTACGTGAAGATATTTCCTTTCCCCGCTTAGGCCTCAAAGCGCTCCAAATAAACACTTGCAAATTCTACAAAAGGAGTGTTTCAAAAGAGTTCTATCAAAAGGAACGTTCAAGTCTGTGAGTTGAATGCACTTATCATACCGAAGTTTCCTGGAATGCTTCTGTCTAGTTTTTATGTGAAGACATTTCGTTTTCCAGCAGAGGCCTCAAAGCACTCCAAATATCCACTTGCAGATTCTACAAAGAGTGTTTCAAAACTGCTCTATCAAAAGCAAGCTTCAACACTGTGAGTAGAATGCACTCATCACAAAGAAGTTTCTGAGAATGCTTCTATCTAGTTTTTATGTGAACATATTTCCTTTTCCAACATAGGCCTCAAAGCGCTCCAAATAAACACTTGCAGATTCTACAAAAGGAGTGTTTCGAAACTGCTCTTTCAAGAGGAACGTTCAAGTCTGTGAGTTGAATGCACTCATCACACAGAAGTTTCTGAGAATGCTTCTGTCTAGTTTTTATGTGAAGATATTTGCTTTTCCAGCATAGGCCTCAAAATGCTCCAAATATTCTCTTGAAGATTCTACAAACAGAGTGTTTCAAAACTGTTCTATCAAAAGGAAGGTTCAACTCTGTGAGTTGAATGAATGCATCATGAAGAACTTTCTGAGAATGCTTCTCTGTAGTTTTTAGGTGAAGATATTCCAAAACCCAGCACAGGCCTCGAAGTGCTCCAAATAACCACTTGCAGATTTTACCAAAAGAGTGTTTCAAAACTGCTCTTTCTATAGGTAAGTTCAAGTCTGTGAGTTGAATGCACTCAACACAAAGAAGTTTCTGAGAATGCTTCTGTTCAGTTTTTATGTGAAGATATTTCCTTTTCCAGCATAGGCCTCAAACGGCTCCAAATATCCACTTGCAGATTCTACAAAAAGAGTGTTTCCAAACTTCTCTATCAATTGGTAGGTTCAACTCTGTGAGTTGAATGAAGTCATCACAAAGAAGTTTCTGAGAATCCTTCTCTCTAGTTTTTATGTGAAGATATTTCCTTTTCCAACATAGGCCTCAAGGTGCTCCGAATAAACACTTGCAGATTCTACAAACTTAATGTTTCAAAACTGTTCTATCAAAAGGAACGTTGAAGTCTGTGAGTTGAATGCACTCATCCCAAAGATATTTCTCAGAATGCTTCCGTCTAGTTTTTCGGTGAAGTGATTTCATTTCCCAGCATAGGCCTCAAGCGCTCCAAATGTCCACTTGCAGATTCTATAAGAAGAGTGTTTCCAAACTGCTCTTTCAAAAGGAAGCTTCAAGTCTGTGAGTTGAATGCACTCATCACAAAGAAGTTTCTGAGAATGCTTCCGTCTAGTTTCTATATGAAGATATTTCCTTTTCCAACATAGGCCCCAAAGTGCTCCAAATAAACCCTTGCAGATTCTACAAAAGGAGTGTTTCAAAACTGCTCTTTCTATAGGTAAGTTCAAGTCTGTGAGTTGAATGCACTCAACACAAAGAAGTTTCTGAGAATGCTTCTTTTAAGTTTTTATGTGAAGATATTTCCTTTTCCAGCATAGGCCTCAAACGGCTCCAAATATCCACTTGCAGATTCTACAAAAAGAGTGTTTTCAAACTTCTCTATCAATTGGTAGGTTCAACTCTGTGAGTTGAATGAAGTCATCACAAAGAAGTATCTGAGAATCCTTCTCTCTAGTTTTTATGTGAAGATATTTCCTTTTCCAGCGTAGGCCTCAAAGCGCTCCAAATAAACACATGCAGATTCTACAAAAGGAGTGTTTCAAAACTGTTCTATAAAATTGAACGTTCAAGTCTGTGAGTTGAATGGACTCATCACACAGATGTTTCTCAGAATGCTTCTGTCTAGTTTTTAGGTGAAGAGATTTCATTTCCCAGCATAGGCCTCAAAGCGCTCCAAATATCCACTTGCAGAATCTACGAAAAGAGTGTTTCAAAGCTGGTCTTTCAAAAGCAAGGTTCAAGTCTGTTTGTTGAATGCACTCATCCGAAAGAAGTTTCTGAGAATGCTTCTGTCTAGTTCTTACGTGAAGATATTTCCTTTTCCGGCTTAGGCCTCAAAGCACTCTAAATAAACACTTGCAAATTCTACAAAAGGAGTGTTTCAAAAGAGTTCTATCAAAAGGAACGTTCAAGTCTGTGAGTTGAATGCACTTATCATACCGAAGTTTCCTGGAATGCTTCTGTCTAGTTTTTATGTGAAGACATTTCCTTTTCCAGCATAGGCCTCAAAACGCTCCCAATATCCACTTGCAGATTCTACAAAAAGAGTGTTTCAAAACTGTTCTATCAAAAGGAAGGTTCAACTCTGTGAGTTGAATGAATGCATCATGAAGAACTTTCTGAGAATGCTTCTCAGTAGTTTTTAGGTGAAGATATTCCAAAACCCAGCACAGGCCTCGAAGTGCTCCAAATAACCACTTGCAGATTTTACCAAAAGAGTGTTTCAAAACTGCTCTTTCTATAGGTAAGTTCAAGTCTGTGAGTTGAATGCACTCAACACAAAGAAGTTTCTGAGAATGCTTCTGTTCAGTTTTTATGTGAAGATATTTCCTTTTCCAGCATAGGCCTCAAACGGCTCCAAATATCCACTTGCAGATTCTACAAAAAGAGTGTTTCCAAACTTCTCTATCAATTGGTAGGTTCAACTCTGTGAGTTGAATGGAGTCATCACAAAGAAGTTTCTGAGAATCCTTCTCTCTAGTTTTTATGTGAAGATATTTCCTTTTCCAACATAGGCCTCAAGGTGCTCCGAATAAACACTTGCAGATTCTACAAACTTAATGTTTCAAAACTGTTCTATCAAAAGGAACGTTGAAGTCTGTGAGTTGAATGCACTCATCACAAAGAAGTTTCTCAGAATGCTTCCGTCTAGTTTTTAGGTGAAGAGATTTCATTTCCCAGCATAGGCCTCAAAGCGCTCCAAATATCCACTTGCAGATTCTATAAGAAGAGTGTTTCCAAACTGCTCTTCCAAAGGAAGCTTCAAGTCTGTGAGTTGAATGCACTCATCACAAAGAAGTTTCTGAGAATGCTTCCGTCTAGTTTCTATATGAAGATATTTCCTTTTCCAACGTAGGCCCCAAAGTGCTCCAAATAAACCCTTGCAGATTCTACAAAAGGAGTGTTTCAAAACTGCTCTTTCTATAGGTAAGTTCAAGTCTGTGAGTTGAATGTACTCAACACAAAGAAGTTTCTGAGAATGCTTCTGTTCAGTTTTTATGTGAAGATATTTCCTTTTCCAGCATAGGCCTCAAACGGCTCCAAATATCCACTTGCAGATTCTACAAAAAGAGTGTTTCCAAACTTCTCTATCAATTGGTAGGTATAACTCTGTGAGTTGAATGAAGTCATCACAAAGAAGTTTCTGAGAATCCTTCTCTCTAGTTTTTATGTGAAGATATTTCCTTTTCCAGCGTAGGCCTCAAAGCGCTCCAAATAAACACATGCAGATTCTACAAAAGGAGTGCTTCAAAGCTGTTCTATCAAAGGGAACGTTCAAGTCTGTGAGTTGAATGTACTCATCACACAGATGTTTCTCAGAATGCTTCTGTCTAGTTTTTAGGTGAAGAGATTTCATTTCCCAGCATAGGCCTCAAAGCGCTACAAATATCCACTTGCAGAATCTACGAAGAGTGTTTCAAAGCTGCTCTTTCAAAAGCAAGGTTCAAGTCTGTGTGTTGAATGCACTCATCAGAAAGAAGTTTCTGAGAATGCTTCTGTCTAGTTCTTACGTGAAGATATTTCCTTTTCCAGCTTAGGCCTCAAAGCGCTCCAAATAAACACTTGCAAATTCTACAAAAGGAGTGTTTCAAAAGAGTTCTATCAAAAGGAACGTTCAAGTCGGTGAGTTGAATGCACTTATCATACCGAAGTTTCCTGGAATGCTTCTGTCTAGTTTTTATGTGAAGACATTTCCTTTTCCAGCATAGGCCTCAGAGCACTCCAAATATCCACTTGCAGATTCTACAAAAAGAGTGTTTCAAAACTGCTCTATCAAAAGCAAGCTTCAACACTGTGAGTAGAATGCACTCATCACAAAGAAGTTTCTGAGAATGCTTCTGTCTAGTTTTTATGTGAAGATATTTCCTTTTCCAACATAGGCCTCAAAGCGCTCCAAATAAACACTTGCAGATTCTACAAAAGGAGTGTTTCGAAACTGCTCTTTCAACAGGAACGTTCAAGTCTGTGAGTTGAATGCACTCATCACACAGAAGTTTCTCAGAATGCTTCTGTCTAGTTTTTATGTGAAGATATTTCCTTTTCCAGCATAGGCCTCAGAACGCTCCAAATATCCTCTTGCAGATTCTACAAAAAGAGTGTTTCAAAACTGTTCTATCAAAAGGAAGGTTCAACTCTGTGAGTTGAATGAATGCATCATGAAGAACTTTCTGAGAATGCTTCTCTGTAGTTTTTAGGTGAAGATATTCCAAAACCCAGCACAGGCCTCGAAGTGCTCCAAATAACCACTTGCAGATTTTACCAAAAGAGTGTTTCAAAACTGCTCTTTCTATAGGTAAGTTCAAGTCTGTGAGTTGAATGCACTCAACACAAAGAAGTTTCTGAGAATGCTTCTGTTCAGTTTTTATGTGAAGATATTTCCTTTTCCAGCATAGGCCTCAAACGGCTCCAAATATCCACTTGCAGATTCTACAAAAAGAGTGTTTCCAAACTTCTCTATCAATTGGTAGGTTCAACTCTGTGAGTTGAATGAAGTCATCACAAAGAAGTTTCTGAGAATCCTTCTCTCTAGTTTTTATGGGAAGATATTTCCTTTTCCAACATAGGCCTCAAGGTGCTCCGAATAAACACTTGCAGATTCTACAAACTTAATGTTTCAAAACTGTTCTATCAAAAGGAACGTTGAGGTCTGTGAGTTGAATGCACTCATCACAAAGAAGTTTCTGAGAATGCTTCCGTCTAGTTTTTAGGTGAAGAGATTTCATTTCCCAGCCTAGGCCTCAAAGCGCTCCAAATATCCACTTGCAGATTCTATAAGAAGAGTGTTTCAAAACTGCTCTATCAAAAGCAAGCTTCAACACTGTGAGTAGAATGCACTCATCACAAAGAAGTTTCTGAGAATGCTTCTGTCTAGTTTTTATGTGAAGATATTTCCTTTTCCAACATAGGCCTCAAAGCGCTCCAAATAAACACTTGCAGATCCTACAAAAGGAGTGTTTCGAAACTGCTCTTTCAACAGGAACGTTCAAGTCTGTGAGTTGAATGCACTCATCACACAGAAGTTTCTCAGAATGCTTCTGTCTAGTTTTTATGTGAAGATATTTCCTTTTCCAGCATAGGCCTCAGAACGCTCCAAATATCCTCTTGCAGATTCTACAAAAAGAGTGTTTCAAAACTGTTCTATCAAAAGGAAGGTTCAACTCTGTGAGTTGAATGAATGCATCATGAAGAACTTTCTGAGAATGCTTCTCTGTAGTTTTTAGGTGAAGATATTCCAAAACCCAGCACAGGCCTCGAAGTGCTCCAAATAACCACTTGCAGATTTTACCAAAAGAGTGTTTCAAAACTGCTCTTTCTATAGGTAAGTTCAAGTCTGTGAGTTGAATGCACTCAACACAAAGAAGTTTCTGAGAATGCTTCTGTTCAGTTTTTATGTGAAGATATTTCCTTTTCCAGCATAGGCCTCAAACGGCTCCAAATATCCACTTGCAGATTCTACAAAAAGAGTGTTTCCAAACTTCTCTATCAATTGGTAGGTTCAACCCTGTGAGTTGAATGAAGTCATCACAAAGAAGTTTCTGAGAATCCTTCTCTCTAGTTTTTATGTGAAGATATTTCCTTTTCCAACATAAGCCTCAAGGTGCTCCGAATAAACACTTGCAGATTCTACAAACTTAATGTTTCAAAAGTGTTCTATCAAAAGGAATGTTGAAGTCTGTGAGTTGAATGCACTCATCACAAAGAAGTTTCTCAGAATGCTTCCGTCTAGTTTTTAGGTGAAGAGATTTCATTTCCCAGCCTAGGCCTCAAAGCGCTCCCAATATCCACTTGCAGATTCTATAAGAAGAGTGTTTCAAAACTGCTCTATCAAAAGCAAGCTTCAACACTGTGAGTAGAATGCACTCATCACAAAGAAGTTTCTGAGAATGCTTCTGTCTAGTTTTTATGTGAAGATATTTCCTTTTCCAACATAGGCCTCAAAGCGCTCCAAATAAACACTTGCAGATTCTACAAAAGGAGTGTTTCGAAACTGCTCTTTCAACAGGAACGTTCAAGTCTGTGAGTTGAATGCACTCATCACACAGAAGTTTCTCAGAATGCTTCTGTCTAGTTTTTATGTGAAGATATTTCCTTTTCCAGCATAGGCCGCAGAACGCTCCAAATATCCTCTTGCAGATTCTACAAAAAGAGTGTTTCAAAACTGTTCTATCAAAAGGAAGGTTCAACTCTGTGAGTTGAATGAATGCATCATGAAGAACTTTCTGAGAATGCTTCTCTGTAGTTTTTAGGTGAAGATATTCCAAAACCCAGCACAGGCCTCGAAGTGCTCCAAATAACCACTTGCAGATTTTACCAAAAGAGTGTTTCAAAACTGCTCTTTCTATAGGTAAGTTCAAGTCTGTGAGTTGAATGCACTCAACACAAAGAAGTTTCTGAGAATGCTTCTGTTCAGTTTTTATGTGAAGATATTTCCTTTTCCAGCATAGGCCTCAAACGGCTCCAAATATCCACTTGCAGATTCTACAAAAAGAGTGTTTCCAAACTTCTCTATCAATTGGTAGGTTCAACTCTGTGAGTTGAATGAAGTCATCACAAAGAAGTTTCTGAGAATCCTTCTCTCTAGTTTTTATGGGAAGATATTTCCTTTTCCAACATAGGCCTCAAGGTGCTCCGAATAAACACTTGCAGATTCTACAAACTTAATGTTTCAAAACTGTTCTATCAAAAGGAATGTTGAAGTCTTTGAGTTGAATGCACTCATCACAAAGAAGTTTCTGAGAATGCTTCCGTCTAGTTTTTAGGTGAAGAGATTTCATTTCCCAGCCTAGGCCTCAAAGCGCTCCAAATATCCACTTGCAGATTCTATAAGAAGAGTGTTTCAAAACTGCTCTATCAAAAGCAAGCTTCAACACTGTGAGTAGAATGCACTCATCACAAAGAAGTTTCTGAGAATGCTTCTGTCTAGTTTTTATGTGAAGATATTTCCTTTTCCAACATAGGCCTCAAAGCGCTCCAAATAAACACTTGCAGATCCTACAAAAGGAGTGTTTCGAAACTGCTCTTTCAACAGGAACGTTCAAGTCTGTGAGTTGAATGCACTCATCACACAGAAGTTTCTCAGAATGCTTCTGTCTAGTTTTTATGTGAAGATATTTCCTTTTCCAGCATAGGCCTCAGAACGCTCCAAATATCCTCTTGCAGATTCTACAAAAAGAGTGTTTCAAAACTGTTCTATCAAAAGGAAGGTTCAACTCTGTGAGTTGAATGAATGCATCATGAAGAACTTTCTGAGAATGCTTCTCTGTAGTTTTTAGGTGAAGATATTCCAAAACCCAGCACAGGCCTCGAAGTGCTCCAAATAACCACTTGCAGATTTTACCAAAAGAGTGTTTCAAAACTGCTCTTTCTATAGGTAAGTTCAAGTCTGTGAGTTGAATGCACTCAACACAAAGAAGTTTCTGAGAATGCTTCTGTTCAGTTTTTATGTGAAGATATTTCCTTTTCCAGCATAGGCCTCAAACGGCTCCAAATATCCACTTGCAGATTCTACAAAAAGAGTGTTTCCAAACTTCTCTATCAATTGGTAGGTTCAACCCTGTGAGTTGAATGAACTCATCAGAAAGAAGTTTCTGAGAATCCTTCTCTCTAGTTTTTATGTGAAGATATTTCCTTTTCCAACATAAGCCTCAAGGTGCTCCGAATAAACACTTGCAGATTCTGCAAACTTAATGTTTCAAAACTGTTCTATCAAAAGGAATGTTGAAGTCTGTGAGTTGAATGCACTCATCACAAAGAAGTTTCTCAGAATGCTTCCGTCTAGTTTTTAGGTGAAGAGAATTCATTTCCCAGCCTAGGCCTCAAAGCGCTCCAAATATCCACTTGCAGATTCTATAAGAAGAGTGTTTCAAAACTGCTCTATCAAAAGCAAGCTTCAACACTGTGAGTAGAATGCACTCATCACAAAGAAGTTTCTGAGAATGCTTCTGTCTAGTTTTTATGTGAAGATATTTCCTTTTCCAACATAGGCCTCAAAGCGCTCCAAATAAACACTTGCAGATTCTACAAAAGGAGTGTTTCGAAACTGCTCTTTCAACAGGAACGTTCAAGTCTGTGAGTTGAATGCACTCATCACACAGAAGTTTCTCAGAATGCTTCTGTCTAGTTTTTATCTGTAGATATTTCCTTTTCCAGCATAGGCCGCAGAACGCTCCAAATATCCTCTTGCAGATTCTACAAAAAGAGTGTTTCAAAACTGTTCTATCAAAAGGAAGGTTCAACTCGGTGAGTTGAATGAATGCATCATGAAGAACTTTCTGAGAATGCTTCTCTGTAGTTTTTAGGTGAAGATATTCCAAAACCCAGCACAGGCCTCGAAGTGCTCCAAATAACCACTTGCAGATTTTACCAAAAGAGTGTTTCAAAACTGCTCTTTCTATAGGTAAGTTCAAGTCTGTGAGTTGAATGCACTCAACACAAAGAAGTTTCTGAGAATGCTTCTGTTCAGTTTTTATGTGAAGATATTTCCTTTTCCAGCATAGGCCTCAAACGGCTCCAAATATCCACTTGCAGATTCTACAAAAAGAGTGTTTCCAAACTTCTCTATCAATTGGTAGGTTCAACTCTGTGAGTTGAATGAAGTCATCACAAAGAAGTTTCTGAGAATCCTTCTCTCTAATTTTTAAGTGAAGATATTTCCTTTTCCAGCGTAGGCCTCAAAGCGCTCCAAATAAACACATGCAGATTCTACAAAAGGAGTGCTTCAAAACTGTTCTATCAAAGGGAACGTTCAAGTCTGTGAGTTGAATGTACTCATCACACAGATGTTTCTCAGAATGCTTCTGTCTAGTTTTTAGGTGAAGAGATTTCATTTCCCAGCATAGGCCTCAAAGCGCTCCAAATATCCACTTGCAGAATCTACGAAAAGAGTGTTTCAAAGCTGCTCTTTCAAAAGCAAGGTTCAAGTCTGTGTGTTGAATGCACTCATCCGAAAGAAGTTTCTGAGAATGCTTCTGTCTAGTTCTTACGTGAAGATATTTCCTTTTCCCGCTTAGGCCTCAAAGCGCTCCAAATAAACATTTGCAAATTCTAGAAAAGGAGTGTTTCAAAAGAGTTCTATCAAAAGGAACGTTCAAGTCTGTGAGTTGAATGCACTTATCATACTGAAGTTTCCTGGAATGCTTCTGTCTAGTTTTTATGTGAAGACATTTCCTTTTCCAGCATAGGCCTCAGAGCACTCCAAATATCCACTTGCAGATTCTACAAAAAGAGTGTTTCAAAACTGCTCTATCAAAAGCAAGCTTCAACACTGTGAGAAGAATGCACTCATCACAAAGAAGTTTCTGAGAATGCTTCTGTCTAGTTTTTATGTGAAGATATTTCCTTTTCCAACATAGGCCTCAAAGCGCTCCAAATAAACACTTGCAGATTCTACAAAAGGAGTGTTTCGAAACTGCTCTTTCAAGAGGAACGTTCAAGTCTGTGAGTTGAATGCACTCATCACACAGAAGTTTCTCAGAATGCTTCTGTCTACTTTTTATGTGAAGATGTTTCCTTTTCCAGCATAGGCCTCAAAACGCTCCAAATATCCTCTTGCAGATTCTACAAAAAGAGTGTTTCAAAACTGTTCTATCAAAAGGAAGGTTCAACTCTGTGAGTTGAATGAATGCATCATGAAGAACTTTCTGAGAATGCTTCTCTGTAGTTTTTAGGTGAAGATATTCCAAACCCAGCACAGGCCTCGAAGTGCTCCAAATAACCACTTGCAGATTTTACCAAAAGAGTGTTTCAAAACTGCTCTTTCTATAAGTAAGTTCAAGTCTGTGAGTTGAATGCACTCAACACAAGTTTCTGAGAATGCTTCTGTTCAGTTTTTATGTGAAGATATTTCCTTTTCCAGCATAGGCCTCAAACGGCTCCAAATATCCACTTGCAGATTCTACAAAAAGAGTGTTTCCAAACTTCTCTATCTGTTGGTAGGTTCAACTCTGTGAGTTGAATGGAGTCATCACAAAGAAGTTTCTGAGAATCCTTCTCTCTAGTTTTTATGTGAAGATATTTCCTTTTCCAACATAGGCCTCAAGGTGCTCCGAATAAACACTTGCAGATTCTACAAACTTAATGTTTCAAAACTGTTCTATCAAAAGGAACGTTGAAGTCTGTGAGTTGAATGCACTCATCACAAAGAAGTTTCTCAGAATGCTTCCGTCTAGTTTTTAGGTGAAGAGATTTCATTTCCCAGCATAGGCCTCAAAGCGCTCCAAATATCCACTTGCAGATTCTATAAGAAGAGTGTTTCCAAACTGCTCTTCCAAAGGAAGCTTCAAGTCTGTGAGCTGAATGCACTCATCACAAAGAAGTTTCTGAGAATGCTTACGTCTAGTTTCTATATGAAGATATTTCCTTTTCCAACATAGGCCCCAAAGTGCTCCAAATAAACCCTTGCAGATTCTACAAAAGGAGTGTTTCAAAACTGCTCTTTCTATAGGTAAGTTCAAGTCTGTGAGTTGAATGCACTCAACACAAAGAAGTTTCTGAGAATGCTTCTGTTCAGTTTTTATGTGAAGATATTTCCTTTTCCAGCATAGGCCTCAAACGGCTCCAAATATCCACTTGCAGATTCTACAAAAAGAGTGTTTCCAAACTTCTCTATCAATTGGTAGGTTCAACTCTGTGAGTTGAATGAAGTCATCACAAAGAAGTTTCTGAGAATCCTTCTCTCTAGTTTTTATGTGAAGATATTTCCTTTTCCAGCGTAGGCCTCAAAGCGCTCCAAATAAACACATGCAGATTCTACAAAAGGAGTGCTTCAAAACTGTTCTATCAAAGGGAACGTTCAAGTCTGTGAGTTGAATGTACTCATCACACAGATGTTTCTCAGAATGCTTCTGTCTAGTTTTTAGGTGAAGAGATTTCATTTCCCAGCATAGGCCTCAAAGCGCTCCAAATATCCACTTGCAGAATCTACGAAGAGTGTTTCAAAGCTGCTCTTTCAAAAGCAAGGTTCAAGTCTGTGTGTTGAATGCACTCATCCGAAAGAAGTTTCTGAGAATGCTTCTGTCTAGTTCTTACGTGAAGATATTTCCTTTTCCAGCTTAGGCCTCAAAGCGCTCCAAATAAACACTTGCAAATTCTACAAAAGGAGTGTTTCAAAAGAGTTCTTTCAAAAGGAACGTTCAAGTCGGTGAGTTGAATGCACTTATCATACCGAAGTTTCCTGGAATGCTTCTGTCTAGTTTTTATGTGAAGACATTTCCTTTTCCAGCATAGGCCTCAGAGCACTCCAAATATCCACTTGCAGATTCTACAAAAAGAGTGTTTCAAAACTGCTCTATCAAAAGCAAGCTTCAACACTGTGAGTAGAATGCACTCATCACAAAGAAGTTTCTGAGAATGCTTCTGTCTAGTTTTTATGTGAAGATATTTCCTTTTCCAACATAGGCCTCAAAGCACTCCAAAAAACACTTGCAGATTCTACAAAAGGAGTGTTTCGAAACTGCTCTTCCAAGAGGAACGTTCAAGTCTGTGAGTTGAATGCACTCATCACACAGAAGTTTCTCAGAATGCTTCTGTCTAGTTTTTATGTGAAGATATTTCCTTTTCCAGCATAGGCCTCAAAACGCTTCCAATATCCTCTTGCAGATTCTACAAAAAGAGTGTTTCAAAACTGTTCTATCAAAAGGAAGGTTCAACTCTGTGAGTTGAGTGAATGCATCATGAAGAACTTTCTGAGAATGCTTCTCTGTAGTTTTTAGGTGAAGATATTCCAAAACCCAGCACAGGCCTCGAAGTGCTCCAAATAACCACTTGCAGATTTTACCAAAAGAGTGTTTCAAAACTGCTCTTTCTATAGGTAAGTTCAAGTCTGTGAGTTGAATGCACTCAACACAAAGAAGTTTCTGAGAATGCTTCTGTTCAGTTTTTATGTGAAGATATTTCCTTTTCCAGCATAGGCCTCAAACGGCTCCAAATATCCACTTGCAGATTCTACAAAAAGAGTGTTTCCAAACTTCTCTATCAATTGGTAGGTTCAACTCTGTGAGTTGAATGAAGTCATCACAAAGAAGTTTCTGAGAATCCTTCTCTCTAGTTTTTATGTGAAGATATTTCCTTTTCCAACATAGGCCTGAAGGTGCTCCGAATAAACACTTGCAGATTCTACAAACTTAATGTTTCAAAACTGTTCTATCAAAAGGAACGTTGAAGTCTGTGAGTTGAATGCACTCATCACAAAGAAGTTTCTCAGAATGCTTCCATCTAGTTTTTAGGTGAAGAGATTTCATTTCCCAGCATAGGCCTCAAAGCGCTCCAAATATCCACTTGCAGATTCTATAAGAAGCGTGTTTCCAAACTGCTCTTTCAAAAGGAAGCTTCAAGTCTGCGAGTTGAATGCACTCATCACAAAGAAGTTTCTGAGAATGCTTCCGTCCAGTTTCTATATGAAGATATTTCCTTTTCCAACATAGGCCACAAAGTGCTCCAAATAAACCCTTGCAGATTCTGCAAAAGGAGTGTTTCAAAACTGCTCTTTCTATAGGTAAGTTCAAGTCTGTGAGTTGAATGCACTCAACACAAAGAAGTTTCTGAGAATGCTACTGTTCAGTTTTTATGTGAAGATATTTCCTTTTCCAGCATAGGCCTCAAACGGCTCCAAATATCCGCTTGCAGATTCTACAAAAAGAGTGTTTCCAAACTTCTCTATCAATTGGTAGGTTCAACTCTGTGAGTTGAATGAACTCATCACAAAGAAGTTTCTGGGAATCCTTCTCTCTAGTTTTTATGTGAAGATATTTCCTTTTCCAGCGAAGGCCTCCAAATCGCTCCAAATAAACACATGCAGATTCTACAAAAGGAGTGTTTCAAAACTGTTCTATCAAAGGGAACGTTCAAGTCTGTGAGTTGAATGTACTCATCACACAGATGTTTCTCAGAATGCTTCTGTCTAGTTTTTAGGTGAAGAGATTTCATTTCCCAGCATAGGCCTCAAAGTGCTCCAAATATCCACTTGCAGAATCTACGAAAAGAGTGTTTCAAAGCTGCTCTTTCAAAAGCAAGGTTCAAGTCCGTGTGTTGAATGCACTCATCGAAAGAAGTTTCTGAGAATGCTTCTGTCTAGTTCTTACGTGAAGATATTTCCTTTTCCAGCTTAGGCCTCAAAGCGCTCCAAATAAACACTTGCAAATTCTACAAAAGGAGTGTTTCAAAAGAGTTCTATCAAAAGGAACGTTCAAGTCTGTGAGTTGAATGCACTTATCATACCGAAGTTTCCTGGAATGCTTCTGTCTAGTTTTTATGTGAAGACATTTCCTTTTCTAGCATAGGCCTCAAAGCACTCCAAATATCCACTTGCAGATTCTACAAAAAGAGTGTTTCAAAACTGCTCTATCAAAAGCAAGCTTCAACACTGTGAGTAGAATGCACTCATCACAAAGAAGTTTCTGAGAATGCTTCTGTCTAGTTTTTATGTGAAGATATTTCCTTTTCCAACATAGGCCTCAAAGCGCTCCAAATAAACACTTGCAGATTCTACAAAAGGAGTGTTTCGAAACTGGTCTTTCAAGAGGAACGTTCAAGTCTGTGAGTTGAATGCACTCATCACACAGAAGTTTCTCAGAATGCTTCTGTCTAGTTTTTATGTGAAGATGTTTCCTTTTCCAGCATAGGCCTCAAAACGCTCCAAATATCCTCTTGCAGATTCTACAAAAAGAGTGTTTCAAAACTGTTCTATCAAAAGGAAGGTTCAACTCTGTGAGTTGAATGAATGCATCATGAAGAACTTTCTGAGAATGCTTCTCTGTAGTTTTTAGGTGAAGATATTCCAAAACCCAGCACAGGCCTCGAAGTGCTCCAAATAACCACTTGCAGATTTTACCAAAAGAGTGTTTCAAAACTGCTCTTTCTATAAGTAAGTTCAAGTCTGTGAGTTGAATGCACTCAACACAAGTTTCTGAGAATGCTTCTGTTCAGTTTTTATGTGAAGATATTTCCTTTTCCAGCATAGGCCTCAAACGGCTCCAAATATCCACTTGCAGATTCTACAAAAAGAGTGTTTCCAAACTTCTCTATCAATTGGTAGGTTCAACTCTGTGAGTTGAATGAAGTCATCACAAAGAAGTTTCTGAGAATCCTTCTCTCTAGTTTTTATGTGAAGATATTTCCTTTTCCAACATAGGCCTCAAGGTGCTCCGAATAAACACTTGCAGATTCTACAAAAGGATTGATTCAAAACTGTTCTATCAAAGGGAACGTTCAAGTCTGTGAGTTGAATGTACTCATCACACAGATGTTTCTCAGAATGCTTCTGTCTAGTTTTTAGGTGAAGAGATTTCATTTCCAAGCATAGGCCTCTAAGCGCTCCAAATATCCACTTGCAGAATCTACGAAAAGAGTGTTTCAAATCTGCTCTTTCAAAAGCAAGGTTCAAGTCTGTGTGTTGAATGCACTCATCCAAAAGAAGTTTCTGAGAATGCTTCTGTCTAGTTCTTACGTGAAGATATTTCCTTTTCCAGCTTGGGCCTCAAAGCGCTCCAAATAAACACTTGCAAATTCTAGAAAAGGAGTGTTTCAAAAGAGTTCTATCAAAAGGAACGTTCAAGTCTGTGAGTTGAATGCACTTATCATACCGAAGTTTCCTGGAATGCTTCTGTCTAGTTTTTATGTGAAGACATTCCCTTTTCCAGCATAGGCCTCAAAGCACTCCAAATATCAACTTGCAGATTCTACAAAAAGAGTGTTTCAAAACTGCTCTATCAAAAGCAAGCTTCAACACTGTGAGAAGAATGCACTCATCACAAAGAAGTTTCTGAGAATGCTTCTGTCTAGTTTTTATGTGAAGATATTTCCTTTTCCAACATAGGCCTCAAAGCGCTCCAAATAAACACTTGCAGATTCTACAAAAGGAGTGTTTCGAAACTGCTCTTTCAACAGGAACGTTCAAGTCTGTGAGTTGAATGCACTCATCACACAGAAGTTTCTCAGAATGCTTTTGTCTAGTTTTAATGTGAAGATATTTCCTTTTCCAGCATAGGCCGCAGAACGCTCCAAATATCCTCTTGCAGATTCTACAAAAAGAGTGTTTCAAAACTGTTCTATAAAAGGAAGGTTCAACTCTGTGAGTTGAATGAATGCATCATGAAGAACTTTCTGAGAATGCTTCTCTGTAGTTTTTAGGTGAAGATATTCCAAAACCCACCACAGGCCTCGAAGTGCTCCAAATAACCACTTGCAGATTTTACCAAAAGAGTGTTTCAAAACTGCTCTTTCTATAGGTAAGTTCAAGTCTGTGAGTTGAATGCACTCAACACAAAGAAGTTTCTGAGAATGCTTCTGTTCAGTTTTTATGTGAAGATATTTCCTTTTCCAGCATAGGCCCCAAACGGCTCCAAATATCCACTTGCAGATTCTACAAAAAGAGTGTTTCCAAACTTCTCTATCAATTGGTAGGTTCAACTCTGTGAGTTGAATGAAGTCATCACAAAGAAGTTTCTGAGAATCCTTCTCTCTAGTTTTTATGTGAAGATATTTCCTTTTCCAACATAGGCCTCAAGGTGCTCCGAATAAACACTTGCAGATTCTACAAACTTAATGTTTCAAAACTGTTCTATCAAAAGGAATGTTGAAGTCTGTGAGTTGAATGCCCTCATCACAAAGAAGTTTCTCAGAATGCTTCCGTCTAGTTTTTAGGTGAAGAGATTTCATTTCCCAGCCTAGGCCTCAAGGCGCTCCAAATATCCACTTGCAGATTCTATAAGAAGAGTGTTTCAAAACTGCTCTATCAAAAGCAAGCTTCAACACTGTGAGTAGAATGCACTCATCACAAAGAAGTTTCTGAGAATGCTTCTGTCTAGTTTTTATGTGAAGATATTTCCTTTTCCAACATAGGCCTCAAAGCGCTCCAAATAAACACTTGCAGATCCTACAAAAGGAGTGTTTCGAAACTGCTCTTTCAAGAGGAACGTTCAAGTCTGTGAGTTGAATGCACTCATCACACAGAAGTTTCTCAGAATGCTTCTGTCTAGTTTTTATGTGAAGATATTTCCTTTTCCAGCATAGGCCTCAGAACGCTCCAAATATCCTCTTGCAGATTCTACAAAAAGAGTGTTTCAAAACTGTTCTATCAAAAGGAAGGTTCAACTCTGTGAGTTGAATGAATGCATCATGAAGAACTTTCTGAGAATGCTTCTCTGTAGTTTTTAGGTGAAGGTATTCCAAAACCCAGCACAGGCCTCGAAGTGCTCCAAATAACCACCTGCAGATTTTACCAAAAGAGTGTTTCAAAACTGCTCTTTCTATAGGTAAGTTCAAGTCTGTGAGTTGAATGCACTCAACACAAAGAAGTTTCTGAGAATGCTTCTGTTCAGTTTTTATGTGAAGATATTTCCTTTTCCAGCATAGGCCTCAAACGGCTCCAAATATCCACTTGCAGATTCTACAAAAAGAGTGTTTCCAAACTTCTCTATCAATTGGTAGGTTCAACTCTGTGAGTTGAATGAAGTCATCACAAAGAAGTTTCTGAGAATCCTTCTCTCTAGTTTTTATGTGAAGATATTTCCTTTTCCAACATAGGCCTCAAGGTGCTCCGAATAAACACTTGCTGATTCTACAAACTTAATGTTTTAAAACTGTTCTATCAAAAGGAACGTTGAAGTCTGTGAGTTGAATGCACTCATCACAAAGAAGTTTCTCAGAATGCTTCCGTCTAGTTTTTAGGTGAAGAGATTTCATTTCCCAGCATAGGCCTCAAACAGCTCCAAATATCCACTTGCAGATTCTATAAGAAGAGTGTTTCCAAACTGCTCTTTCAAAAGGAAGCTTCAAGTCTGTGAGTTGAATGCACTCATCACAAAGAAGTTTCTGAGAATGCTTCCGTCTAGTTTCTATATGAAGATATTTCCTTTTCCAACATAGGCCTCAAAGTGCTCCAAATAAACCCTTGCAGATTCTGCAAAAGGAGTGTTTCAAAACTGCTCTTTCTATAGGTAAGTTCAAGTCTGTGAGTTGAATGCACTCAACACAAAGAAGTTTCTGAGAATGCTTCTGTTCAGTTTTTATGTGAAGATATTTCCTTTTCCAGCATAGGCCTCAAACGGCTCCAAATATCCACTTGCAGATTCTACAAAAAGAGTGTTTCCAAACTTCTCTATCAATTGGTAGGTTCAACTCTGTGAGTTGAATGAACTCGTCACAAAGAAGTTTCTGAGAATCCTTCTCTCTAGTTTTTATGTGAAGATATTTCCTTTTCCAACATAGGTCTCAAAGCGCTCCAAATAAACACATGCAGATTCTACAAAAGGAGTGTTTCAAAACTGTTCTATCAAAGGGAGCGTTCAAGTCTGTGAGTTGAATGTACTCATCACACAGATGTTTCTCAGAATGCTTCTGTCTAGTTTTTAGTTGAAGAGATTTCATTTCCCAGCATAGGCCTCAAAGCGCTCCAAATATCCACTTGCAGAATCTACGAAAAGAGTGTTTCAAAGCTGCTCTTTCAAAAGCAAGGTTCAAGTCTGTGTGTTGAATGCACTCATCCGAAAGAAGTTTCTGAGAATGCTTCTGTCTAGTTCTTACGTGAAGATATTTCCTTTTCCCGCTTAGGCCTCAAAGCGCTCCAAATAAACATTTGCAAATTCTAGAAAAGGAGTGTTTCAAAAGAGTTCTATCAAAAGGAACGTTCAAGTCTGTGAGTTGAATGCACTTATCATACTGAAGTTTCCTGGAATGCTTCTGTCTAGTTTTTATGTGAAGACATTTCCTTTTCCAGCATAGGCCTCAGAGCACTCCAAATATCCACTTGCAGATTCTACAAAAAGAGTGTTTCAAAACTGCTCTATCAAAAGCAAGCTTCAACACTGTGAGAAGAATGCACTCATCACAAAGAAGTTTCTGAGAATGCTTCTGTCTAGTTTTTATGTGAAGATATTTCCTTTTCCAACATAGGCCTCAAAGCGCTCCAAATAAACACTTGCAGATTCTACAAAAGGAGTGTTTCGAAACTGCTCTTTCAAGAGGAACGTTCAAGTCTGTGAGTTGAATGCACTCATCACACAGAAGTTTCTGAGAATGCTTCTGTCTAGTTTTTATGTGAAGATGTTTCCTTTTCCAGCATAGGCCTCAAAACGCTCCAAATATCCTCTTGCAGATTCTACAAAAAGAGTGTTTCAAAACTGTTCTATCAAAAGGAAGGTTCAACTCTGTGAGTTGAATGAATGCATCATGAAGAACTTTCTGAGAATGCTTCTCTGTAGTTTTTAGGTGAAGATATTCCAAAACCCAGCACAGGCCTCGAAGTGCTCCAAATAACCACTTGCAGATTTTACCAAAAGAGTGTTTCAAAACTGCTCTTTCTATAAGTAAGTTCAAGTCTGTGAGTTGAATGCACTCAACACAAGTTTCTGAGAATGCTTCTGTTCAGTTTTTATGTGAAGATATTTCCTTTTCCAGCATAGGCCTCAAACGGCTCCAAATATCCACTTGCAGATTCTACAAAAAGAGTGTTTCCAAACTTCTCTATCAATTGGTAGGTTCAACTCTGTGAGTTGAATGAAGTCATCACAAAGAAGTTTCTGAGAATCCTTCTCTCTAGTTTTTATGTGAAGATATTTCCTTTTCCAACATAGGCCTCAAGGTGCTCCGAATAAACACTTGCAGATTCTACAAACTTAATGTTTCAAAACTGTTCTATCAAAAGGAATGTTGAAGTCTGTGAGTTGAATGCACTCATCACAAAGAAGTTTCTCAGAATGCTTCCGTCTAGTTTTTAGGTGAAGAGATTTCATTTCCCAGCCTAGGCCTCAAAGCGCTCCAAATATCCACTTGCAGATTCTATAAGAAGAGTGTTTCCAAACTGCTCTTTCAAAAGGAAGCTTCAAGTCTGTGAGTTGAATGCACTCATCACAAAGAAGTTCCTGAGAATGCTTCCGTCTAGTTTCTATATGAAGATATTTCCTTTTCCAACATAGGCCCCAAAGTGCTCCAAATAAACCCTTGCAGATTCTGCAAAAGGAGTGTTTCAAAACTGCTCTTTCTATAGGTAAGTTCAAGTCTGTGAGTTGAATGCACTCAACACAAAGAAGTTTCTGAGAATGTTTCTGTTCAGTTTTTATGTGAAGATATTTCCTTTTCCAGCATAGGCCTCAAACGGCTCCAAATATCCACTTGCAGATTCTACAAAAAGAGTGTTTCCAAACTTCTCTATCAATTGGTAGGTTCAACTCTGTGAGTTGAATGAAGTCATCACAAAGAAGTTTCTGAGAATCCTTCTCTCTAGTTTTTATGTGAAGATATTTCCTTTTCCAACATAGGCCTCAAAGCGCTCCAAATAAACACATGCAGATTCTACAAAAGGAGTGTTTCAAAACTGTTCTATCAAAGGGAGCGTTCAAGTCTGTGAGTTGAATGTACTCATCACACAGATGTTTCTCAGAATGCTTCTGTCTAGTTTTTAGGTGAAGAGATTTCATTTCCCAGCATAGGCCTCAAAGCGCTCCAAATATCCACTTGCAGCATCTACGAAAAGAGTGTTTCAAAGCTGCTCTTTCAAAAGCAAGGTTCAAGTCTGTGTGTTGAATGCACTCATCCGAAAGAAGTTTCTGAGAATGCTTCTGTCTAGTTCTTACGTGAAGATATTTCCTTTTCCAGCTTAGGCCTCAAAGCGCTCCAAATAAACACTTGCAAATTCTACAAAAGGAGTGTTTCAAAAGAGTTCTATCAAAAGGAACGTTCAACTCTGTGAGTTGAATGCACTTATCATACCGAAGTTTCCTGGAATGCTTCTGTCTAGTTTTTATGTGAAGACATTTCCTTTTCCAGCATAGGCCTCAAAGCAGTCCAAATATCCACTTGCAGATTCTACAAAAAGAGTGTTTCAAATCTGCTCTATCAAAAGCAAGCTTCAACATTGTGAGTAGAATGCACTCATCACAAAGAAATTTCTGAGAATGCTTCTGTCTAGTTTTTATGTGAAGATACTTCCTTTTCCAACATAGGCCTCAAAGCGCTCCAAATAAACACTTGCAGATTCTGCAAAAGGAGTGTTTCGAAACTGCTCTTTCAAGAGGAACGTTCAAGTCTGTGAATTGAATGCACTCATCACACAGAAGTTTCTGAGAATGCTTCTGTCTAGTTTTTATGTGAAGATGTTTCCTTTTCCAGCATAGGCCGCAAAACGCTCCAAATATCCTGTTGCAGATTCTACAAAAAGAGTGTTTCAAAACTGTTCTATCAAAAGGAAGGTTCAACTCTGTGAGTTGAATGAATGCATCATGAAGAACTTTCTGAGAATGCTTCTCTGTAGTTTTTAGGTGAAGATATTCCAAAACGCAGCACAGGCCTCGAAGTGCTCCAAATAACCACTTGCAGATTTTACCAAAAGAGTGTTTCAAAACTGCTCTTTCTATAGGTAAGTTCAAGTCTGTGAGTTGAATGCACTCAACACAAAGAAGTTTCTCAGAATGCTTCCGTCTAGTTTTTAGGTGAAGAGATTTCATTTCCCAACACAGGCCTCAAAGCGCTCCAATTATCCACTTGCAGATTCTATAAGAAGAGTGTTTCCAAACTGCTCTTTCAAAAGGAAGCTTCAAGTCTGTGAGTTGAATGCACTCATCACAAAGAAGTTTCTGAGAATGCTTCCGTCTAGTTTCTATATGAAGATATTTCCTTTTCCAACATAGGCCCCAAAGTGCTCCAAATAAACCCTTGCAGATTCTACAAAAGGAGTGTTTCAAAACTGCTCTTTCTATAGGTAAGTTCAAGTCTGTGAGTTGAATGCACTCAACACAAAGAAGTTTCTGAGAATGCTTCTGTTCAGTTTTTATGTGAAGATATTTCCTTTTCCAGCATAGGCCTCAAACGGCTCCAAATATCCACTTGCAGATTCTACAAAAAGAGTGTTTCCAAACTTCTCTATCAATTGGTAGGTTCAACTCTGTGAGTTGAATGAAGTCATCACAAAGAAGTTTCTGAGAATCCTTCTCTCTAGTTTTTATGTGAAGATATTTCCTTTTCCAACATAGGCCTCAACGCGCTCCAAATGAACACATGCAGATTCTACAAAAGGAGTGTTTCAAAACTGTTCTATCAAAGGGAACGTTCAAGTCTGTGAGTTGAATGTACTCATCACACAGATGTTTCTCAGAATGCTTCTGTCTAGTTTTTAGGTGAAGAGATTTCATTTCCCAGCATAGGCCTCAAAGCGCTCCAAATATCCACTTGCAGAATCTACGAAAAGAGTGTTTCAAAGCTGCTCTTTCAAAAGCAAGGTTCAAGTCTGTGTGTTGAATGCACTCATCCGAAAGAAGTTTCTGAGAATGCTTCTGTCTAGTTCTTACGTGAAGATATTTCCTTTTCCCGCTTAGGCCTCAAAGCGCTCCAAATAAACATTTGCAAATTCTAGAAAAGGAGTGTTTCAAAAGAGTTCTATCAAAAGGAACGTTCAAGTCTGTGAGTTGAATGCACTTATCATACTGAAGTTTCCTGGAATGCTTCTGTCTAGTTTTTATGTGAAGACATTTCCTTTTCCAGCATAGGCCTCAGAGCACTCCAAATATCCACTTGCAGATTCTACAAAAAGAGTGTTTCAAAACTGCTCTATCAAAAGCAAGCTTCAACACTGTGAGAAGAATGCACTCATCACAAAGAAGTTTCTGAGAATGCTTCTGTCTAGTTTTTATGTGAAGATATTTCCTTTTCCAACATAGGCCTCAAAGCGCTCCAAATAAACACTTGCAGATTCTACAAAAGGAGTGTTTCGAAACTGCTCTTTCAAGAGGAACGTTCAAGTCTGTGAGTTGAATGCACTCATCACACAGAAGTTTCTCAGAATGCTTCTGTCTAGTTTTTATGTGAAGATGTTTCCTTTTCCAGCATAGGCCTCAAAACGCTCCAAATATCCTCTTGCAGATTCTACAAAAAGAGTGTTTCAAAACTGTTCTATCAAAAGGAAGGTTCAACTCTGTGAGTTGAATGAATGCATCATGAAGAACTTTCTGAGAATGCTTCTCTGTAGTTTTTAGGTGAAGATATTCCAAAACCCAGCACAGGCCTCGAAGTGCTCCAAATAACCACTTGCAGATTTTACCAAAAGAGTGTTTCAAAACTGCTCTTTCTATAAGTAAGTTCAAGTCTGTGAGTTGAATGCACTCAACACAAGTTTCTGAGAATGCTTCTGTTCAGTTTTTATGTGAAGATATTTCCTTTTCCAGCATAGGCCTCAAACGGCTCCAAATATCCACTTGCAGATTCTACAAAAAGAGTGTTTCCAAACTTCTCTATCAATTGGTAGGTTCAACTCTGTGAGTTGAATGAAGTCATCACAAAGAAGTTTCTGAGAATCCTTCTCTCTAGTTTTTATGTGAAGATATTTCCTTTTCCAACATAGGCCTCAAGGTGCTCCGAATAAACACTTGCAGATTCTACAAACTTAATGTTTCAAAACTGTTCTATCAAAAGGAATGTTGAAGTCTGTGAGTTGAATGCACTCATCACAAAGAAGTTTCTCAGAATGCTTCCGTCTAGTTTTTAGGTGAAGAGATTTCATTTCCCAGCCTAGGCCTCAAAGCGCTCCAAATATCCACTTGCAGATTCTATAAGAAGAGTGTTTCAAAACTGCTCTATCAAAAGCAAGCTTCAACACTGTGAGTAGAATGCACTCATCACAAAGAAGTTTCTGAGAATGCTTCTGTCTAGTTTTTATGTGAAGATATTTCCTTTTCCAACATAGGCCTCAAAGCGCTCCAAATAAACACTTGCAGATCGTACAAAAGGAGTGTTTCGAAACTGCTCTTTCAAGAGGAACGTTCAAGTCTGTGAGTTGAATGCACTCATCACACAGAAGTTTCTCAGAATGCTTCTGTCTAGTTTTTATGTGAAGATATTTCCTTTTCCAGCATAGGCCTCAGAACGCTCCAAATATCCTCTTGCAGATTCTACAAAAAGAGTGTTTCAAAACTGTTCTATCAAAAGGAAGGTTCAACTCTGTGAGTTGAATGAATGCATCATGAAGAACTTTCTGAGAATGCTTCTCTGTAGTTTTTAGGTGAAGATATTCCAAAACCCAGCACAGGCCTCGAAGTGCTCCAAATAACCACTTGCAGATTTTACCAAAAGAGTGTTTCAAAACTGCTCTTTCTATAGGTAAGTTCAAGTCTGTGAGTTGAATGCACTCAACACAAAGAAGTTTCTGAGAATGCTTCTGTTCAGTTTTTATGTGAAGATATTTCCTTTTCCAGCATAGGCCTCAAACGGCTCCAAATATCCACTTGCAGATTCTACAAAAAGAGTGTTTCCAAACTTCTCTATCAATTGGTAGGTTCAACTCTGTGAGTTGAATGAAGTCATCACAAAGAAGTTTCTGAGAATCCTTCTCTCTAGTTTTTATGTGAAGATATTTCCTTTTCCAACATAGGCCTCAAGGTGCTCCGAATAAACACTTGCTGATTCTACAAACTTAATGTTTCAAAACTGTTCTATCAAAAGGAACGTTGAAGTCTGTGAGTTGAATGCACTCATCACAAAGAAGTTTCTCAGAATGCTTCCGTCTAGTTTTTAGGTGAAGAGATTTCATTTCCCAGCATAGGCCTCAAACAGCTCCAAATATCCACTTGCAGATTCTATAAGAAGAGTGTTTCCAAACTGCTCTTTCAAAAGGAAGCTTCAAGTCTGTGAGTTGAATGCACTCATCACAAAGAAGTTCCTGAAAATGCTTCCGTCTAGTTTCTATATGAAGATATTTCCTTTTCCAACATAGGCCCCAAAGTGCTCCAAATAAACCCTTGCAGATTCTGCAAAAGGAGTGTTTCAAAACTGCTCTTTCTATAGGTAAGTTCAAGTCTGTGAGTTGAATGCACTCAACACAAAGAAGTTTCTGAGAATGTTTCTGTTCAGTTTTTATGTGAAGATATTTCCTTTTCCAGCATAGGCCTCAAACGGCTCCAAATATCCACTTGCAGATTCTACAAAAAGAGTGTTTCCAAACTTCTCTATCAATTGGTAGGTTCAACTCTGTGAGTTGAATGAAGTCATCACAAAGAAGTTTCTGAGAATCCTTCTCTCTAGTTTTTATGTGAAGATATTTCCTTTTCCAACATAGGCCTCAAAGCGCTCCAAATAAACACATGCAGATTCTACAAAAGGAGTGTTTCAAAACTGTTCTATCAAAGGGAGCGTTCAAGTCTGTGAGTTGAATGTACTCATCACACAGATGATTCTCAGAATGCTTCTGTCTAGTTTTTAGGTGAAGAGATTTCATTTCCCAGCATAGGCCTCAAAGCGCTCCAAATATCCACTTGCAGCATCTACGAAAAGAGTGTTTCAAAGCTGCTCTTTCAAAAGCAAGGTTCAAGTCTGTGTGTTGAATGCACTCATCCGAAAGAAGTTTCTGAGAATGCTTCTGTCTAGTTCTTACGTGAAGATATTTCCTTTTCCAGCTTAGGCCTCAGAGCGCTCCAAATAAACACTTGCAAATTCTACAAAAGGAGTGTTTCAAAAGAGTTCTATCAAAAGGAACGTTCAAGTCTGTGAGTTGAATGCACTTATCATACCGAAGTTTCCTGGAATGCTTCTGTCTAGTTTTTATGTGAAGACATTTCCTTTTCCAGCATAGGCCTCAAAGCAGTCCAAATATCCACTTGCAGATTCTACAAAAAGAGTGTTTCAAATCTGCTCTATCAAAAGCAAGCTTCAACATTGTGAGTAGAATGCACTCATCACAAAGAAATTTCTGAGAATGCTTCTGTCTAGTTTTTATGTGAAGATACTTCCTTTTCCAACATAGGCCTCAAAGCGCTCCAAATAAACACTTGCAGATTCTGCAAAAGGAGTGTTTCGAAACTGCTCTTTCAAGAGGAATGTTCAAGTCTGTGAATTGAATGCACTCATCACACAGAAGTTTCTGAGAATGCTTCTGTCTAGTTTTTATGTGAAGATGTTTCCTTTTCCAGCATAGGCCGCAAAACGCTCCAAATATCCTGTTGCAGATTCTACAAAAAGAGTGTTTCAAAACTGTTCTATCAAAAGGAAGGTTCAACTCTGTGAGTTGAATGAATGCATCATGAAGAACTTTCTGAGAATGCTTCTCTGTAGTTTTTAGGTGAAGATATTCCAAAACGCAGCACAGGCCTCGAAGTGCTCCAAATAACCACTTGCAGATTTTACCAAAAGAGTGTTTCAAAACTGCTCTTTCTATAGGTAAGTTCAAGTCTGTGAGTTGAATGCACTCAACACAAAGAAGTTTCTCAGAATGCTTCCGTCTAGTTTTTAGGTGAAGAGATTTCATTTCCCAACACAGGCCTCAAAGCGCTCCAATTATCCACTTGCAGATTCTATAAGAAGAGTGTTTCCAAACTGCTCTTTCAAAAGGAAGCTTCAAGTCTGTGAGTTGAATGCACTCATCACAAAGAAGTTTCTGAGAATGCTTCCGTCTAGTTTCTATATGAAGATATTTCCTTTTCCAACATAGGCCCCAAAGTGCTCCAAATAAACCCTTGCAGATTCTACAAAAGGAGTGTTTCAAAACTGCTCTTTCTATAGGTAAGTTCAAGTCTGTGAGTTGAATGCACTCAACACAAAGAAGTTTCTGAGAATGCTTCTGTTCAGTTTTTATGTGAAGATATTTCCTTTTCCAGCATAGGCCTCAAACGGCTCCAAATATCCACTTGCAGATTCTACAAAAAGAGTGTTTCCAAACTTCTCTATCAATTGGTAGGTTCAACTCTGTGAGTTGAATGAAGTCATCACAAAGAAGTTTCTGAGAATCCTTCTCTCTAGTTTTTATGTGAAGATATTTCCTTTTCCAACATAGGCCTCAACGCGCTCCAAATGAACACATGCAGATTCTACAAAAGGAGTGTTTCAAAACTGTTCTATCAAAGGGAACGTTCAAGTCTGTGAGTTGAATGTACTCATCACACAGATGTTTCTCAGAATGCTTCTGTCTAGTTTTTAGGTGAAGAGATTTCATTTCCCAGCATAGGCCTCAAAGCGCTCCAAATATCCACTTGCAGAATCTACGAAAAGAGTGTTTCAAAGCTGCTCTTTCAAAAGCAAGGTTCAAGTCTGTGTGTTGAATGCACTTATCCGAAAGAAGTTTCTGAGAATGCTTCTGTCTAGTTCTTACGTGAAGATATTTCCTTTCCCCGCTTAGGCCTCAAAGCGCTCCAAATAAACACTTGCAAATTCTACAAAAGGAGTGTTTCAAAAGAGTTCTATCAAAAGGAACGTTCAAGTCTGTGAGTTGAATGCACTTATCATACCGAAGTTTCCTGGAATGCTTCTGTCTAGTTTTTATGTGAAGACATTTCGTTTTCCAGCAGAGGCCTCAAAGCACTCCAAATATCCACTTGCAGATTCTACAAAGAGTGTTTCAAAACTGCTCTATCAAAAGCAAGCTTCAACACTGTGAGTAGAATGCACTCATCACAAAGAAGTTTCTGAGAATGCTTCTATCTAGTTTTTATGTGAACATATTTCCTTTTCCAACATAGGCCTCAAAGCGCTCCAAATAAACACTTGCAGATTCTACAAAAGGAGTGTTTCGAAACTGCTCTTTCAAGAGGAACGTTCAAGTCTGTGAGTTGAATGCACTCATCACACAGAAGTTTCTGAGAATGCTTCTGTCTAGTTTTTATGTGAAGATATTTGCTTTTCCAGCATAGGCCTCAAAATGCTCCAAATATTCTCTTGAAGATTCTACAAACAGAGTGTTTCAAAACTGTTCTATCAAAAGGAAGGTTCAACTCGGTGAGTTGAATGAATGCATCATGAAGAACTTTCTGAGAATGCTTCTCTGTAGTTTTTAGGTGAAGATATTCCAAAACCCAGCACAGGCCTCGAAGTGCTCCAATTAACCACTTGCAGATTTTACCAAAAGAGTGTTTCAAAACTGCTCTTTCTATAGGTAAGTTCAAGTCTGTGAGTTGAATGCACTCAACACAAAGAAGTTTCTGAGAATGCTTCTGTTCAGTTTTTATGTGAAGATATTTCCTTTTCCAGCATAGGCCTCAAACGGCTCCAAATATCCACTTGCAGATTCTACAAAAAGAGTGTTTCCAAACTTCTCTATCAATTGGTAGGTTCAACTCTGTGAGTTGAATGAAGTCATCACAAAGAAGTTTCTGAGAATCCTTCTCTCTAGTTTTTATGTGAAGATATTTCCTTTTCCAACATAGGCCTCAAGGTGCTCCGAATAAACACTTGCAGATTCTACAAATTTAATGTTTCAAAACTGTTCTATCAAAAGGAACGTTGAAGTCTGTGAGTTGAATGCACTCATCCCAAAGATATTTCTCAGAATGCTTCCGTCTAGTTTTTCGGTGAAGAGATTTCATTTCCCAGCATAGGCCTCAAGCGCTCCAAATGTCCACTTGCAGATTCTATAAGAAGAGTGTTTCCAAACTGCTCTTTCAAAAGGAAGCTTCAAGTCTGTGAGTTGAATGCACTCATCACAAAGAAGTTTCTGAGAATGCTTCCGTCTAGTTTCTATATGAAGATATTTCCTTTTCCAACATAGGCCCCAAAGTGCTCCAAATAAACCCTTGCAGATTCTACAAAAGGAGTGTTTCAAAACTGCTCTTTCTATAGGTAAGTTCAAGTCTGTGAGTTGAATGCACTCAACACAAAGAAGTTTCTGAGAATGCTTCTTTTAAGTTTTTATGTGAAGATATTTCCTTTTCCAGCATAGGCCTCAAACGGCTCCAAATATCCACTTGCAGATTCTACAAAAAGAGTGTTTTCAAACTTCTCTATCAATTGGTAGGTTCAACTCTGTGAGTTGAATGAAGTCATCACAAAGAAGTATCTGAGAATCCTTCTCTCTAGTTTTTATGTGAAGATATTTCCTTTTCCAGCGTAGGCCTCAAAGCGCTCCAAATAAACACATGCAGATTCTACAAAAGGAGTGTTTCAAAACTGTTCTATAAAATTGAACGTTCAAGTCTGTGAGTTGAATGGACTCATCACACAGATGTTTCTCAGAATGCTTCTGTCTAGTTTTTAGGTGAAGAGATTTCATTTCCCAGCATAGGCCTCAAAGCGCTCCAAATATCCACTTGCAGAATCTACGAAAAGAGTGTTTCAAAGCTGGTCTTTCAAAAGCAAGGTTCAAGTCTGTTTGTTGAATGCACTCATCCGAAAGAAGTTTCTGAGAATGCTTCTGTCTAGTTCTTACGTGAAGATATTTCCTTTTCCGGCTTAGGCCTCAAAGCACTCTAAATAAACACTTGCAAATTCTACAAAAGGAGTGTTTCAAAAGAGTTCTATCAAAAGGAACGTTCAAGTCTGTGAGTTGAATGCACTTATCATACCGAAGTTTCCTGGAATGCTTCTGTCTAGTTTTTATGTGAAGACATTTCCTTTTCCAGCATAGGCCTCAGAGCACTCCAAATATCCACTTGCAGATTCTACAAAAAGAGTGTTTCAAAACTGCTCTATCAAAAGCAAGCTTCAACACTGTGAGTAGAATGCACTCATCACAAAGAAGTTTCTGAGAATGCTTCTGTCTAGTTTTTATGTGAAGATATTTCCTTTTCCAACATAGGCCTCAAAGCACTCCAAATAAACACTTGCATATTCTACAAAAGGAGTGTTTCAAAACTGCTCTTTCAAGAGGAACTTTCAAGTCTGTGAGTTGAATGCACTCATCACACAGAAGTTTCTCAGAATGCTTCTGTCTAGTTTTTATGTGAAGATATTTCCTTTTCCAGCATAGGCCTCAAAACGCTCCCAATATCCTCTTGCAGATTCTACAAAAAGATTGTTTCAAAACTGTTCTATCAAAAGGAAGGTTCAACTCTGTGAGTTGAATGAATGCATCATGAAGAACTTTCTGAGAATGCTTCTCAGTAGTTTTTAGGTGAAGATATTCCAAAACCCAGCACAGGCCTCGAAGTGCTCCAAATAACCACTTGCAGATTTTACCAAAAGAGTGTTTCAAAACTGCTCTTTCTATAGGTAAGTTCAAGTCTGTGAGTTGAATGCACTCAACACAAAGAAGTTTCTGAGAATGCTTCTGTTCAGTTTTTATGTGAAGATATTTCCTTTTCCAGCATAGGCCTCAAACGGCTCCAAATATCCACTTGCAGATTCTACAAAAAGAGTGTTTCCAAACTTCTCTATCAATTGGTAGGTTCAACTCTGTGAGTTGAATGGAGTCATCACAAAGAAGTTTCTGAGAATCCTTCTCTCTAGTTTTTATGTGAAGATATTTCCTTTTCCAACATAGGCCTCAAGGTGCTCCGAATAAACACTTGCAGATTCTACAAACTTAATGTTTCAAAACTGTTCTATCAAAAGGAACGTTGAAGTCTGTGAGTTGAATGCACTCATCACAAAGAAGTTTCTCAGAATGCTTCCGTCTAGTTTTTAGGTGAAGAGATTTCATTTCCCAGCATAGGCCTCAAAGCGCTCCAAATATCCACTTGCAGATTCTATAAGAAGAGTGTTTCCAAACTGCTCTTCCAAAGGAAGCTTCAAGTCTGTGAGTTGAATGCACTCATCACAAAGAAGTTTCTGAGAATGCTTCCGTCTAGTTTCTATATGAAGATATTTCCTTTTCCAACATAGGCCCCAAAGTGCTCCAAATAAACCCTTGCAGATTCTACAAAAGGAGTGTTTCAAAACTGCTCTTTCTATAGGTAAGTTCAAGTCTGTGAGTTGAATGCACTCAACACAAAGAAGTTTCTGAGAATGCTTCTGTTCAGTTTTTATGTGAAGATATTTCCTTTTCCAGCATAGGCCTCAAACGGCTCCAAATATCCACTTGCAGATTCTACAAAAAGAGTGTTTCCAAACTTCTCTATCAATTGGTAGGTATAACTCTGTGAGTTGAATGAAGTCATCACAAAGAAGTTTCTGAGAATCCTTCTCTCTAGTTTTTATGTGAAGATATTTCCTTTTCCAGCGTAGGCCTCAAAGCGCTCCAAATAAACACATGCAGATTCTACAAAAGGAGTGCTTCAAAGCTGTTCTATCAAAGGGAACGTTCAAGTCTGTGAGTTGAATGAACTCATCACACAGATGTTTCTCAGAATGCTTCTGTCTAGTTTTTAGGTGAAGAGATTTCATTTCCCAGCATAGGCCTCAAAGCGCTCCAAATATCCACTTGCAGAATCTACGAAGAGTGTTTCAAAGCTGCTCTTTCAAAAGCAAGGTTCAAGTCTGTGTGTTGAATGCACTCATCAGAAAGAAGTTTCTGAGAATGCTTCTGTCTAGTTCTTACGTGAAGATATTTCCTTTTCCAGCTTAGGCCTCAAAGCGCTCCAAATAAACACTTGCAAATTCTACAAAAGGAGTGTTTCAAAAGAGTTCTATCAAAAGGAACGTTCAAGTCTGTGAGTTGAATGCACTTATCATACCGAAGTTTCCTGGAATGCTTCTGTCTAGTTTTTATGTGAAGACATTTCCTTTTCCAGCATAGGCCTCAGAGCACTCCAAATATCCACTTGCAGATTCTACAAAAAGAGTGTTTCAAAACTGCTCTATCAAAAGCAAGCTTCAACACTGTGAGTAGAATGCACTCATCACAAAGAAGTTTCTGAGAATGCTTCTGTCTAGTTTTTATGTGAAGATATTTCCTTTTCCAACATAGGCCTCAAAGCGCTCCAAATAAACACTTGCAGATTCTACAAAAGGAGTGTTTCGAAACTGCTCTTTCAACAGGAACGTTCAAGTCTGTGAGTTGAATGCACTCATCACACAGAAGTTTCTCAGAATGCTTCTGTCTAGTTTTTATGTGAAGATATTTCCTTTTCCAGCATAGGCCTCAGAACGCTCCAAATATCCTCTTGCAGATTCTACAAAAAGAGTGTTTCAAAACTGTTCTATCAAAAGGAAGGTTCAACTCTGTGAGTTGAATGAATGCATCATGAAGAACTTTCTGAGAATGCTTCTCTGTAGTTTTTAGGTGAAGATATTCCAAAACCCAGCACAGGCCTCGAAGTGCTCCAAATAACCACTTGCAGATGTTACCAAAAGAGTGTTTCAAAACTGCTCTTTCTATAGGTAAGTTCAAGTCTGTGAGTTGAATGCACTCAACACAAAGAAGTTTCTGAGAATGCTTCTGTTCAGTTTTTATGTGAAGATATTTCCTTTTCCAGCATAGGCCTCAAACGGCTCCAAATATCCACTTGCAGATTCTACAAAAAGAGTGTTTCCAAACTTCTCTATCAATTGGTAGGTTCAACTCTGTGAGTTGAATGAAGTCATCACAAAGAAGTTTCTGAGAATCCTTCTCTCTAGTTTTTATGTGAAGATATTTCCTTTTCCAACATAGGCCTCAAGGTGCTCCGAATAAACACTTGCAGATTCTACAAACTTAATGTTTCAAAACTGTTCTATCAAAAGGAACGTTGAGGTCTGTGAGTTGAATGCACTCATCACAAAGAAGTTTCTGAGAATGCTTCCGTCTAGTTTTTAGGTGAAGAGATTTCATTTCCCAGCCTAGGCCTCAAAGCGCTCCAAATATCCACTTGCAGATTCTATAAGAAGAGTGTTTCAAAACTGCTCTATCAAAAGCAAGCTTCAACACTGTGAGTAGAATGCACTCATCACAAAGAAGTTTCTGAGAATGCTTCTGTCTAGTTTTTATGTGAAGATATTTCCTTTTCCAACATAGGCCTCAAAGCGCTCCAAATAAACACTTGCAGATCCTACAAAAGGAGTGTTTCGAAACTACTCTTTCAACAGGAACGTTCAAGTCTGTGAGTTGAATGCACTCATCACACAGAAGTTTCTCAGAATGCTTCTGTCTAGTTTTTATGTGAAGATATTTCCTTTTCCAGCATAGGCCTCAGAACGCTCCAAATATCCTCTTGCAGATTCTACAAAAAGAGTGTTTCAAAACTGTTCTATCAAAAGGAAGGTTCAACTCTGTGAGTTGAATGAATGCATCATGAAGAACTTTCTGAGAATGCTTCTCTGTAGTTTTTAGGTGAAGATATTCCAAAACCCAGCACAGGCCTCGAAGTGCTCCAAATAACCACTTGCAGATTTTACCAAAAGAGTGTTTCAAAACTGCTCTTTCTATAGGTAAGTTCAAGTCTGTGAGTTGAATGCACTCAACACAAAGAAGTTTCTGAGAATGCTTCTGTTCAGTTTTTATGTGAAGATATTTCCTTTTCCAGCATAGGCCTCAAACGGCTCCAAATATCCACTTGCAGATTCTACAAAAAGAGTGTTTCCAAACTTCTCTATCAATTGGTAGGTTCAACCCTGTGAGTTGAATGAAGTCATCACAAAGAAGTTTCTGAGAATCCTTCTCTCTAGTTTTTATGTGAAGATATTTCCTTTTCCAACATAAGCCTCAAGGTGCTCCGAATAAACACTTGCAGATTCTACAAACTTAATGTTTCAAAAGTGTTCTATCAAAAGGAATGTTGAAGTCTGTGAGTTGAATGCACTCATCACAAAGAAGTTTCTCAGAATGCTTCCGTCTAGTTTTTAGGTGAAGAGATTTCATTTCCCAGCCTAGGCCTCAAAGCGCTCCCAATATCCACTTGCAGATTCTATAAGAAGAGTGTTTCAAAACTGCTCTATCAAAAGCAAGCTTCAACACTGTGAGTAGAATGCACTCATCACAAAGAAGTTTCTGAGAATGCTTCTGTCTAGTTTTTATGTGAAGATATTTCCTTTTCCAACATAGGCCTCAAAGCGCTCCAAATAAACACTTGCAGATTCTACAAAAGGAGTGTTTCGAAACTGCTCTTTCAACAGGAACGTTCAAGTCTGTGAGTTGAATGCACTCATCACACAGAAGTTTCTCAGAATGCTTCTGTCTAGTTTTTATGTGAAGATATTTCCTTTTCCAGCATAGGCCTCAGAACGCTCCAAATATCCTCTTGCAGATTCTACAAAAAGAGTGTTTCAAAACTGTTCTATCAAAAGGAAGGTTCAACTCTGTGAGTTGAATGAATGCATCATGAAGAACTTTCTGAGAATGCTTCTCTGTAGTTTTTAGGTGAAGATATTCCAAAACCCAGCACAGGCCTCGAAGTGCTCCAAATAACCACTTGCAGATTTTACCAAAAGAGTGTTTCAAAACTGCTCTTTCTATAGGTAAGTTCAAGTCTGTGAGTTGAATGCACTCAACACAAAGAAGTTTCTGAGAATGCTTCTGTTCAGTTTTTATGTGAAGATATTTCCTTTTCCAGCATAGGCCTCAAACGGCTCCAAATATCCACTTGCAGATTCTACAAAAAGAGTGTTTCCAAACTTCTCTATCAATTGGTAGGTTCAACCCTGTGAGTTGAATGAAGTCATCACAAAGAAGTTTCTGAGAATCCTTCTCTCTAGTTTTTATGTGAAGATATTTCCTTTTCCAACATAAGCCTCAAGGTGCTCCGAATAAACACTTGCAGATTCTACAAACTTAATGTTTCAAAAGTGTTCTATCAAAAGGAATGTTGAAGTCTGTGAGTTGAATGCACTCATCACAAAGAAGTTTCTCAGAATGCTTCCGTCTAGTTTTTAGGTGAAGAGATTTCATTTCCCAGCCTAGGCCTCAAAGCGCTCCCAATATCCACTTGCAGATTCTATAAGAAGAGTGTTTCAAAACTGCTCTATCAAAAGCAAGCTTCAACACTGTGAGTAGAATGCACTCATCACAAAGAAGTTTCTGAGAATGCTTCTGTCTAGTTTTTATGTGAAGATATTTCCTTTTCCAACATAGGCCTCAAAGCGCTCCAAATAAACACTTGCAGATTCTACAAAAGGAGTGTTTCGAAACTGCTCTTTCAACAGGAACGTTCAAGTCTGTGAGTTGAATGCACTCATCACACAGAAGTTTCTCAGAATGCTTCTGTCTAGTTTTTATGTGAAGATATTTCCTTTTCCAGCATAGGCCGCAGAACGCTCCAAATATCCTCTTGCAGATTCTACAAAAAGAGTGTTTCAAAACTGTTCTATCAAAAGGAAGGTTCAACTCTGTGAGTTGAATGAATGCATCATGAAGAACTTTCTGAGAATGCTTCTCTGTAGTTTTTAGGTGAAGATATTCCAAAACCCAGCACAGGCCTCGAAGTGCTCCAAATAACCACTTGCAGATTTTACCAAAAGAGTGTTTCAAAACTGCTCTTTCTATAGGTAAGTTCAAGTCTGTGAGTTGAATGCACTCAACACAAAGAAGTTTCTGAGAATGCTTCTGTTCAGTTTTTATGTGAAGATATTTCCTTTTCCAGCATAGGCCTCAAACGGCTCCAAATATCCACTTGCAGATTCTACAAAAAGAGTGTTTCCAAACTTCTCTATCAATTGGTAGGTTCAACTCTGTGAGTTGAATGAAGTCATCACAAAGAAGTTTCTGAGAATCCTTCTCTCTAGTTTTTATGTGAAGATATTTCCTTTTCCAACATAGGCCTCAAGGTGCTCCGAATAAACACTTGCAGATTCTACAAACTTAATGTTTCAAAACTGTTCTATCAAAAGGAACGTTGAGGTCTGTGAGTTGAATGCACTCATCACAAAGAAGTTTCTGAGAATGCTTCCGTCTAGTTTTTAGGTGAAGAGATTTCATTTCCCAGCCTAGGCCTCAAAGCGCTCCAAATATCCACTTGCAGATTCTATAAGAAGAGTGTTTCAAAACTGCTCTATCAAAAGCAAGCTTCAACACTGTGAGTAGAATGCACTCATCACAAAGAAGTTTCTGAGAATGCTTCTGTCTAGTTTTTATGTGAAGATATTTCCTTTTCCAACATAGGCCTCAAAGCGCTCCAAATAAACACTTGCAGATCCTACAAAAGGAGTGTTTCGAAACTACTCTTTCAACAGGAACGTTCAAGTCTGTGAGTTGAATGCACTCATCACACAGAAGTTTCTCAGAATGCTTCTGTCTAGTTTTTATGTGAAGATATTTCCTTTTCCAGCATAGGCCTCAGAACGCTCCAAATATCCTCTTGCAGATTCTACAAAAAGAGTGTTTCAAAACTGTTCTATCAAAAGGAAGGTTCAACTCTGTGAGTTGAATGAATGCATCATGAAGAACTTTCTGAGAATGCTTCTCTGTAGTTTTTAGGTGAAGATATTCCAAAACCCAGCACAGGCCTCGAAGTGCTCCAAATAACCACTTGCAGATTTTACCAAAAGAGTGTTTCAAAACTGCTCTTTCTATAGGTAAGTTCAAGTCTGTGAGTTGAATGCACTCAACACAAAGAAGTTTCTGAGAATGCTTCTGTTCAGTTTTTATGTGAAGATATTTCCTTTTCCAGCATAGGCCTCAAACGGCTCCAAATATCCACTTGCAGATTCTACAAAAAGAGTGTTTCCAAACTTCTCTATCAATTGGTAGGTTCAACTCTGTGAGTTGAATGAAGTCATCACAAAGAAGTTTCTGAGAATCCTTCTCTCTAGTTTTTATGGGAAGATATTTCCTTTTCCAACATAGGCCTCAAGGTGCTCCGAATAAACACTTGCAGATTCTACAAACTTAATGTTTCAAAACTGTTCTATCAAAAGGAATGTTGAAGTCTGTGAGTTGAATGCACTCATCACAAAGAAGTTTCTGAGAATGCTTCCGTCTAGTTTTTAGGTGAAGAGATTTCATTTCCCAGCCTAGGCCTCAAAGCGCTCCAAATATCCACTTGCAGATTCTATAAGAAGAGTGTTTCAAAACTGCTCTATCAAAAGCAAGCTTCAACACTGTGAGTAGAATGCACTCATCACAAAGAAGTTTCTGAGAATGCTTCTGTCTAGTTTTTATGTGAAGATATTTCCTTTTCCAACATAGGCCTCAAAGCGCTCCAAATAAACACTTGCAGATCCTACAAAAGGAGTGTTTCGAAACTGCTCTTTCAACAGGAACGTTCAAGTCTGTGAGTTGAATGCACTCATCACACAGAAGTTTCTCAGAATGCTTCTGTCTAGTTTTTATGTGAAGATATTTCCTTTTCCAGCATAGGCCTCAGAACGCTCCAAATATCCTCTTGCAGATTCTACAAAAAGAGTGTTTCAAAACTGTTCTATCAAAAGGAAGGTTCAACTCTGTGAGTTGAATGAATGCATCATGAAGAACTTTCTGAGAATGCTTCTCTGTAGTTTTTAGGTGAAGATATTCCAAAACCCAGCACAGGCCTCGAAGTGCTCCAAATAACCACTTGCAGATGTTACCAAAAGAGTGTTTCAAAACTGCTCTTTCTATAGGTAAGTTCAAGTCTGTGAGTTGAATGCACTCAACACAAAGAAGTTTCTGAGAATGCTTCTGTTCAGTTTTTATGTGAAGATATTTCCTTTTCCAGCATAGGCCTCAAACGGCTCCAAATATCCACTTGCAGATTCTACAAAAAGAGTGTTTCCAAACTTCTCTATCAATTGGTAGGTTCAACCCTGTGAGTTGAATGAACTCATCAGAAAGAAGTTTCTGAGAATCCTTCTCTCTAGTTTTTATGTGAAGATATTTCCTTTTCCAACATAAGCCTCAAGGTGCTCCGAATAAACACTTGCAGATTCTGCAAACTTAATGTTTCAAAACTGTTCTATCAAAAGGAATGTTGAAGTCTGTGAGTTGAATGCACTCATCACAAAGAAGTTTCTCAGAATGCTTCCGTCTAGTTTTTAGGTGAAGAGATTTCATTTCCCAGCCTAGGCCTCAAAGCGCTCCAAATATCCACTTGCAGATTCTATAAGAAGAGTGTTTCAAAACTGCTCTATCAAAAGCAAGCTTCAACACTGTGAGTAGAATGCACTCATCACAAAGAAGTTTCTGAGAATGCTTCTGTCTAGTTTTTATGTGAAGATATTTCCTTTTCCAACATAGGCCTCAAAGCGCTCCAAATAAACACTTGCAGATTCTACAAAAGGAGTGTTTCGAAACTGCTCTTTCAACAGGAACGTTCAAGTCTGTGAGTTGAATGCACTCATCACACAGAAGTTTCTCAGAATGCTTCTGTCTAGTTTTTATGTGAAGATATTTCCTTTTCCAGCATAGGCCGCAGAACGCTCCAAATATCCTCTTGCAGATTCTACAAAAAGAGTGTTTCAAAACTGTTCTATCAAAAGGAAGGTTCAACTCGGTGAGTTGAATGAATGCATCATGAAGAACTTTCTGAGAATGCTTCTCTGTAGTTTTTATGTGAAGATATTCCAAAACCCAGCACAGGCCTCGAAGTGCTCCAAATAACCACTTGCAGATTTTACCAAAAGAGTGTTTCAAAACTGCTCTTTCTATAGGTAAGTTCAAGTCTGTGAGTTGAATGCACTCAACACAAAGAAGTTTCTGAGAATGCTTCTATTCAGTTTTTATGTGAAGATATTTCCTTTTCCAGCATAGGCCTCAAACGGCTCCAAATATCCACTTGCAGATTCTACAAAAAGAGTGTTTCCAAACTTCTCTATCAATTGGTAGGTTCAACTCTGTGAGTTGAATGAAGTCATCACAAAGAAGTTTCTGAGAATCCTTCTCTCTAATTTTTATGTGAAGATATTTCCTTTTCCAGCGTAGGCCTCAAAGCGCTCCAAATAAACACATGCAGATTCTACAAAAGGAGTGCTTCAAAACTGTTCTATCAAAGGGAACGTTCAAGTCTGTGAGTTGAATGTACTCATCACACAGATGTTTCTCAGAATGCTTCTGTCTAGTTTTTAGGTGAAGAGATTTCATTTCCCAGCATAGGCCTCAAAGCGCTCCAAATATCCACTTGCAGAATCTATGAAAAGAGTGTTTCAAAGCTGCTCTTTCAAAAGCAAGGTTCAAGTCTGTGTGTTGAATGCACTCATCCGAAAGAAGTTTCTGAGAATGCTTCTGTCTAGTTCTTACGTGAAGATATTTCCTTTTCCCGCTTAGGCCTCAAAGCGCTCCAAATAAACATTTGCAAATTCTAGAAAAGGAGTGTTTCAAAAGAGTTCTATCAAAAGGAACGTTCAAGTCTGTGAGTTGAATGCACTTATCATACTGAAGTTTCCTGGAATGCTTCTGTCTAGTTTTTATGTGAAGACATTTCCTTTTCCAGCATAGGCCTCAGAGCACTCCAAATATCCACTTGCAGATTCTACAAAAAGAGTGTTTCAAAACTGCTCTATCAAAAGCAAGCTTCAACACTGTGAGAAGAATGCACTCATCACAAAGAAGTTTCTGAGAATGCTTCTGTCTAGTTTTTATGTGAAGATATTTCCTTTTCCAACATAGGCCTGAAAGCGCTCCAAATAAACACTTGCAGATTCTACAAAAGGAGTGTTTCGAAACTGCTCTTTCAAGAGGAACGTTCAAGTCTGTGAGTTGAATGCACTCATCACACAGAAGTTTCTCAGAATGCTTCTGTCTAGTTTTTATGTGAAGATGTTTCCTTTTCCAGCATAGGCCTCAAAACGCTCCAAATATCCTCTTGCAGATTCTACAAAAAGAGTGTTTCAAAACTGTTCTATCAAAAGGAAGGTTCAACTCTGTGAGTTGAATGAATGCATCATGAAGAACTTTCTGAGAATGCTTCTCTGTAGTTTTTAGGTGAAGATATTCCAAACCCAGCACAGGCCTCGAAGTGCTCCAAATAACCACTTGCAGATTTTACCAAAAGAGTGTTTCAAAACTGCTCTTTCTATAAGTAAGTTCAAGTCTGTGAGTTGAATGCACTCAACACAAGTTTCTGAGAATGCTTCTGTTCAGTTTTTATGTGAAGATATTTCCTTTTCCAGCATAGGCCTCAAACGGCTCCAAATATCCACTTGCAGATTCTACAAAAAGAGTGTTTCCAAACTTCTCTATCAGTTGGTAGGTTCAACTCTGTGAGTTGAATGGAGTCATCACAAAGAAGTTTCTGAGAATCCTTCTCTCTAGTTTTTATGTGAAGATATTTCCTTTTCCAACATAGGCCTCAAGGTGCTCCGAATAAACACTTGCAGATTCTACAAACTTAATGTTTCAAAACTGTTCTATCAAAAGGAACGTTGAAGTCTGTGAGTTGAATGCACTCATCACAAAGAAGTTTCTCAGAATGCTTCCGTCTAGTTTTTAGGTGAAGAGATTTCATTTCCCAGCATAGGCCTCAAAGCGCTCCAAATATCCACTTGCAGATTCTATAAGAAGAGTGTTTCCAAACTGCTCTTCCAAAGGAAGCTTCAAGTCTGTGAGCTGAATGCACTCATCACAAAGAAGTTTCTGAGAATGCTTAGGTCTAGTTTCTATATGAAGATATTTCCTTTTCCAACATAGGCCCCAAAGTGCTCCAAATAAACCCTTGCAGATTCTACAAAAGGAGTGCTTCAAAACTGTTCTATCAAAGGGAACGTTCAAGTCTGTGAGTTGAATGTACTCATCACACAGATGTTTCTCAGAATGCTTCTGTCTAGTTTTTAGGTGAAGAGATTTCATTTCCCAGCATAGGCCTCAAAGCGCTCCAAATATCCACTTGCAGAATCTACGAAGAGTGTTTCAAAGCTGCTCTTTCAAAAGCAAGGTTCAAGTCTGTGTGTTGAATGCACTCATCCGAAAGAAGTTTCTGAGAATGCTTCTGTCTAGTTCTTACGTGAAGATATTTCCTTTTCCAGCTTAGGCCTCAAAGCGCTCCAAATAAACACTTGCAAATTCTACAAAAGGAGTGTTTCAAAAGAGTTCTATCAAAAGGAACGTTCAAGTCGGTGAGTTGAATGCACTTATCATACCGAAGTTTCCTGGAATGCTTCTGTCTAGTTTTTATGTGAAGACATTTCCTTTTCCAGCATAGGCCTCAGAGCACTCCAAATATCCACTTGCAGATTCTACAAAAAGAGTGTTTCAAAACTGCTCTATCAAAAGCAAGCTTCAACACTGTGAGTAGAATGCACTCATCACAAAGAAGTTTCTGAGAATGCTTCTGTCTAGTTTTTATGTGAAGATATTTCCTTTTCCAACATAGGCCTCAAAGCACTCCAAAAAACACTTGCAGATTCTACAAAAGGAGTGTTTCGAAACTGCTCTTCCAAGAGGAACGTTCAAGTCTGTGAGTTGAATGCACTCATCACACAGAAGTTTCTCAGAATGCTTCTGTCTAGTTTTTATGTGAAGATATTTCCTTTTCCAGCATAGGCCTCAAAACGCTTCCAATATCCTCTTGCAGATTCTACAAAAAGAGTGTTTCAAAACTGTTCTATCAAAAGGAAGGTTCAACTCTGTGAGTTGAGTGAATGCATCATGAAGAACTTTCTGAGAATGCTTCTCTGTAGTTTTTAGGTGAAGATATTCCAAAACCCAGCACAGGCCTCGAAGTGCTCCAAATAACCACTTGCAGATTTTACCAAAAGAGTGTTTCAAAACTGCTCTTTCTATAGGTAAGTTCAAGTCTGTGAGTTGAATGCACTCAACACAAAGAAGTTTCTGAGAATGCTTCTGTTCAGTTTTTATGTGAAGATATTTCCTTTTCCAGCATAGGCCTCAAACGGCTCCAAATATCCACTTGCAGATTCTACAAAAAGAGTGTTTCCAAACTTCTCTATCAATTGGTAGGTTCAACTCTGTGAGTTGAATGAAGTCATCACAAAGAAGTTTCTGAGAATCCTTCTCTCTAGTTTTTATGTGAAGATATTTCCTTTTCCAACATAGGCCTCAAGGTGCTCCGAATAAACACTTGCAGATTCTACAAACTTAATGTTTCAAAACTGTTCTATCAAAAGGAACGTTGAAGTCTGTGAGTTGAATGCACTCATCACAAAGAAGTTTCTCAGAATGCTTCCATCTAGTTTTTAGGTGAAGAGATTTCATTTCCCAGCATAGGCCTCAAAGCGCTCCAAATATCCACTTGCAGATTCTATAAGAAGCGTGTTTCCAAACTGCTCTTTCAAAAGGAAGCTTCAAGTCTGCGAGTTGAATGCACTCATCACAAAGAAGTTTCTGAGAATGCTTCCGTCCAGTTTCTATAGGAAGATATTTCCTTTTCCAACATAGGCCACAAAGTGCTCCAAATAAACCCTTGCAGATTCTGCAAAAGGAGTGTTTCAAAACTGCTCTTTCTATAGGTAAGTTCAAGTCTGTGAGTTGAATGCACTCAACACAAAGAAGTTTCTGAGAATGCTACTGTTCAGTTTTTATGTGAAGATATTTCCTTTTCCAGCATAGGCCTCAAACGGCTCCAAATATCCGCTTGCAGATTCTACAAAAAGAGTGTTTCCAAACTTCTCTATCAATTGGTAGGTTCAACTCTGTGAGTTGAATGAACTCATCACAAAGAAGTTTCTGGGAATCCTTCTCTCTAGTTTTTATGTGAAGATATTTCCTTTTCCAGCGAAGGCCTCCAAATCGCTCCAAATAAACACATGCAGATTCTACAAAAGGAGTGTTTCAAAACTGTTCTATCAAAGGGAACGTTCAAGTCTGTGAGTTGAATGTACTCATCACACAGATGTTTCTCAGAATGCTTCTGTCTAGTTTTTAGGTGAAGAGATTTCATTTCCCAGCATAGGCCTCAAAGTGCTCCAAATATCCACTTGCAGAATCTACGAAAAGAGTGTTTCAAAGCTGCTCTTTCAAAAGCAAGGTTCAAGTCCGTGTGTTGAATGCACTCATCGAAAGAAGTTTCTGAGAATGCTTCTGTCTAGTTCTTACGTGAAGATATTTCCTTTTCCAGCTTAGGCCTCAAAGCGCTCCAAATAAACACTTGCAAATTCTACAAAAGGAGTGTTTCAAAAGAGTTCTATCAAAAGGAATGTTCAAGTCTGTGAGTTGAATGCACTTATCATACCGAAGTTTCCTGGAATGCTTCTGTCTAGTTTTTATGTGAAGACATTCCCTTTTCTAGCATAGGCCTCAAAGCACTCCAAATATCCACTTGCAGATTCTACAAAAAGAGTGTTTCAAAACTGCTCTATCAAAAGCAAGCTTCAACACTGTGAGTAGAATGCACTCATCACAAAGAAGTTTCTGAGAATGCTTCTGTCTAGTTTTTATGTGAAGATATTTCCTTTTCCAACATAGGCCTCAAAGCGCTCCAAATAAACACTTGCAGATTCTACAAAAGGAGTGTTTCGAAACTGCTCTTTCAAAAGGAACGTTCAAGTCTGTGAGTTGAATGCACTCATCACACAGAAGTTTCTCAGAATGCTTCTGTCTAGTTTTTATGTGAAGATGTTTCCTTTTCCAGCATAGGCCTCAAAACGCTCCAAATATCCTCTTGCAGATTCTACAAAAAGAGTGTTTCAAAACTGTTCTATCAAAAGGAAGGTTCAACTCTGTGAGTTGAATGAATGCATCATGAAGAACTTTCTGAGAATGCTTCTCTGTAGTTTTTAGGTGAAGATATTCCAAAACCCAGCACAGGCCTCGAAGTGCTCCAAATAACCACTTGCAGATTTTACCAAAAGAGTGTTTCAAAACTGCTCTTTCTATAAGTAAGTTCAAGTCTGTGAGTTGAATGCACTCAACACAAGTTTCTGAGAATGCTTCTGTTCAGTTTTTATGTGAAGATATTTCCTTTTCCAGCATAGGCCTCAAACGGCTCCAAATATCCACTTGCAGATTCTACAAAAAGAGTGTTTCCAAACTTCTCTATCAATTGGTAGGTTCAACTCTGTGAGTTGAATGAAGTCATCACAAAGAAGTTTCTGAGAATCCTTCTCTCTAGTTTTTATGTGAAGATATTTCCTTTTCCAACATAGGCCTCAAGGTGCTCCGAATAAACACTTGCAGATTCTACAAAAGGATTGATTCAAAACTGTTCTATCAAAGGGAACGTTCAAGTCTGTGAGTTGAATGTACTCATCACACAGATGTTTCTCAGAATGCTTCTGTCTAGTTTTTAGGTGAAGAGATTTCATTTCCAAGCATAGGCCTCTAAGCGCTCCAAATATCCACTTGCAGAATCTACGAAAAGAGTGTTTCAAATCTGCTCTTTCAAAAGCAAGGTTCAAGTCTGTGTGTTGAATGCACTCATCCAAAAGAAGTTTCTGAGAATGCTTCTGTCTAGTTCTTACGTGAAGATATTTCCTTTTCCAGCTTGGGCCTCAAAGCGCTCCAAATAAACACTTGCAAATTCTAGAAAAGGAGTGTTTCAAAAGAGTTCTATCAAAAGGAACGTTCAAGTCTGTGAGTTGAATGCACTTATCATACCGAAGTTTCCTGGAATGCTTCTGTCTAGTTTTTATGTGAAGACATTCCCTTTTCCAGCATAGGCCTCAAAGCACTCCAAATATCCACTTGCAGATTCTACAAAAAGAGTGTTTCAAAACTGCTCTATTAAAAGCAAGCTTCAACACTGTGAGAAGAATGCACTCATCACAAAGAAGTTTCTGAGAATGCTTCTGTCTAGTTTTTATGTGAAGATATTTCCTTTTCCAACATAGGCCTCAAAGCGCTCCAAATAAACACTTGCAGATTCTACAAAAGGAGTGTTTCGAAACTGCTCTTTCAACAGGAACGTTCAAGTCTGTGAGTTGAATGCACTCATCACACAGAAGTTTCTCAGAATGCTTTTGTCTAATTTTAATGTGAAGATATTTCCTTTTCCAGCATAGGCCGCAGAACGCTCCAAATATCCTCTTGCAGATTCTACAAAAAGAGTGTTTCAAAACTGTTCTATAAAAGGAAGGTTCAACTCTGTGAGTTGAATGAATGCATCATGAAGAACTTTCTGAGAATGCTTCTCTGTAGTTTTTAGGTGAAGATATTCCAAAACCCAGCACAGGCCTCGAAGTGCTCCAAATAACCACTTGCAGATTTTACCAAAAGAGTGTTTCAAAACTGCTCTTTCTATAGGTAAGTTCAAGTCTGTGAGTTGAATGCCCTCAACACAAAGAAGTTTCTGAGAATGATTCTGTTCAGTTTTTATGTGAAGATATTTCCTTTTCCAGCATAGGCCTCAAACGGCTCCAAATATCCACTTGCAGATTCTACAAAAAGAGTGTTTCCAAACTTCTCTATCAATTGGTAGGTTCAACTCTGTGAGTTGAATGAAGTCATCACAAAGAAGTTTCTGAGAATCCTTCTCTCTAGTTTTTATGTGAAGATATTTCCTTTTCCAACATAGGCCTCAAGGTGCTCCGAATAAACACTTGCAGATTCTACAAACTTAATGTTTCAAAACTGTTCTATCAAAAGGAATGTTGAAGTCTGTGAGTTGAATGCCCTCATCACAAAGAAGTTTCTCAGAATGCTTCCGTCTAGTTTTTAGGTGAAGAGATTTCATTTCCCAGCCTAGGCCTCAAGGCGCTCCAAATATCCACTTGCAGATTCTATAAGAAGAGTGTTTCAAAACTGCTCTATCAAAAGCAAGCTTCAACACTGTGAGTAGAATGCACTCATCACAAAGAAGTTTCTGAGAATGCTTCTGTCTAGTTTTTATGTGAAGATATTTCCTTTTCCAACATAGGCCTCAAAGCGCTCCAAATAAACACTTGCAGATCCTACAAAAGGAGTGTTTCGAAACTGCTCTTTCAAGAGGAACGTTCAAGTCTGTGAGTTGAATGCACTCATCACACAGAAGTTTCTCAGAATGCTTCTGTCTAGTTTTTATGTGAAGATATTTCCTTTTCCAGCATAGGCCTCAGAACGCTCCAAATATCCTCTTGCAGATTCTACAAAAAGAGTGTTTCAAAACTGTTCTATCAAAAGGAAGGTTCAACTCTGTGAGTTGAATGAATGCATCATGAAGAACTTTCTGAGAATGCTTCTCTGTAGTTTTTAGGTGAAGATATTCCAAAACCCATCACAGGCCTCGAAGTGCTCCAAATAACCACCTGCAGATTTTACCAAAAGAGTGTTTCAAAACTGCTCTTTCTATAGGTAAGTTCAAGTCTGTGAGTTGAATGCACTCAACACAAAGAAGTTTCTGAGAATGCTTCTGTTCAGTTTTTATGTGAAGATATTTCCTTTTCCAGCATAGGCCTCAAACGGCTCCAAATATCCACTTGCAGATTCTACAAAAAGAGTGTTTCCAAACTTCTCTATCAATTGGTAGGTTCAACTCTGTGAGTTGAATGAAGTCATCACAAAGAAGTTTCTGAGAATCCTTCTCTCTAGTTTTTATGTGAAGATATTTCCTTTTCCAACATAGGCCTCAAGGTGCTCCGAATAAACACTTGCTGATTCTACAAACTTAATGTTTCAAAACTGTTCTATCAAAAGGAACGTTGAAGTCTGTGAGTTGAATGCACTCATCACAAAGAAGTTTCTCAGAATGCTTCCGTCTAGTTTTTAGGTGAAGAGATTTCATTTCCCAGCATAGGCCTCAAACAGCTCCAAATATCCACTTGCAGATTCTATAAGAAGAGTGTTTCCAAACTGCTCTTTCAAAAGGAAGCTTCAAGTCTGTGAGTTGAATGCACTCATCACAAAGAAGTTTCTGAGAATGCTTCCGTCTAGTTTCTATATGAAGATATTTCCTTTTCCAACATAGGCCCCAAAGTGCTCCAAATAAACCCTTGCAGATTCTGCAAAAGGAGTGTTTCAAAACTGCTCTTTCTATAGGTAAGTTCAAGTCTGTGAGTTGAATGCACTAAACACAAAGAAGTTTCTGAGAATGCTTCTGTTCAGTTTTTATGTGAAGATATTTCCTTTTCCAGCATAGGCCTCAAACGGCTCCAAATATCCACTTGCAGATTCTACAAAAAGAGTGTTTCCAAACTTCTCTATCAATTGGTAGGTTCAACTCTGTGAGTTGAATGAACTCATCACAAAGAAGTTTCTGAGAATCCTTCTCTCTAGTTTTTATGTGAAGATATTTCCTTTTCCAACATAGGTCTCAAAGCGCTCCAAATAAACACATGCAGATTCTACAAAAGGAGTGTTTCAAAACTGTTCTATCAAAGGGAGCGTTCAAGTCTGTGAGTTGAATGTACTCATCACACAGATGTTTCTCAGAATGCTTCTGTCTAGTTTTTAGGTGAAGAGATTTCATTTCCCAGCATAAGCCTCAAAGCGCTCCAAATATCCACTTGCAGAATCTACGAAAAGAGTGTTTCAAAGCTGCTCTTTCAAAAGCAAGGTTCAAGTCTGTGTGTTGAATGCACTCATCCGAAAGAAGTTTCTGAGAATGCTTCTGTCTAGTTCTTACGTGAAGATATTTCCTTTTCCCGCTTAGGCCTCAAAGCGCTCCAAATAAACATTTGCAAATTCTAGAAAAGGAGTGTTTCAAAAGAGTTCTATCAAAAGGAACGTTCAAGTCTGTGAGTTGAATGCACTTATCATACTGAAGTTTCCTGGAATGCTTCTGTCTAGTTTTTATGTGAAGACATTTCCTTTTCCAGCATAGGCCTCAGAGCACTCCAAATATCCACTTGCAGATTCTACAAAAAGAGTGTTTCAAAACTGCTCTATCAAAAGCAAGCTTCAACACTGTGAGAAGAATGCACTCATCACAAAGAAGTTTCTGAGAATGCTTCTGTCTAGTTTTTATGTGAAGATATTTCCTTTTCCAACATAGGCCTCAAAGCGCTCCAAATAAACACTTGCAGATTCTACAAAAGGAGTGTTTCGAAACTGCTCTTTCAAGAGGAACGTTCAAGTCTGTGAGTTGAATGCACTCATCACACAGAAGTTTCTCAGAATGCTTCTGTCTAGTTTTTATGTGAAGATGTTTCCTTTTCCAGCATAGGCCTCAAAACGCTCCAAATATCCTCTTGCAGATTCTACAAAAAGAGTGTTTCAAAACTGTTCTATCAAAAGGAAGGTTCAACTCTGTGAGTTGAATGAATGCATCATGAAGAACTTTCTGAGAATGCTTCTCTGTAGTTTTTAGGTGAAGATATTCCAAAACCCAGCACAGGCCTCGAAGTGCTCCAAATAACCACTTGCAGATTTTACCAAAAGAGTGTTTCAAAACTGCTCTTTCTATAAGTAAGTTCAAGTCTGTGAGTTGAATGCACTCAACACAAGTTTCTGAGAATGCTTCTGTTCAGTTTTTATGTGAAGATATTTCCTTTTCCAGCATAGGCCTCAAACGGCTCCAAATATCCACTTGCAGATTCTACAAAAAGAGTGTTTCCAAACTTCTCTATCAATTGGTAGGTTCAACTCTGTGAGTTGAATGAAGTCATCACAAAGAAGTTTCTGAGAATCCTTCTCTCTAGTTTTTATGTGAAGATATTTCCTTTTCCAACATAGGCCTCAAGGTGCTCCGAATAAACACTTGCAGATTCTACAAAAGGATTGATTCAAAACTGTTCTATCAAAGGGAACGTTCAAGTCTGTGAGTTGAATGTACTCATCACACAGATGTTTCTCAGAATGCTTCTGTCTAGTTTTTAGGTGAAGAGATTTCATTTCCAAGCATAGGCCTCTAAGCGCTCCAAATATCCACTTGCAGAATCTACGAAAAGAGTGTTTCAAATCTACTCTTTCAAAAGCAAGGTTCAAGTCTGTGTGTTGAATGCACTCATCCAAAAGAAGTTTCTGAGAATGCTTCTGTCTAGTTCTTACGTGAAGATATTTCCTTTTCCAGCTTGGGCCTCAAAGCGCTCCAAATAAACACTTGCAAATTCTAGAAAAGGAGTGTTTCAAAAGAGTTCTATCAAAAGGAACGTTCAAGTCTGTTAGTTGAATGCACTTATCATACCGAAGTTTCCTGGAATGCTTCTGTCTAGTTTTTATGTGAAGACATTCCCTTTTCCAGCATAGGCCTCAAAGCACTCCGAATATCCACTTGCAGATTCTACAAAAAGAGTGTTTCAAAACTGCTCTATCAAAAGCAAGCTTCAACACTGTGAGTAGAATGCACTCATCACAAAGAAGTTTCTGAGAATGCTTCTGTCTAGTTTTTATGTGAAGATATTTCCTTTTCCAACATAGGCCTCAAAGCGCTCCAAATAAACATTTGCAGATTCTACAAAAGGAGTGTTTCGAAACTGCTCTTTCAACAGGAACGTTCAAGTCTGTGAGTTGAATGCACTCATCACACAGAAGTTTCTCAGAATGCTTCTGTCTAGTTTTTATGTGAAGATATTTCCTTTTCCAGCATAGGCCTCAGAACCCTCCAAATATCCTCTTGCAGATTCTACAAAAAGAGTGTTTCAAAACTGTTCTATCAAAAGGAAGGTTCAACTCTGTGAGTTGAATGAATGCATCATGAAGAACTTTCTGAGAATGCTTCTCTGTAGTTTTTAGGTGAAGATATTCCAAAACCCAGCACAGGCCTCGAAGTGCTCCAAATAACCACTTGCAGATTTTACCAAAAGAGTGTTTCAAAACTGCTCTTTCTATAGGTAAGTTCAAGTCTGTGAGTTGAATGCACTCAACACAAAGAAGTTTCTGAGAATGCTTCTGTTCAGTTTTTATGTGAAGATATTTCCTTTTCCAGCATAGGCCTCAAACGGCTCCAAATATCCACTTGCAGATTCTACAAAAAGAGTGTTTCCAAACTTCTCTATCAATTGGTAGGTTCAACTCTGTGAGTTGAATGAAGTCATCACAAAGAAGTTTCTGAGAATCCTTCTCTCTAGTTTTTATGTGAAGATATTTCCTTTTCCAACATAGGCCTCAAGGTGCTCCGAATAAACACTTGCAGATTCTACAAACTTAATGTTTCAAAACTGTTCTATCAAAAGGAATGTTGAAGTCTGTGAGTTGAATGCACTCATCACAAAGAAGTTTCTCAGAATGCTTCCGTCTAGTTTTTAGGTGAAGAGATTTCATTTCCCAGCCTAGGCCTCAAAGTGCTCCAAATATCCACTTGCAGATTCTATAAGAAGAGTGTTTCAAAACTGCTCTATCAAAAGCAAGCTTCAACACTGTGAGTAGAATGCACTCATCACAAAGAAGTTTCTGAGAATGCTTCTGTCTAGTTTTTATGTGAAGATATTTCCTTTTCCAACATAGGCCTCAAAGCGCTCCAAATAAACACTTGCAGATCGTACAAAAGGAGTGTTTCGAAACTGCTCTTTCAAGAGGAACGTTCAAGTCTGTGAGTTGAATGCACTCATCACACAGAAGTTTCTCAGAATGCTTCTGTCTAGTTTTTATGTGAAGATATTTCCTTTTCCAGCATAGGCCTCAGAACGCTCCAAATATCCTCTTGCAGATTCTACAAAAAGAGTGTTTCAAAACTGTTCTATCAAAAGGAAGGTTCAACTCTGTGAGTTGAATGAATGCATCATGAAGAACTTTCTGAGAATGCTTCTCTGTAGTTTTTAGGTGAAGATATTCCAAAACCCAGCACAGGCCTCGAAGTGCTCCAAATAACCACTTGCAGATTTTACCAAAAGAGTGTTTCAAAACTGCTCTTTCTATAGGTAAGTTCAAGTCTGTGAGTTGAATGCACTCAACACAAAGAAGTTTCTGAGAATGCTTCTGTTCAGTTTTTATGTGAAGATATTTCCTTTTCCAGCATAGGCCTCAAACGGCTCCAAATATCCACTTGCAGATTCTACAAAAAGAGTGTTTCCAAACTTCTCTATCAATTGGTAGGTTCAACTCTGTGAGTTGAATGAAGTCATCACAAAGAAGTTTCTGAGAATCCTTCTCTCTAGTTTTTATGTGAAGATATTTCCTTTTCCAACATAGGCCTCAAGGTGCTCCGAATAAACACTTTCTGATTCTACAAACTTAATGTTTCAAAACTGTTCTATCAAAAGGAACGTTGAAGTCTGTGAGTTGAATGCACTCATCACAAAGAAGTTTCTCAGAATGCTTCCGTCTAGTTTTTAGGTGAAGAGATTTCATTTCCCAGCATAGGCCTCAAACAGCTCCAAATATCCACTTGCAGATTCTATAAGAAGAGTGTTTCCAAACTGCCCTTTCAAAAGGAAGCTTCAAGTCTGTGAGGTGAATGCACTCATCACAAAGAAGTTCCTGAGAATGCTTCCGTCTAGTTTCTATATGAAGATATTTCCTTTTCCAACATAGGCCCCAAAGTGCTCCAAATAAACCCTTGCAGATTCTGCAAAAGGAGTGTTTCAAAACTGCTCTTTCTATAGGTAAGTTCAAGTCTGTGAGTTGAATGCACTCAACACAAAGAAGTTTCTGAGAATGTTTCTGTTCAGTTTTTATGTGAAGATATTTCCTTTTCCAGCATAGGCCTCAAACGGCTCCAAATATCCACTTGCAGATTCTACAAAAAGAGTGTTTCCAAACTTCTCTATCAATTGGTAGGTTCAACTCTGTGAGTTGAATGAAGTCATCACAAAGAAGTTTCTGAGAATCCTTCTCTCTAGTTTTTATGTGAAGATATTTCCTTTTCCAACATAGGCCTCAAAGCGCTCCAAATAAACACATGCAGATTCTACAAAAGGAGTGTTTCAAAACTGTTCTATCAAAGGGAGCGTTCAAGTCTGTGAGTTGAATGTACTCATCACACAGATGTTTCTCAGAATGCTTCTGTCTAGTTTTTAGGTGAAGAGATTTCATTTCCCAGCATAGGCCTCAAAGCGCTCCAAATATCCACTTGCAGCATCTACGAAAAGAGTGTTTCAAAGCTGCTCTTTCAAAAGCAAGGTTCAAGTCTGTGTGTTGAATGCACTCATCCGAAAGAAGTTTCTGAGAATGCTTCTGTCTAGTTCTTACGTGAAGATATTTCCTTTTCCAGCTTAGGCCTCAAAGCGCTCCAAATAAACACTTGCAAATTCTACAAAAGGAGTGTTTCAAAAGAGTTCTATCAAAAGGAACGTTCAAGTCTGTGAGTTGAATGCACTTATCATACCGAAGTTTCCTGGAATGCTTCTGTCTAGTTTTTATGTGAAGACATTTCCTTTTCCAGCATAGGCCTCAAAGCACTCCAAATATCCACTTGCAGATTCTACAAAAAGAGTGTTTCAAATCTGCTCTATCAAAAGCAAGCTTCAACATTGTGAGTAGAATGCACTCATCACAAAGAAATTTCTGAGAATGCTTCTGTCTAGTTTTTATGTGAAGATACTTCCTTTTCCAACATAGGCCTCAAAGCGCTCCAAATAAACACTTGCAGATTCTGCAAAAGGAGTGTTTCGAAACTGCTCTTTCAAGAGGAAAGTTCAAGTCTGTGAATTGAATGCACTCATCACACAGAAGTTTCTGAGAATGCTTCTGTCTAGTTTTTATGTGAAGATGTTTCCTTTTCCAGCATAGGCCGCAAAACGCTCCAAATATCCTGTTGCAGATTCTACAAAAAGAGTGTTTCAAAACTGTTCTATCAAAAGGAAGGTTCAACTCTGTGAGTTGAATGAATGCATCATGAAGAACTTTCTGAGAATGCTTCTCTGTAGTTTTTAGGTGAAGATATTCCAAAACGCAGCACAGGCCTCGAAGTGCTCCAAATAACCACTTGCAGATTTTACCAAAAGAGTGTTTCAAAACTGCTCTTTCTATAGGTAAGTTCAAGTCTGTGAGTTGAATGCACTCAACACAAAGAAGTTTCTCAGAATGCTTCCGTCTAGTTTTTAGGTGAAGAGATTTCATTTCCCAGCACAGGCCTCAAAGCGCTCCAAATATCCACTTGCAGATTCTATAAGAAGAGTGTTTCCAAACTGCTCTTTCAAAAGGAAGCTTCAAGTCTGTGAGTTGAATGCACTCATCACAAAGAAGTTTCTGAGAATGCTTCCGTCTAGTTTCTATATGAAGATATTTCCTTTTCCAACATAGGCCCCAAAGTGCTCCAAATAAACCCTTGCAGATTCTACAAAAGGAGTGTTTCAAAACTGCTCTTTCTATAGGTAAGTTCAAGTCTGTGAGTTGAATGCACTCAACACAAAGAAGTTTCTGAGAATGCTTCTGTTCAGTTTTTATGTGAAGATATTTCCTTTTCCAGCATAGGCCTCAAACGGCTCCAAATATCCACTTGCAGATTCTACAAAAAGAGTGTTTCCAAACTTCTCTATCAATTGGTAGGTTCAACTCTGTGAGTTGAATGAAGTCATCACAAAGAAGTTTCTGAGAATCCTTCTCTCTAGTTTTTATGTGAAGATATTTCCTTTTCCAACATAGGCCTCAACGCGCTCCAAATGAACACATGCAGATTCTACAAAAGGAGTGTTTCAAAACTGTTCTATCAAAGGGAACGTTCAAGTCTGTGAGTTGAATGTACTCATCACACAGATGTTTCTCAGAATGCTTCTGTCTAGTTTTTAGGTGAAGAGATATCATTTCCCAGCATAGGCCTCAAAGCGCTCCAAATATCCACTTGCAGAATCTACGAAAAGAGTGTTTCAAAGCTGCTCTTTCAAAAGCAAGGTTCAAGTCTGTGTGTTGAATGCACTCATCCGAAAGAAGTTTCTGAGAATGCTTCTGTCTAGTTCTTACGTGAAGATATTTCCTTTCCCCGCTTAGGCCTCAAAGCGCTCCAAATAAACACTTGCAAATTCTACAAAAGGAGTGTTTCAAAAGAGTTCTATCAAAAGGAACGTTCAAGTCTGTGAGTTGAATGCACTTATCATACCGAAGTTTCCTGGAATGCTTCTGTCTAGTTTTTATGTGAAGACATTTCGTTTTCCAGCAGAGGCCTCAAAGCACTCCAAATATCCACTTGCAGATTCTACAAAGAGTGTTTCAAAACTGCTCTATCAAAAGCAAGCTTCAACACTGTGAGTAGAATGCACTCATCACAAAGAAGTTTCTGAGAATGCTTCTATCTAGTTTTTATGTGAACATATTTCCTTTTCCAACATAGGCCTCAAAGCGCTCCAAATAAACACTTGCAGATTCTACAAAAGGAGTGTTTCGAAACTGCTCTTTCAACAGGAACGTTCAAGTCTGTGAGTTGAATGCACTCATCACACAGAAGTTTCTGAGAATGCTTCTGTCTAGTTTTTATGTGAAGATATTTGCTTTTCCAGCATAGGCCTCAAAATGCTCCAAATATTCTCTTGAAGATTCTACAAACAGAGTGTTTCAAAACTGTTCTATCAAAAGGAAGGTTCAACTCTGTGAGTTGAATGAATGCATCATGAAGAACTTTCTGAGAATGCTTCTCTGTAGTTTTTAGGTGAAGATATTCCAAAACCCAGCACAGGCCTCGAAGTGCTCCAATTAACCACTTGCAGATTTTACCAAAAGAGTGTTTCAAAACTGCTCTTTCTATAGGTAAGTTCAAGTCTGTGAGTTGAATGCACTCAACACAAAGAAGTTTCTGAGAATGCTTCTGTTCAGTTTTTATGTGAAGATATTTCCTTTTCCAGCATAGGCCTCAAACGGCTCCAAATATCCACTTGCAGATTCTACAAAAAGAGTGTTTCCAAACTTCTCTATCAATTGGTAGGTTCAACTCTGTGAGTTGAATGAAGTCATCACAAAGAAGTTTCTGAGAATCCTTCTCTCTAGTTTTTATGTGAAGATATTTCCTTTTCCAACATAGGCCTCAAGGTGCTCCGAATAAACACTTGCTGATTCTACAAACTTAATGTTTCAAAACTGTTCTATCAAAAGGAACGTTGAAGTCTGTGAGTTGAATGCACTCATCACAAAGAAGTTTCTCAGAATGCTTCCGTCTAGTTTTTAGGTGAAGAGATTCCATTTCCCAGCATAGGCCGCAAACAGCTCCAAATATCCAATTGCAGATTCTATAAGAAGAGTGTTTCCAAACTGCTCTTTCAAAAGGAAGCTTCAAGTCTGTGAGGTGAATGCACTCATCACAAAGAAGTTCCTGAGAATGCTTCCGTCTAGTTTCTATATGAAGATATTTCCTTTTCCAACATAGGCCCCAAAGTGCTCCAAATAAACCCTTGCAGATTCTGCAAAAGGAGTGTTTCAAAACTGCTCTTTCTATAGGTAAGTTCAAGTCTGTGAGTTGAATGCACTCAACACAAAGAAGTTTCTGAGAATGTTTCTGTTCAGTTTTTATGTGAAGATATTTCCTTTTCCAGCATAGGCCTCAAACGGCTCCAAATATCCACTTGCAGATTCTACAAAAAGAGTGTTTCCAAACTTCTCTATCAATTGGTAGGTTCAACTCTGTGAGTTGAATGAAGTCATCACAAAGAAGTTTCTGAGAATCCTTCTCTCTAGTTTTTATGTGAAGATATTTCCTTTTCCAACATAGGCCTCAAAGCGCTCCAAATAAACACATGCAGATTCTACAAAAGGAGTGTTTCAAAACTGTTCTATCAAAGGGAGCGTTCAAGTCTGTGAGTTGAATGTACTCATCACACAGATGTTTCTCAGAATGCTTCTGTCTAGTTTTTAGGTGAAGAGATTTCATTTCCCAGCATAGGCCTCAAAGCGCTCCAAATATCCACTTGCAGCATCTACGAAAAGAGTGTTTCAAAGCTGCTCTTTCAAAAGCAAGGTTCAAGTCTGTGTGTTGAATGCACTCATCCGAAAGAAGTTTCTGAGAATGCTTCTGTCTAGTTCTTACGTGAAGATATTTCCTTTTCCAGCTTAGGCCTCAAAGCGCTCCAAATAAACACTTGCAAATTCTACAAAAGGAGTGTTTCAAAAGAGTTCTATCAAAAGGAACGTTCAAGTCTGTGAGTTGAATGCACTTATCATACCGAAGTTTCCTGGAATGCTTCTGTCTAGTTTTTATGTGAAGACATTTCCTTTTCCAGCATAGGCCTCAAAGCACTCCAAATATCCACTTGCAGATTCTACAAAAAGAGTGTTTCAAATCTGCTCTATCAAAAGCAAGCTTCAACATTGTGAGTAGAATGCACTCATCACAAAGAAATTTCTGAGAATGCTTCTGTCTAGTTTTTATGTGAAGATACTTCCTTTTCCAACATAGGCCTCAAAGCGCTCCAAATAAACACTTGCAGATTCTGCAAAAGGAGTGTTTCGAAACTGCTCTTTCAAGAGGAACGTTCAAGTCTGTGAATTGAATGCACTCATCACACAGAAGTTTCTGAGAATGCTTCTGTCTAGTTTTTATGTGAAGATGTTTCCTTTTCCAGCATAGGCCGCAAAACGCTCCAAATATCCTGTTGCAGATTCTACAAAAAGAGTGTTTCAAAACTGTTCTATCAAAAGGAAGGTTCAACTCTGTGAGTTGAATGAATGCATCATGAAGAACTTTCTGAGAATGCTTCTCTGTAGTTTTTAGGTGAAGATATTCCAAAACGCAGCACAGGCCTCGAAGTGCTCCAAATAACCACTTGCAGATTTTACCAAAAGAGTGTTTCAAAACTGCTCTTTCTATAGGTAAGTTCAAGTCTGTGAGTTGAATGCACTCAACACAAAGAAGTTTCTCAGAATGCTTCCGTCTAGTTTTTAGGTGAAGAGATTTCATTTCCCAGCACAGGCCTCAAAGCGCTCCAAATATCCACTTGCAGATTCTATAAGAAGAGTGTTTCCAAACTGCTCTTTCAAAAGGAAGCTTCAAGTCTGTGAGTTGAATGCACTCATCACAAAGAAGTTTCTGAGAATGCTTCCGTCTAGTTTCTATATGAAGATATTTCCTTTTCCAACATAGGCCCCAAAGTGCTCCAAATAAACCCTTGCAGATACTACAAAAGGAGTGTTTCAAAACTGCTCTTTCTATAGGTAAGTTCAAGTCTGTGAGTTGAATGCACTAAACACAAAGAAGTTTCTGAGAATGCTTCTGTTCAGTTTTTATGTGAAGATATTTCCTTTTCCAGCATAGGCCTCAAACGGCTCCAAATATCCACTTGCAGATTCTACAAAAAGAGTGTTTCCAAACTTCTCTATCAATTGGTAGGTTCAACTCTGTGAGTTGAATGAAGTCATCACAAAGAAGTTTCTGAGAATCCTTCTCTCTAGTTTTTATGTGAAGATATTTCCTTTTCCAACATAGGCCTCAACGCGCTCCAAATGAACACATGCAGATTCTACAAAAGGAGTGTTTCAAAACTGTTCTATCAAAGGGAACGTTCAAGTCTGTGAGTTGAATGTACTCATCACACAGATGTTTCTCAGAATGCTTCTGTCTAGTTTTTAGGTGAAGAGATTTCATTTCCCAGCATAGGCCTCAAAGCGCTCCAAATATCCACTTGCAGAATCTACGAAAAGAGTGTTTCAAAGCTGCTCTTTCAAAAGCAAGGTTCAAGTCTGTGTGTTGAATGCACTCATCCGAAAGAAGTTTCTGAGAATGCTTCTGTCTAGTTCTTACGTGAAGATATTTCCTTTCCCCGCTTAGGCCTCAAAGCGCTCCAAATAAACACTTGCAAATTCTACAAAAGGAGTGTTTCAAAAGAGTTCTATCAAAAGGAACGTTCAAGTCTGTGAGTTGAATGCACTTATCATACCGAAGTTTCCTGGAATGCTTCTGTCTAGTTTTTATGTGAAGACATTTCGTTTTCCAGCAGAGGCCTCAAAGCACTCCAAATATCCACTTGCAGATTCTACAAAGAGTGTTTCAAAACTGCTCTATCAAAAGCAAGCTTCAACACTGTGAGTAGAATGCACTCATCACAAAGAAGTTTCTGAGAATGCTTCTATCTAGTTTTTATGTGAACATATTTCCTTTTCCAACATAGGCCTCAAAGCGCTCCAAATAAACACTTGCAGATCCTACAAAAGGAGTGTTTCGAAACTGCTCTTTCAAGAGGAACGTTCAAGTCTGTGAGTTGAATGCACTCATCACACAGAAGTTTCTGAGAATGCTTCTGTCTAGTTTTTATGTGAAGATATTTGCTTTTCCAGCATAGGCCTCAAAATGCTCCAAATATCCTCTTGAAGATTCTACAAACAGAGTGTTTCAAAACTGTTCTATCAAAAGGAAGGTTCAACTCTGTGAGTTGAATGAATGCATCATGAAGAACTTTCTGAGAATGCTTCTCTGTAGTTTTTAGGTGAAGATATTCCAAAACCCAGCACAGGCCTCGAAGTGCTCCAATTAACCACTTGCAGATTTTACCAAAAGAGTGTTTCAAAACTGCTCTTTCTATAGGTAAGTTCAAGTCTGTGAGTTGAATGCACTCAACACAAAGAAGTTTCTGAGAATGCTTCTGTTCAGTTTTTATGTGAAGATATTTCCTTTTCCAGCATAGGCCTCAAACGGCTCCAAATATCCACTTGCAGATTCTACAAAAAGAGTGTTTCCAAACTTCTCTATCAATTGGTAGGTTCAACTCTGTGAGTTGAATGAAGTCATCACAAAGAAGTTTCTGAGAATCCTTCTCTCTAGTTTTTATGTGAAGATATTTCCTTTTCCAACATAGGCCTCAAGGTGCTCCGAATAAACACTTGCTGATTCTACAAACTTAATGTTTCAAAACTGTTCTATCAAAAGGAACGTTGAAGTCTGTGAGTTGAATGCACTCTTCACAAAGAAGTTTCTCAGAATGCTTCCGTCTAGTTTTTAGGTGAAGAGATTTCATTTCCCAGCATAGGCCTCAAACAGCTCCAAATATCCACTTGCAGATTCTATAAGAAGAGTGTTTCCAAACTGCTCTTTCAAAAGGAAGCTTCAAGTCTGTGAGGTGAATGCACTCATCACAAAGAAGTTCCTGAGAATGCTTCCGTCTAGTTTCTATATGAAGATATTTCCTTTTCCAACATAGGCCCCAAAGTGCTCCAAATAAACCCTTGCAGATTCTGCAAAAGGAGTGTTTCAAAACTGCTCTTTCTATAGGTAAGTTCAAGTCTGTGAGTTGAATGCACTCAACACAAAGAAGTTTCTGAGAATGTTTCTGTTCAGTTTTTATGTGAAGATATTTCCTTTTCCAGCATAGGCCTCAAACGGCTCCAAATATCCACTTGCAGATTCTACAAAAAGAGTGTTTCCAAACTTCTCTATCAATTGGTAGGTTCAACTCTGTGAGTTGAATGAAGTCATCACAAAGAAGTTTCTGAGAATCCTTCTCTCTAGTTTTTATGTGAAGATATTTCCTTTTCCAACATAGGCCTCAAAGCGCTCCAAATAAACACATGCAGATTCTACAAAAGGAGTGTTTCAAAACTGTTCTATCAAAGGGAGCGTTCAAGTCTGTGAGTTGAATGTACTCATCACACAGATGTTTCTCAGAATGCTTCTGTCTAGTTTTTAGGTGAAGAGATTTCATTTCCCAGCATAGGCCTCAAAGCGCTCCAAATATCCACTTGCAGCATCTACGAAAAGAGTGTTTCAAAGCTGCTCTTTCAAAAGCAAGGTTCAAGTCTGTGTGTTGAATGCACTCATCCGAAAGGAGTTTCTGAGAATGCTTCTGTCTAGTTCTTACGTGAAGATATTTCCTTTTCCAGCTTAGGCCTCAAAGCGCTCCAAATAAACACTTGCAAATTCTACAAAAGGAGTGTTTCAAAAGAGTTCTATCAAAAGGAACGTTCAAGTCTGTGAGTTGAATGCACTTATCATACCGAAGTTTCCTGGAATGCTTCTGTCTAGTTTTTATGTGAAGACATTTCCTTTTCCAGCATAGGCCTCAAAGCACTCCAAATATCCACTTGCAGATTCTACAAAAAGAGTGTTTCAAATCTGCTCTATCAAAAGCAAGCTTCAACATTGTGAGTAGAATGCACTCATCATAAAGAAATTTCTGAGAATGCTTCTGTCTAGTTTTTATGTGAAGATACTTCCTTTTCCAACATAGGCCTCAAAGCGCTCCAAATAAACACTTGCAGATTCTGCAAAAGGAGTGTTTCGAAACTGCTCTTTCAAGAGGAACGTTCAAGTCTGTGAATTGAATGCACTCATCACACAGAAGTTTCTGAGAATGCTTCTGTCTAGTTTTTATGTGAAGATGTTTCCTTTTCCAGCATAGGCCGCAAAACGCTCCAAATATCCTGTTGCAGATTCTACAAAAAGAGTGTTTCAAAACTGTTCTATCAAAAGGAAGGTTCAACTCTGTGAGTTGAATGAATGCATCATGAAGAACTTTCTGAGAATGCTTCTCTGTAGTTTTTAGGTGAAGATATTCCAAAACGCAGCACAGGCCTCGAAGTGCTCCAAATAACCACTTGCAGATTTTACCAAAAGAGTGTTTCAAAACTGCTCTTTCTATAGGTAAGTTCAAGTCTGTGAGTTGAATGCACTCAACACAAAGAAGTTTCTGAGAATGCTTCTGTTCAGTTTTTATGTGAAGATATTTCCTTTTCCAGCATAGGCCTCAAACGGCTCCAAATATCCACTTGCAGATTCTACAAAAAGAGTGTTTCCAAACTTCTCTATCAATTGGTAGGTTCAACTCTGTGAGTTGAATGGAGTCATCACAAAGAAGTTTCTGAGAATCCTTCTCTCTAGTTTTTATGTGAAGATATTTCCTTTTCCAACATAGGCCTCAAGGTGCTCCGAATAAACACTTGCAGATTCTACAAACTTAATGTTTCAAAACTGTTCTATCAAAAGGAACGTTGAAGTCTGTGAGTTGAATGCACTCATCACAAAGAAGTTTCTCAGAATGCTTCCGTCTAGTTTTTAGGTGAAGAGATTTCATTTCCCAGCATAGGCCTCAAAGCGCTCCAAATATCCACTTGCAGATTCTATAAGAAGAGTGTTTCCAAACTGCTCTTCCAAAGGAAGCTTCAGGTCTGTGAGTTGAATGCACTCATCACAAAGAAGTTTCTGAGAATGCTTCCGTCTAGTTTCTATATGAAGATATTTCCTTTTCCAACATAGGCCCCAAAGTGCTCCAAATAAACCCTTGCAGATTCTACAAAAGGAGTGTTTCAAAACTGCTCTTTCTATAGGTAAGTTCAAGTCTGTGAGTTGAATGCACTCAACACAAAGAAGTTTCTGAGAATGCTTCTGTTCAGTTTTTATGTGAAGATATTTCCTTTTCCAGCATAGGCCTCAAACGGCTCCAAATATCCACTTGCAGATTCTACAAAAAGAGTGTTTCCAAACTTCTCTATCAATTGGTAGGTATAACTCTGTGAGTTGAATGAAGTCATCACAAAGAAGTTTCTGAGAATCCTTCTCTCTAGTTTTTATGTGAAGATATTTCCTTTTCCAGCGTAGGCCTCAAAGCGCTCCAAATAAACACATGCAGATTCTACAAAAGGAGTGCTTCAAAGCTGTTCTATCAAAGGGAACGTTCAAGTCTGTGAGTTGAATGTACTCATCACACAGATGTTTCTCAGAATGCTTCTGTCTAGTTTTTAGGTGAAGAGATTTCATTTCCCAGCATAGGCCTCAAAGCGCTCCAAATATCCACTTGCAGAATCTACGAAGAGTGTTTCAAAGCTGCTCTTTCAAAAGCAAGGTTCAAGTCTGTGTGTTGAATGCACTCATCAGAAAGAAGTTTCTGAGAATGCTTCTGTCTAGTTCTTACGTGAAGATATTTCCTTTTCCAGCTTAGGCCTCAAAGCGCTCCAAATAAACACTTGCAAATTCTACAAAAGGAGTGTTTCAAAAGAGTTCTATCAAAAGGAACGTTCAAGTCGGTGAGTTGAATGCACTTATCATACCGAAGTTTCCTGGAATGCTTCTGTCTAGTTTTTATGTGAAGACATTTCCTTTTCCAGCATAGGCCTCAGAGCACTCCAAATATCCACTTGCAGATTCTACAAAAAGAGTGTTTCAAAACTGCTCTATCAAAAGCAAGCTTCAACACTGTGAGTAGAATGCACTCATCACAAAGAAGTTTCTGAGAATGCTTCTGTCTAGTTTTTATGTGAAGATATTTCCTTTTCCAACATAGGCCTCAAAGCGCTCCAAATAAACACTTGCAGATTCTACAAAAGGAGTGTTTCGAAACTGCTCTTTCAACAGGAACGTTCAAGTCTGTGAGTTGAATGCACTCATCACACAGAAGTTTCTCAGAATGCTTCTGTCTAGTTTTTATGTGAAGATATTTCCTTTTCCAGCATAGGCCTCAGAACGCTCCAAATATCCTCTTGCAGATTCTACAAAAAGAGTGTTTCAAAACTGTTCTATCAAAAGGAAGGTTCAACTCTGTGAGTTGAATGAATGCATCATGAAGAACTTTCTGAGAATGCTTCTCTGTAGTTTTTAGGTGAAGATATTCCAAAACCCAGCACAGGCCTCGAAGTGCTCCAAATAACCACTTGCAGATTTTACCAAAAGAGTGTTTCAAAACTGCTCTTTCTATAGGTAAGTTCAAGTCTGTGAGTTGAATGCACTCAACACAAAGAAGTTTCTGAGAATGCTTCTGTTCAGTTTTTATGTGAAGATATTTCCTTTTCCAGCATAGGCCTCAAACGGCTCCAAATATCCACTTGCAGATTCTACAAAAAGAGTGTTTCCAAACTTCTCTATCAATTGGTAGGTTCAACACTGTGAGTTGAATGAAGTCATCACAAAGAAGTTTCTGAGAATCCTTCTCTCTAGTTTTTATGTGAAGATATTTCCTTTTCCAACATAAGCCTCAAGGTGCTCCGAATAAACACTTGCAGATTCTACAAACTTAATGTTTCAAAACTGTTCTATCAAAAGGAATGTTGAAGTCTGTGAGTTGAATGCACTCATCACAAAGAAGTTTCTCAGAATGCTTCCGTCTAGTTTTTAGGTGAAGAGATTTCATTTCCCAGCCTAGGCCTCAAA